>NC_091158.1:22134742-22137242 GCF_040958095.1 Procambarus clarkii
AAACTATGTAAAACAGTTCTTGTCCCCGGGCAGTAAGTGATAATTTATAATTGTTTATGCCTCTAAAGTATAGAAGACGGGTATTATTTCCCCTACACTTTCCTTTCATCTTTGTCTCAGACAGCTCAGGCCAGACGTCTTGAAGGTTACCTGAAGGCTGCTGACTCCTCTCGACCTGTGACAATGTGTCGTGGTAAGAAGCCGGCCCTTCCCACTACCGCCCACAGGATGGGTATGGGGTGCATAATAAGTGAACTAAACTAACAGCAGCCTTCAACTAACCTCTAAGGCATCTTCAAGAGCAGTTAGAAAATAACACTTACTAGCCGGTCGGCCGAGCGGACAGCACACTGCACTTGTGATCCTGTGGTCCCGGGTTCGATCCCAGGCGTGGGCGTGAAATAATGGCCAGAGTTTCTTTCACCCTATGTCCCTGTTACCTAGCAGTAAATAGGTACCTGGGTGTTAGTTAGCTGTCACGGGCTGCCTCCTTGGAGGTGGAGGCCTGGTCGAGGACCGGGCCGCGGGGACACTAAAGCCCCGAAATCATCTCAAGATAACCTCAAGATAACCCGCTGGACCAAAACTGTGTTGCATTGTATTATAATCACTCGGACATGTTCGACTCGTCCAAAGTTGAGGAAACAAAGGTTAATTGAAGGGTGAGGGAATATTGGAGGATGTTCTTTGACAGTTCTTTCTGCCGTCTTTTGTATTCTTTTTTGATGAATGGCAGAAAATGATTGGTTAATTAGTTGAGACCGAGTGAGCACAATGGGCCACTCGGGCTACTTAACTACCAAACTGGGCGAGGATTCATCACCCATTTACATATCCACTAACCACCTGTACATCTTTCCTCTATCATGGCGGCTTTGTTTAAATTATTTAACTATTTACGAGCTTGAAAACTCTACAAACCAAGGTTCTTATTGTTATAAACAACCCCCTTGGAGCTTTAGAGCTTATACAGACTGTTATATAAACTGAAACATAATCGCCATGATTGAGGAATGATGTACAGGTTTCGGAAGTGCCTGCGTAAGTACTTGATGAATCCCGGCCTTGCCCTTCTCAGCCAGTTCTCTCCATTTCCACGCTCATGATTCTTTTCGTAATCTGGCAGTTTGATAACCGTCTAATTAGTGCTTTTAGCTGCCAATAAGCGTACGATCCAAGTCCAAGTAGTTGGGCAATAATGTAAATTGAATTGTAATTAACTTACATGAATAATATAATCTTATTACCTATTTATTAAATTTGTTATCGTAATTTACAAACATTGTATACGTTTCCTTCGTAGTTTATCACGCCCTTTAAGCATTAAAGAATTTTATTAAATTATATATTATTATAATTATTATATTATTAATATAATATTGAAAATGACGCATAAATGTTTTTCTTGTGTATTACGTATGGCTCCTTCAGGCGGTTGTGTCAGATATGTATATATTCAGCTCCTGAGGGAGGGAGGGAGGGTCGTTAGGGAGCAAGTGTTGAGGCTTGACCCTGCTGCAGGGTGGTGATCACCTTGCGTGGTCACGCCTCGGCAGGAGAGGCCTCCGTCAGGGGTGCAGGAGATTGGCATCCTCTTCTGGAAGCACGGGAGGAGGGAAGGACCACAAGAGTCAGGGCAGGACCACAAGAGTCAGGGTAGGACCACAAGAGTCAGGGTAGGACCACAAGAGTCAGGGCAGGACCACAAGAGTCAGGGTAGGACCACAAGAGTCAGGAAAGGACCACAAGAGTCAGGAAAGGACGACAAGAGTCAAGGTGGGACCACAAGAGTCAGGGTAGGACCACAAGAGTCAGGGAAGGACCACAAGAGTCAGGAAAGGCCCAGGAGAGTCAGGGTAGGACCACAAGAGTCAGGAAAAGCCCAGGAGAGTCAGGGAAGGACCACAAGAGTCAGGAAAGGACCACAAGAGTCAGGAAAGGACCACAAGAGTCAGGAAAGGACCACAAGAGTCAGGGTAGGACCACAAGAGTCAGGGAAGGACCACAAGAGTCAGGAAAGGACCACAAGAGTCAGGAAAGGACCACAAGAGTCAGGGTAGGACCACAAGAGTCAAGGTGGGACCACAAGAGTCAGGGAAGGCCCAGGAGAGTCAGGGTAGGACCACAAGAGTCAGGGTAGGACCACAAGAGTCAGGGTAGGACCACAAGAGTCAGGGTAGGACCACAAGAGTCAGGAAAGGACCACAAGAGTCAGGAAAGGACCACAAGAGTCAGGGTAGGACCACAAGAGTCAGGAAAGGACCACAAGAGTCAGGAAAGGACCACAAAAGTCAGGGTAGGACCACAAGAGTCAGGAAAGGACCACAAGAGTCAGGAAAGGACCACAAGAGTCAGGGAAGGACCACAAGAGTCAGAGATGAACCACAAGAGTCAGGAAAGGACCACAAGAGTCAGGAAAGGCCCAGGAGAGTCAGCCTGATCCACTCCCATCACAGAAAATATCAATAAACACCAAATAAAACCACCAGTCCCCCATTTA
>NC_091158.1:22144742-22259742 GCF_040958095.1 Procambarus clarkii
GATACAAGTAATAACCAGATAAGATACATGTATTACAGTGATGCCGGGTGTACATTTAAACGTTTGTGTTTATCCTTCGGTGATATAAACGTCGATAGTACATTGCACGTTGTAGTGATGTAAAGAACAACCATAAAATGTTACTATAATCCAATTGGTGTTTATGTATGTATTTGTGTGTGTGTGTGTGTGTGTGTGTATTCACCTAATTGTGTTTGCGGGGGTTGAGCTTTGATCTTTCGGCCCGCCTCTCAACTGTCACGTGTGTGTGTGTGTGTGTGTGCAACCCGTTCTCGCACTTGCTTATAGTCAATAGCTGTCTTGTTCGAGAGCGGGTTGCAGTTTCTGGCCTAAGTTCATTTATGGGTGCATATGTGTGTGATTCCGTGTTGGTATAATTTCCTCCCGTCCATATCTTGCAGCTAGTTCTTCAGTTCCCTTTGCTAAGCATTCAACTTTCACTGGTATCACATGAAGGGCTGACGTTCAGAGATGAAATAAAATCCAGGAGGGCGTAGATGGGTTGTGGCTACTTAGGCATTGATACTTCCACTTGAGAGTTTAAAACAAACAGTGGTTCCTAGAAATGTTAACTGGGGTATGCTGTTAAAATTAACTATAAATTAATTTATAGTTAATTTTATAAATATAAATTAATTATGGCCCACGAAACCATAAAATAAATTTGACTAAACTGCATATTCTGAAGTCTTCACTCAACTTTTACCCAGTCAAATTATAAAACGTGAAAACAATGTGCACTTAACAAGCGTTCAAAACTGTGGTTCCCGGCGGCATCTTTCATCATGTGCACTGAGAAGAAATTTCGCGTAGAATCATAACCAGTTTTACCAACACG
The DNA here is from genome assembly GCF_040958095.1 of Procambarus clarkii. Lineage (NCBI taxonomy): Eukaryota > Metazoa > Arthropoda > Malacostraca > Decapoda > Cambaridae > Procambarus > Procambarus clarkii. Next base: position 22,145,602 of record NC_091158.1, read on the forward strand.
TTGGTGCTCTATTTTGATCAGCCTTCAAAGCGGCCGAGCGTGGTCTGCCCTGCACCTGATCTCATGCGTTGTATGTTTTAGGTCTTCACCTAACCACACTAACGCGCGGTTCATGTCTCGTTTAAATAATCCGCCCATTGAAGCTTGCTTTTATATTTGCTATGTTGTAAGCAATTAATTTTGAACTTGTATATGGGAATATTATATGACACCGCTGCTGAACTCGCAGAATAATGTGGTAATAAATATATCAACTGAAAGGGGAAATAAAGTACAGCATATCTGACCACCGGCGCTTTATGCACGGTGGCTCCGGTTACCAACCATGTGGATCCCAACCCCTCCCATTCCTCCTTGGATTATTTGTCATTTAGAATTTCATGGTAGACGTAGTCCTGTGTATTTGTGATGATTGTAATAGATTTTAGATTATACTAGCAAACGATTTAGTTGTGATATTTCTTTCCCAGAAGGCGCTTTGTGGCAGATGGCTCGGTGCCCAGTAGGTGGTATATAGGGGGTTGGGTGAGTGCCTCAAGATGAGGCCACTAATATACCCGGGTGCCAGTCATTCGCGGACTAGCCTGTGCTACACATCTTCATTCTCTCGGCTTTTGTTTCCCAGCATCACATGTTTGTAGCTCCTCGAGGCATTCATATGTGTGAGGGGTGTAGTTCATTGAGGTATTTTTATCAAAAGTTTCGTGCTGTTATTGGTGATGGAAAGTCTTTAATTTATATATGAGGATATGCCGTCGCTGTTGTTGTGGTGGCGTGCTCTCGTGTGACAACATTCAGAGGAATGTGATGTTGGGCTCCATTGGTTGAAATTTTCACTACCTCATGAAGACATGAACTACTGTGTAGACAATGTGAAGATGATGTATTATGCATTAGGTGGTTATCTTAAGATGATTTCGAGGCTTAGTGTCCCCGCGGCCCGGTCCTCGACCAGGCCTCCACCCCCCAGGAAGCAGCCCGTAGCAGCTGTTTAACTCCCAGGTACCTATTTACTGCTAGGTAACAGGGGCATCAGGGTGAAAGAAACATTTTGCCCATTTGTCTCCGCCTCCACCTCCACCGGGGATCGAACCCGGAACCTCAGGACTACGAATCCGAAACGCTGTCCATCCAGCTGTCAGGCGCCCTAAGTTATGCATAAATGGTATATCATTTTACTATATATTGTAATGCGTTGATAGTAAATTTAAATCATAATAAGATAAACAGGTATATAAGTAGATGCATGTATCACTGCGATAACAGGGCGGGCTGGTAAACGATTTTACCTTCAGTAACACATAAGCAGATAATACATTACACCTTGTACGATTAAGGAAGAATCATAAAACCATAAATATTGTGTGCGTGTGTGTGTGTGTGTCTTATGTTCTCACCTATTTGTACCCGCAGAGCTTCAGCTCTTAGACACAACTTTTCCAGCTGCTGGTCGTCTAATGAGGTGACTCCCACCCTTCCTGTCTCATATCCTAGGAATATCTACATTTCTTATGACGTGTGCATGCGCGCTGGTGCTCATGTTGATTTTTTTTTTAGTTTTTGTACATATACTGAAACTATGCTGTTTGTGAGTTCGTTTGTTTATTCGTGAATGTCCGTATGCATGTCTTGGTTGCTGAACATTTCTGATAAATTTATATTTTCCTTTTATTTATTTATTTATGAAAGATGTATTCATAAATGTCAATAATCTGAAAGTTTCTATTGAGAGACTAATGTTTTGAAAAAAGGTAAAATATGTTTTGTTAAAATTATATAGATTGTTTAAACACCACCTCCTTACACCATCTTTATAACAATCGAAATGTATTCCTATCTATCTGTATCTGGAAGATACAGACAGATATTCCAGATTTCCTCATTCCTTTCCACAAATCTTCTTTTTCAAATCCTTAAAATTTTTCCGTCTTCCCCGAAACTGGTGAGGCCCCTGAATTTTACTTTCTTACCTCCCTAAAAGATATTCGCAATAATTAGTGATCAGTTTAAGCCTTCCAAAATACCGTTACATTCAGCCTTTTCATTTCCTTTTTTTATTTCATAGGATATATTTTCTCTAAGTCCTTCTCTTCACTTGTACCTCATAACTCCATCTGTTGAAGGGAGGACTAACCGTATACTGTACAGATATATATATCCAGGTCGTCATAGCACAGGTAGGGTTTCACGAAGCAACGTCCACACTTCCACTACCCTCTAGCCTAAGGTGTCAGTGTTCGCGCGCCCTTCTCCTAGGTTGGGCTGAGTGTGGTGGAAGCGTTTAGTCGGGTCCTGTAAAGGGCTTTGTGGTGGTGTGTAAGGCTCAGTCTCTCCGTAATGATTGCAACAGTTTAGCAGTGTCTTGTGCATAGGTTTTCGAATGTTCAAGGACGATGTTTATATATACTGTATATTAATATTGTAGTGGTTTTGATGGCTCACGAGGATATATGTTTCTGCTGTTCTATACTGGCACGGTGACACAATTGTTCGTATAGGAACAATGTACTGTTATAAATTATAGGTTTCCTTAAATAAGGTATTCATCCCAGTTAATTCATCCAAGTTAATTAACAAAGAAATAATAGATAATGTTAATGATTTGACCGGATTGTAATAAAGAATGTGAAACAAATTTGTGTCAGGAGAAAATGATGAAATACGCATGGATAGTCCAAAATGAAAAATAATAGGATTTCCGAAGAATGTAAAAAATTAATAAAATTCGACGCAGGAAATAACAGAAAATTGCAGAATATGTATTTTGTCTTCCGGAAAATAATTTGCATGCTGTATAGGAACCAATAAATTTTTCAGTGTGTTCTGAATATGATATATTCACAGCCTTACGGACCATTAGTAGTTAAATATATTGGCTATTTTGTCATGCTTTTCCAATCATATTTATATTTAAAATTATAGACTATAAGCTTAGCTAGTATTAGTTTATTATATTTACAACTCTTACTTCAAGTCGAAGTTCTTTCCGACATCTCTGTGACTATATTATGTCTAGTTTTTATCCATGTCCTCTCGCTCTGCTGCTTAACGGGAGACATTGCTTCTCTGCCTACATGGGCAATTCTCCCCTTAGAATTATTCATGTCGCTAGCACATCTACTTCTTCGCTGTTCTGTCAGTCTTCAATCATACTTCTGTCTCGGCCGAGGAACAAGCCTATTGCATATCCTTAGGCTTTTTTTTTACCTAGCATTCCATGTCGGGACAGGAAGGTAATAAGTGGTCTCACATACGGTGTATATAGATTTATGGTAATATCTAGTTCAAGTCTTTCTTTTCAGTTGCAGAAAACTGGTTTTGTGTGTGTTTGTGCTGTTGTGTGTGTGGTTATTGTGTGGTTGCTTGTGCTGTTCCGTGTGTTTGTGAGTGTGGCTGATGGTGTTTGTGTGGGTGCTTGTGCTCTTGTGTGTGATTGTGTTTGTGTGTGTGGTTATTTTTGTATATGTGTGCTTGTTTACTTTTTTATGTGCTAAGTACTACGAGCATTGAGAATTTAATTAGTTTTCATAATAACTTGTATAATACGAAACTACTCAATTAAACCTTTATAGTAAAATCAATTTGATGTCTTTGGATTTATTTTTCGCTCAGAATATGTTTGTTCCGCAAGACATATTTTGTGTACTGAGTTTACTTGTTTACATTTGTTGTCGGTTTAATTTACGAAATTCCTGTATGTTGCAAGGAATTCTTAGCGATCTCACATATTTTACAATAATTTATTTTCAGTTTCAGTACACACACACATATTCCACACTCAAGTGTAAAATCTTGACATTTAGACTTAATATATTAAATCATACGCTATCATATAACTACAAAATTTGAATTAGAATTTATCTAACGATGCATATATATATATATATATATATATATATATATATATATATATATATATATATATATATATATATATATATATGTTACTGAGGACACACGCACGCACACACACTCAGGAACTATGAAGAAAACGTATCACATAATGTATCATATAAGCCTCCTTTACTAGTGAGGACATAAGTACATGCTTTTTAAGAGCAAAAGGCTAAGATTCTTCCTTCATAATTACTTCATTTTGCAACAGATTCTGCAAAATCCCTCCATATTGCACTGCACGAGGAACGGAGCCAGATTTCAGATCTTTTATGGCTTCCTGTTCGGGACTAGTGTCTTGCACTTAAAACTGCGGTCCGGTTTTGTTTGTTCAAATCATTTATTTCCTCTTATATTTAGCCTTATGACCGCATTTTATGCCATTAACCTTCGCTTTTAATTGTTATATTTTATGAGTGGGGTGTGTATGAGTTGCTTGTGAAGACATTTGTGTACGATAGATCATGTGTACTTGTTAAAGTAGCATTGATCATATGTATATAGTCATTTAGCATTGATCGTATGTATCTGCTCATTTAACATTGATCGTATGTATCTGCTCATTTTGCACTTACAAGTGTATTTATAGTAAATCATATGCAATGCTGCATCATTGAATAAAACGCAATATATAATACAAATAATTGTGTAATATCAATCATTTGCATCCTGCTATACGAGTTATGATAGCTAGCGTGAAACAAAGGCTGTTCCCTCTTAGTTCTGTAATGTAATCCATCGGAGCCAAAATATTAACAATGCAAAATCTTTGAGACCTGGTGTAAAAATTAGTTTTTTAAATTATTTGAATAATATGATATCAATTCTGTAATTGAATCAAATTAATTCGTTGTGTTGATGCCTCAAAAAAGGACACTTTGAAGCATGAAGAAAAGTTGTAAATTAATGGAAAAGCCGATACATGAAGTAATCGTTGATAATGAGATGATCTAAAGCGCGCTAAGTGGGACTGGAGGATAATATATTATCCTTTCCTGTTTTCATTCCCTTGTCCATTTATCCTCTCTACGTTGCCTTTTCCGCATATCCTCTACCCCTTCCCACGTCCATCTGCCCCTTCTTCCTTTCCCAATCTACCTAGACTCCGAACCCTCCCACGAATCATCCCTCCGTCAGTCCTCCCCTCTCTATTCATTCTTGGGAAAGTCCAGGGTCCTTCCGCCATCATTCCTACTACATCATCTTCATCCTTCTTACCCCCTTCCTTACCTCCCCTTTCCCCTCCCTCTGGGGAGCTTGCTTCACCCATTGATTCCATCCAAACCTCCTCAACCGTCCCTTACTCCAATCAGCCGCGTGTGTCACGCCCCCAACTCCCACCGCCCCCTCCACCCGAACCTCACCCTCCATCATCCCCACCCACCTCTTCATCCTCCATAACCTCATCTTCATCGCGTCCTCCATCTTATTCCTCCCTGGATTCGCGTCCTCTCCTCTCTCACGGCACTGAACACACTCCCTCCTCCTTCCCGGAAACTATAATGGAGGAGGAAGAGTGTGATGCGGTCCTCCATTCTCCAGTGCTGCCACCATCGTCGCCTCAGAATACTGAGGCTCGCTCCAGGACTTCGAGGAAGTCCTTCAGGGAGAGAAGCCGACGGTCATCGTGGATTAGCAACGTTTCTGCTATTAGTGAGTATTTTGGTGAAAGGTGTTGCAGTATGCTTAAAATTGGTATTTGTATGTGGGTGTTAGCGCTGTTGTGGTTTAAGTACAGATTACCAACAAAAAGTTCGGATTTTTAACAAATAACTGATTGGACAAACAATGGAGATTTTCCATGTGTGAACAATTTATATTGTCATGTGGGATTTGATAACCTATTCATCACACCAGTCGACTGCTTCTCATTGAGGGCATTGAGTTTTGATAAGGATTCGAACATTATTGCTCTTATTCACGTTAAATAAAACTAGTCATGTTTTTAGTGTTGCATTTCCCTTCACTGGCCTGTATACAAAAAAATAATCTTCATGTTTGAACTTCTTTGTCTGCCATTTAATTTCAGGATTAAGTGGGAAAACCGTCTTCTGTTAAAATTCCTTCAATTCTGTTGTCAAATCAATGTATTTTATGCGTATTTATCCCCCAAATACAAACATAATTACAATTTTAATCTTATCTTTATGTGTTGAGGTTAATGAATGAGTGGACTATCATTTTCCGCTATCGTCAGGCCAACAACTTGCTGATATGGCTAGCGTTCTGAACCGACATATTCCACTTGCTCTGAGTTTTCAGTTCTCTGTTTTACATTTTATTTGGTATTCGAAGTGGCATTGGTACTTTTATGTTACTATATCGTTCTCGTGGTTTGTTGTATTTTTGATAAACCAGTCCTGCGGAGATACTTTCCGTTGCTGAAACAGTGATAAGAGAACTATTAACACAATTATGTCTTAATTCAATAATCGCAGCTGCCGTTATTCATAAGATCCCCACATACTAACAAATTATTCTAACACGTGTTAAAGATTATAGGACATTACCACGTAAAAAGTAATATATGTACACATGCGTAGGACATTAGCTGTGATTGACCTTCAAATAATCGAATATTGTCACCCCTCCATGTTTGAGTTACATTTTTATTTACCACTGGGCCCTATCTGATTATTTGTAAGTCATTATAATACAAATATATGTTTAGTTTCCTGCTTGCAGATTATCTGTATGCTAATTGCAAGAAGGAAATAATGTATTTATATTGTTCCTACTTTTTTTCTAATGTTATTTAGCGATGCTTCGGCGCAAAATACACAGTTGGGTTACTCGCATTTGTATATATAGTCCTATGTAAACGACTTGCTATTTGCTATGTCCCTTTGTCATTATGAGCGCAAGTTAAAGCCTCATCCACATGTATAGTTCTATTTTTACTGTAATGAGGATATTTTGCGTGAAGTGCATATTTCAACATAATTCGAGAGAGAGAAGAATCCGAACATTGCCACTAACTACGTGCGAACATAAATCCAGACAGTGTTCTCCCTGGTGATGAATGTGTGAGGGTGTAGAGGCAAAAGTTATGCGGATAGGAGGTGTGGTGAGAAGATCCTTACAACAGTATAGAATGAGTGGGAGACATTTTCATGCACCAGAAAAAGAGAAAGACTTGGGAGTAGACATAACTTCACATCTAATGTCAGAGGCACATATTAGCATGACAACATCAGCTGCATATGCCAGACTGGCAAATGTCCGTGCATCCTTCAGGAAATTTGATAAAGGAGTTTTCTGTGTCTTATTCACAATCTTTTGTGAGAACCACACTTGCCTATGCAAATCCAGTAATAATGCTTGTTTCTAAGGTGAGCCACTAGCTACGAGAAAAGCATGAGGGAATTGGACGTCACTCCACTGTAGGAGAGTAGGAATAGAGTGAACATGATGACGACATGAAAGGGTATAAAGAACATGACCAAGACAAGGACGTCATGTTCAAACCTATGAATAGCAGACAAGTTACAGCGATGTCAGAAAACTATTTTTGTGTAAGATTTGTAGATAAGCGGAAAGGTTTAGACATGGAAGTAATTAAATCTAACTCATAACGCTGTTTGAAATACATAGATAATGAAACAAAACCACTTAATCGTTGCATTGAACTTCAAAATGTTTTAAAAGCGGGGCTAGGAGGCGATGCTTGTCCATGTAAGCACATCTAGGTGAGTACATATAGGCGAGAACACACCAAAAATAAAATGGTCGACGTTCTGTGTTGGGAAGAAAATAAACAAGTATCAGGGATGCTCAAACAGATAGCTTGCTGATTTACTTTGGAATATTTTAAAATGTAATGGTAATACTCGTACCCGTTTTCTTTGTCGTTTTCTGGCTTGCCTAGTTGAAATGTTTATTTGTCTATGTGCTCGTACCTTCTTCCCTCACTTTCGCTTTCTCTTTCTCTTCTATCTCGAGTGTGATGGATTACGGCCAGGAAGCAGCCTGTAACAGCTGTCTAACTCCCAGGTACCTATTTACTGCTAGGTAACAGGAGCATCAGGGTGAAAGAAACTGCCCATTGTTCCTCGCTGGTGCCGGGAATCGAACCCACGCCACAGGATTACGAGTCCCGCGCGCTGTCCACTCAGCTACTAGCGCCCCGTGTGTGTGTGTGTGTGTGTGTGTGTGTGTGTGTGTGTGTGTGTGTGTGTGTGTGTGTGGAAAAAAACATTAGTAGTAACAGTTGATTGATTGACAATTGAGAGACGGACTGAAAGAGCAGAGCTCAACCCCCGCAAGCACAACTAAGTGAATATAAGTGAATACACACACACACACACACACACACACACACAGACACACACACACACACACACACACACACACACACACACACACACACACACACACACACACACAATCGTTTCCTTATCGGTGATAATATAGCAGGGCCGATTGCTTGTCGAAATCCAAGCCTCGCAGTATCTTCAACAGTTGGAGCATTCACACCAGGTTCACTGAAGCTGCTGATCGTAAACCAAAGTGGATCTAAATTGTCATCCAAAAAGCGTTTTGAAGTCAGCTAAACGAAACATATTCTTAGTCCCAAAGTTCGTATAAAACGAAGATATTTATTGATCATAGTGCACCGTGAAAATAGCTGATCGAAAACCTTTACGTGAGATCAGGAAGCTGTGGATATCATTAACCCCAAGGTAGTGGCGACTGGCGAGCTTTGAACATTCAAGATGTTTTCTTCTGATGATGCCTTCAACACAGAGACGGGCAGGCTGGAGAACAGTAAAGGAACCGTTTCAAACAGTTGAGTATTTTTATTGGGGGTGGGGGCGATGTTATTGCTTACGGTGCATTAGGCTACAATAGCCTCTTGTGCTTGTCTTAGTTATTCGTTGCGTATTCGTACCATGCGATGTTATGTTGTCTTTAAAAACGCATTTAAAGGAAAGCAATACTTATACTGTACTTTTTATTTTCTAAAGTATACATTCTTAATGTATATGGTGTAGGTATACATATTGGGTACTCTTCGTGCTTAGTGTATTTACTACACTACTTAAACTGCCCGATTGTGTTTTTCAATACATATCTGTGTCTTTACCCCACTTTGGCGACTTGCTTGAGTCAATACATGCTTTCCATCCTGTCTTCCCTTCCACCCTAATATTTTCTAAGAGATGAAAGTAGTTGACAAATTTGATAATATTCATTGTTCTTTGTTTACATTCATTTGTCACGTGATTGTGACTATATATATATATATATATAATGTGTGTTAAATATGGCCGAAAGGTAAGATTAATGATTCTAACACGAATCTTCTCAATATTTCTTATGTTTTCCGTCACTGTCGAGGGAAGATGAAAAATTAACTAAATTTTGAAAATTATATATATATATATATATATATATATATATATATATATATATATATATATATATATATATATATATTATATATATTATATATATAATATGTATATATATATATATATGTATATATAATATATATTATATATATATAATATATGTATATACAATATATATATATATAATTATATATATAATTATATATATAATTATATATATATATATAATATATATATATATATATATATATATATATATATATATATATATATATATATAATTGTATAATAATTGCCTGTTTAAAAGGATGTACCTTGACATGAATAATAAATAACATTATTTTACATAACAGGATTCCTAATATGAGGAGAAAACATAATTTTTCGTTAATTCATATCACTGACATTGTAGTTCAGTTGTTTTCCTTTGATGCTGGGAATTAGTTATTTTCAGAGATAATGAACTGCAGGCAGAATTCGTAATCTAACTCGTAGAAATGTTTGCTATGACTTATGGAATAATTAGCCAGTAGTCAGTTAAATGTCCAGTGAATATACCAGAAACGTTAATAACGATGAATGATAACATGAAGAACAAAAGCAACAAGTGGTTAAAGAAACAAAGGCCAAATAACTCGTATCGCCCTGTCATTTGCGTGAACAATAGGCCCCGATAATGCTGCATGTCCTGTTATCTAGCTTGACAATAATATCAATGGTATTATCTACCTAATACCATTGCGCAATTTGAAAACAAAAATCGTAGTACTCTATACATCGCATTTTCAACTAAAACAATGAGGTGAGACGTGATTGTTTTTGTCTTACTTGCTTTAATCGATTTAGGTCTAAAGCTAGGTAAATATACAGTGATAATCCTTATAAAACATCCCATTATAAATATAATGTTATGTTTTAGATGAACATTTAAACTAATCGAACTGAGAAGACATTTTAATAATTTCATATAGAAATTGTATAGAAGAAAAACTCGTTTATATACATACACACACACACACATACTTCAAAGCGTTATACGACAAAGAGTGCTGGGAAGACAGGACACCACGAGTGTAGCTCTCATCCTGTAACTACACTCAGGTAATTACACTTGCATGATTACACACATTAGTAAGTAGGTTATCATAACAATTTCAAGAACGAAGAATTTGTAATGAATGCGTGTTATATTAAGTTTCAGGCTTATTTTATTTTTACCCTTTTAAGTTGAAAGTGAGATGGTGAGTTCATTTTAGGTAAACTAGAGAATAGGTAAAAATTTACATCCACATCCCAGTCACAATCATGTGACTGAGGAATGGAAGGGTCGATTGGAATGGAAGCAATAACAATGAATATTATCAAATGTGTCAAGTAATTTTATTTGTTAGAAAATGTTAGGTTCAGCAGGCTGGAAAGCATGTTTTGACTCAAGCGCAACCCCACAACAGCTGCCTTACTCTCCGGTACCTATTTATTGCTGGGTGAACAGAAGCATTAGGTGAAAGTAAACGTGCAAAGACATTTCTGTCTCGCTCGGGAATCGAACCCAGGATCCTCGATTATGAGTAGAGAACAAAGCCAACTGTGCTACGATATATTATGTATGCATCGGCCTATACATATACACATGGAAGAATATTTGAAAAATTAATCTGGCCAGCGATTGCTAGACACAGTATTTTATTAAAGAAAAATATAAAGTAAGTAGTTGGCAGTCGCAACAGGTTGCAATGCTATGGCATCTCTTTCAAACTTGCTTATCTTTCTGTATATATTTTTATGTAATTTGTTTAGTACTATGATGTATCAAATAACGTGGAATATATGTGTATATACGTTGAGTTTATGAGGCTTTGCGTTAAATACTGGGTTAAATATTCCAAACACGGCATCTTACCTGTTTGTCCTTGAGGCAGTGGCTGGTGGGTGAGGTCCTGACAGCTCAGTGCACCAACACGTGGGATTTGTTGCGGTGTGCCTGGTGCGTCCGGTTCTCCAAGATAATATATATAAAGCCGACACACTTTCTGAGCTAGCAAGTGTGTTTTCGAATTCCTCGTGACTGTGATCAGAATTTATATATCGAAACATTTCGCTAACTTCTAAAGAATATTTCGTTATACGAGCTTGTTCTGTTGACCAGGCGCAGAGAAACTTCCTGACTCATAGTATGAACAGTCTCAGTCACGTTTATTTTTCTTAAACTCAATCGATCAACAACTCATCGCCTTCAGCTTAGAAAAAAAAATGTCCACCCCTCAGTATCGCCCAATGGACGAAGAAATTAGCAGAGGGTCACATCCTTCGGGGGAAAACGCTGGTCTTGAAATGATACAAAGAAGCCAATTTCAGGAGATCACAATTCAGCATTCGAAGGATAGGCCTAAATTTGAAGCCCTTGATTTTTCAGGTACGAGGAACCATATATATATATATATATATATATATATATATATATATATATATATATATATATATATATATATATATATATATATATATATATATATATATATATATATAATATAATATATATATATATAATATAATATATATATATATAATATATATATATATATATAAAATATATATAAAATATATATATTATATATATATTATATATTATATATATATATTATATATATATATATTATATATATATATTATATATATATTATATATATATTATATATATACATATATATATATATATATATATATATATATATGTCGTACCTAGTAGCCAGAACGCACTTCTCAGCCTACTATGCAAGGCCCGATTTGCCTAATAAGCCAAGTTTTCATGAATTAATATATTTTCTCAATTTTTTTTCTTATGAAATGATAAAGCTACCCATTTCATTATGTATGAGGTAAAAAAATTTTTATTAGAGCTAAAGTAAATGTAGATATATGACCGAACCTAACCAACCCTACCTAACCTAACCTAACCTATCTTTATAGGTTAGGTTAGATTAGGTAGCCGAAAAAGTTAGGTTAGGTTAGGTTAGGTAGGTTAGGTAGTCGAAAACCAATTAATTCATGAAAACTTAGCTTATTAGGCAAATCGGGCCTTGCATAGTAGGCCGAGAAGTGCGTTCTGGCTACTAGGTACGACATATATATATATATATATATATATATATATATATATATATATATATATATATATATATATATATATATATTATACACATCAACCGACATTATATAAAATCCAACATCAATTATGTAGGAATTATATCAAACCAGTTCTTGTCATTTACGTTAACACAATGTTGTGAATCACACAGACGAGTCGCTCCTTAGTATTAAGATTCAGGATGTGATTTCTGGATTCTAACATGCAGAGCATTCATGTGCTGATATATTTTGTATTCTATTCTCATCCGATGAATGGTGGTGGAAAGGTTGAAGTGGCTCAAAATGAACTCAGTAACTGCATTGTCAGCAAAAACATCAACAGTTTTTTTACTTTTTAATTTAGCTTAATTGCTCATTAAAACCCTATGCCTATTCCATGGAGTATGGCAAAAGGGTCACATATAGATTTAAGAACTGAACCCCAACATTGGTTCAGCTAAATAATTTGTATTTGTGTTGAGAAAATTTACATTTGTATGTGTTGTGTGTTCCTCCTCCCCGCCCCCTCCATGTGTATATGTACCGCAAATGCCAACTTTTGCGCAGTGTTCTCCCTGTTTCAGTAGTGTTACATATCATTTTTAAATGTAAATAATTGTGTTCAAACTTTGTTTTCATGTTTTGTCACGTGTGTGCGGATGGTTCGAAATATATTTTGATGCAATATATTTGTGTTTGCTTGATGAGGACAAGTGATGTGATGTTTTTATTTATTTATTTATATATTTATTTATATATACAGGAGTTCTTACATTCTTGTTAAGCGACTAGCACTTATAGCGTCTCAGGCAGGTCCTTAATCCTAATTTTTTCCCCGAATACGACCTGCCAAATCGTTTAACAACTAGGTACCCATTCACTGTTGGGCGAGCAGAGCCTACAGTTAAAGACTGAGGCTCAATCAATCCTCCCTGGTCAGGATACGAACCCAGTCCAAAGCCCTCGTGAAGCGTCGGGCTAGTGTTTTACCACTGAGCCACAGGGACTGCAGTTTTGGTTAATAAGCTTGTAAAAGGGCGTAAATAGTATACTTTACCGTTGTCTGGGACAGGATGTTTGGCTTATAACATATGCCGTGGCCAAGGGTGAGGCGGTTCGTCCACTCTAATGCCTAGTTATTGGCCAGATCTAGGTGATTTCGTATTGTTTTTGGACCAATTACTCGAATGTCGTTATGTTAGTCTGTATCTACATAGCGTTGTGTCCCAAACGCCTGTATCCAAATAGCGCAGCTCCTGAACGGCTTATATTCAAATACTGTATACTGTGGAGCTATATCTTCACCACAGCTGCAAGAGTAATTTTTTCTTAGTGTCGAGTAAAGATCTGGCTTCAATTTATTGATTGAATTGATTACATATGATTGTTCTTCTTAGCATCTGCTTAATTATCTATTGATGGGTTTATCGTCAGTATGTTTTCTGTCTTTTTATATCTGTATCTTAATATTCTTTTACTGTACTGTATTTATATCTTTTTCTTTCCATTTCCTGCATTTTTCTATATTTCCGACATTTCTGCATATTTTTGTTTTTTTTCTCAATCTTGTATTTTCTTCTCAATTTCTATCTCCTTCTCCCCAGTTACGGCCCCGCTCCCCATTACGGATTCACCATAGCCCGTGCTACTTGGAACTTTTTGTTCCTAGTAGCTGAATTTAAAACAACAACAGTCCCTCTCCCATTACAGTTCCATCCCTTTATTTTATTATTTTCTCGTCGTGTACTCTTGTGAGTGTTCGTACACATGGAATTTTCTTACACTCTCTCTTGTTGTGAGTAGTGAAATTATGCGCTGACAAAAATGTTTCAGTAAGCACTCTTATAACTTGCATGATCAGCAGTGACATTTGGTAATGTGTTTTGCTGAGAAAGACAACAAGACATTGTTTTTCCTTTCCGTACTGATTGGTCAGATTTCTCAGGAACTCTGCAAATACTACACCTAGTAATGTGAGTAGGTGATGAAACAGGTCTGTAATAATATCTGTTGGATCCGGTTTATGAATCATGTGAATTTAAAGGCTGTAGTTTTATTACAAGTATTAATTAATAATAAAAATGTATTATTTTTGCAACATGTAAATATAAAAGTGTTAAGCAATTATTAAATTTATATAGTACATTTTTTTAAAGGTACAGTATATAAAACAATTTGAGAATGCACGTTAAAATACTTTGGTTACCGCTTTTAAAGGAAATCATTTTCTTTGAATTGTCATGGAAGTGAAAACGTATATCAGGCAATTCCAAGAACGTTAGCTAGTACATGACTTCATCTATGTAATTTTAGAGTCCGATTATTCATATTTTTCACATTTTTGATGAAGCTATCTTATAAAAGTAACTTTAAAGCTTCCACCCTCTATACAACCTGCTTTAATACATTCTAATACTGAATGTATATATCTGTAAGAGAATGTCTGTGTTCGACGTTCGAATCCAGGGGCCAGATTCACGAAAGCACTTACGCAAGCACTTCCGAATCTGTATATCTTTCCTCAATCTTTGACGGCTTTGGTTACATTTATTAAACAGTTTACAAGCATGAAAACTTCCCATTCAACTGTTGTTATTGTTATAAACAGCCTCCTGGTGCTTCGGAGCTCATTAACTGTTTAATAATTGTAAACAAAGCCGCCAAAGATTGAGAAAAGATGTACAGATTCGTAAGTGCTTGCGTAAGTGCTTCGTGAATCTGGCCCCAGACGTTTGTAGTCTCGCACACCATTCCATGGTGAATTGTGATTGTATGGCGAGTGTGTATAGGTTGATTGAGGTCGACTCCCATGCCCGTCTCTGAATAGAATTCGTTCTTAATGCGATCACCAACGACTTTTATGACGTCGGAAATGAGGGTTTGGTTGTCCAGAGAGCGTTTTCCCACTTATTTCTCAGCTGTTATATGTAATTCCTAATAGGCAGAGTGGTTTTCGTTATTTAAACAAAAAAATTCTAATTGGTTTATTTTAATTAATTTATTTTCATTATATTATTATGTTAAGAACATGAATTACTGACTTAGTACACAGTACCGTGACCACCTCACCATTGATCATCACCGTACTGTGCACGTTTAGGGGGGGGGGGGTGATCCTGGATGTCATAGGTTCGAAATCTGGCCAAGTTATATACAGTTCATAGTGATCTATGGCTTGCTCGTTCATGCAGCCTTTATATATATATATATATATATATATATATATATATATATATATATATATTATATATATATATATATATATATATATATATATATATATATATTATATATATATATATATATATATATATATATATATATATATATATACTGTATATATATATATATATATATATAGATATATAAACCTGTCCACCACCTCTCACGGAATGGGTATGACGGCACAATACATAAACTGACAAGCTGTAATGATTTTAACGCTAAATAAATGTATGGTAGGGTGGGCAGACGTACTGATACTACATCAATGACACAACTCTCGCCCTCGAAGTAGTATTTGTCAGAGAGCTTCACAGTATTATCACCACCTGCCATCTATGTAAACACAGCGCGGCCTGTACTGCTGCTCACTACATCTCTTACTTGAGGGCCGCCATATCTTCCATGAAGGTGTTCTCCTCACAATACTGCACGAGTGGCGATGTAGAGACGTCTATGTGGAGGGGTCAGGCAAGGCTTGAATGGTTTTGCAAAGGGGGGTAGAAATAGCCTAAGCTACTCTATCCCTTTGAGATGTATTTATTGCTTATCTCAATAAACATACTTGAACAAGTATATATATATATATATATATATATATATATATATATATATATATATATATATATATATATATATATATATATATATATATATATATAATAATAATAATGGGAAAGGCTGCATGAACGAGTAAGCCATAGATAAGAAATATAAGAAAACAATCGACTTGAGAATGGTCCAGGACGGACCGAAACGTCGTC
The DNA here is from genome assembly GCF_040958095.1 of Procambarus clarkii. Classification (NCBI taxonomy): domain Eukaryota; kingdom Metazoa; phylum Arthropoda; class Malacostraca; order Decapoda; family Cambaridae; genus Procambarus; species Procambarus clarkii. The sequence goes on from NC_091158.1 coordinate 22,161,962, forward strand.
GTCCCTTCACTTTCCAGTGTGTGGTTTGGTCAACAATATAAGAAAATAAATTTCAAAATATTCATTATAATATATATGATTGGGATGTTTCAATTTCACTCAAACTTCGAAACTTCACGTAATTGACCTAACGTAGGTTAAGCGAACTTAAGTTAGAAATTCATGTTCTGAATAAAATATATGAATATTGTTAGGGGTGAACTAATTTGGAAAGAGATATTTGAAAATATGTAAAATCGCTCTGCCTGTTAGGCAAAATGGGCCTTGCTTATTTGGGCCAAGTAATGCGATTATGGCTATTATTAAGACTTATATTTGCCCGAAACGCTATGCGTACTAGTGGCTTTAGGTATTGTATGTACTACCTCTATCTTTAATTCAAACAGAATGTTTGTACTGTAACGCTGCAACTATGTATGTACTTTTCCTAAATAAATTATTTTTATTATTATTATTATGTATGGCCATAAACTGCTACGCTTCTAGACATAGAGTCTGAGAACAAAACTGAAAACCAAACTTAAATACTCCTAGGCCTACATGTACTATATTAGGTCTCCGTGTGTATTAGACCTAGGAAGGTTATGTTATATAAATTTTATTTGCAACAGTACAAAAACGTTTCCGGTTTGTCTAAATTCAATAGTACCGATTTCGACTTTCTAATTGCCTTTTCCATCAATTTATGTACGATGGTCGTCATCATTACTCTTAGTACTACCTAAATAGGAGGATGGGTTAACTTTCCGGTCAATTTTAACATTATTAACAAGACTTTTGTATGTTTTTCAGTGACACATTACGCTCATATCTTGTGATAATAAAGTGCAATCTAGCACAGTGTTATACTGGAAATTAGCTCTTCGGGAATGTAATAATTATAATTCAGTACAGCAAAATAATTTATTGCGGTTTTGGTATTTGTTTATGAAAGTACAGTACAATAAAGTACAGAATGTGGGCCCTTAAAGCACTTAATAATAACGCGGTGCAATAGAGTACAATAAAACCAAGAGTGTGAGGATGGATCTGGGGAGAGTGAAGAAGCAGAGATGAGTTATGGTTCTAGAGTCAAGACGCATCCTTGTGGCCTCTTCCTGGCTTCCTCCATGATCCGCTCAAGATTTACGCTCTCACATGGATCAAGATCCATAGGCAACGAGAAAACTCCGTAAAGATCCTGCAGTTAAGCCAACCATTTGAGCTGGACGGTAGAGCGACGGTCTTGCTTCATGCAGGTCTGCGTTCAGTCCTCAACCGTCCAAGTAGTTGGGCACCATTCCTTTCCCCCGTCTCATTCATAATGGCTTGGTGCTTTCCCCTGATAATTCCTTCCTGCAGTTAAGCGCTTCATTTTTTCTGTAAAATAATAGTTTTAATAGTGACTACTTGGTCGAGACGCAGTTGGTCTGTGGTTGGTCTCTTTTGCATGCTGTGGTACTTGCTCCTCGGGATTATTATTGGTGTAATGGAGAAAAAAAATAAAAAGCTTACTAGATTTCATTAATTTATTGCTGAAATGAATTTATGAACTGTTGTATGGACAGCACACATTTTGTATGTTAATTCCTGTTATTTTTATTTTTGTATTTTTTACCTTTTTTGTAATTTATAATAAAGCTAGAATAATTAAAATATTTTGTTATTAATAAAAGAATTAAAATATTATTAATATTATTAACAAACTCGGTTCAATCTCAGTTCTAAGACTGATAACCAGCGTCATAACGAGGAGTTGATTGCTCATCCTGTCGGAGGAACCTGCTCGGGGAAATGATTATGGAGTAGTCTTAAATCTATTATATATAGAGGAGTTATAAAGGGTGGTGTAGCATATATGGTATCCTAGACTAGTTTTAATGTATGTAATATGTAAATTTATTATTATATATATATACAGTATATATATATATATATATATATATATATATATATATATATATATATATATATATATATATATATATATATATATATATTAGCTGGTTATTGATTGCTGGTTTAGATTTCTTGATATGCAGCGCTTCACTGATGTCTAATCTTCTATTGTCATTGTATCTATCAATTATTTCGGTGTTGCTCGTCAAAATATTCCTGGTGATCGTTTCGTTGTGTGTGGCGATTATATGTTCCTTGATGGAGCCCTGTTGTTTGTGAATTGTTAATCGTCTCGAGAGACGTTGTTGTCTATCCTATATACTGTGTTCATTGGGGTTGACAATACCCAAGAGGGCATGTGAAGGCGTAGAAAACGTTGGTCTCTTCCAAGGCGTTTTTCTTTGTGTCGGGAGAATTCTCCATAAGCAGGTTGGCGGGTTTCTTATTCGTATAATATAATGTTACTTTTGTCTTTTGGTTGACGTCAGTTGGGGTAACGTTCCTCTCTATGATCTCCTTTAGGGCTCTTTCCTCCGCTTTGTAGGATGTGGAGAAGTAGTTTCTGTAGAACAATTTTATTGGAAGTACGAGTATTGCGGTATTGGTTGTTCCGTCGCCTGCTGCACACCTCGCTACCTTCCTTTTTATGATGTCTTCGACATAACCATTGGAGAAGCCATTATTGATCAAAATCTGCCTTATTCTACATAACTCTTCATCCACCTGCTTCTGTAAAATTGTTCTGTTGAGGCACATGCAGTAGAAATGTGAGATTAAAGTTATAACTCTCCAAGATTTCCGGAATTAGAGGTGTTTCAGGTCTTTCATTTATGTTCACACTCTTCCTTATATATTTCCTACTTTAGTTTATTAATACAATAATTGAAAATGCTGAAAACTAGATTGTATCGGCAACTATACATCGGGAGAATTTATTAGTGTAAATGTATTGATCTTTCCTCTCTTTTTTTTTCAGGTGAGTAGTCGTCGTTAGCAGATACGTGCGTGAGTATGTTCCATGACGTGTGGTTCTCGTGTTATATTTGGTATTTATTACTATATTTTTATTCAGAAAATGTTAGAAATAAAGAAGGCGAAAGCTTGAGTGTGTGTGTCGAAGCCACTGACTACAAATAACAAAAGTAATAGATGATAGAAGAGTCAGAATGGAAGGGAAACAAGGTTGTGCAATAGAGAATGACGTCACTTTCCTCTTGTACATAACATATGAATTATGTTTTAACTTATCAAATCACTAGCTCATATAGAATCACTACTACTACTCAGTCCAGCTAGTTTGACCCAAATGTGAGAAGGGAACTGAATAAGCTATTATAACGCTTTACCTAAAATACTCACGTATTGAAAAAGGTGTGCATATTGCATTATTTAGTGCGGGGGAGTGTGTTGTAGGTGTATAGCAGTGTATGGCGGTGGTAAAGGCGTGTAAAGTGCACTATAAGGCGTGGAGTGCAAGGCAGTGTAATCCAGTAGCTTAACGTCGCGCATGATAAAGTGACCACTGGCCCGGAAAATAGGAGCAGTTGACCGTGGTGTCCCAAAAAGCTTTAAGTTGTCGCTTAAGCTAACATCCACTTAACACAAGCTCTTACCTAGCCCCGGCCAACTCTCCTAACCCGCTTCTTCTCCTCTTTTTCTGCTTCGTTCCCTCTTCTTCCTTTCCTACCCTCTCTACTCTTTTCCCCTAACTCCACTTACACTCCCTTTCCTCTGCTAACTCAGTGACCTCTTTCTCTCAAACCCTCTCCTCCCCCCACCTTTCTTCCTACACTTCTCTCAACGTCTCTAACCCGACCTTCCTCTCACCACTAATCCCTTCCCCCCTTCCGCCTCTCTCTCTCTCTCTCTGTCTCTCTTTCTCTGTCTCTCTTTCTGTCTCTTTCTGTCTCTCTTTTTGTCTCTCTTTCTGTCTCTCTTTCTGTCTGTCTCTCTCTCTCTGTCTCTCTCTCTCTCTCTCTCTCTCTCTCTCTCTCTCTCTCTCTCTCTCTCTCTCTCTCTCTCTCTCCCTCCCTCCCTCCCTCCCTCCCTCCCTGTCTCTCTCTCTCTCCCTGTCTCTCTCTCTCTCTCTCCCTGTCTCTCTCTCTCTCTCCCTGTCTCTCTCTCTCTCTCCCTGTCTCTCTCTCTCTCTCTCTCTCTCTCTCTCTCTCTCTCTCTCTCTCTCTCTCTCTCTCTCTCTCTCTCTCTCCCTGTCTCTCTCTCTCTCTCTCTCTCTCTCTCTCTCTCTCTCTCTCTCTCTCTCTCTCTCTCTCTCTCTCTCTCTCTCTCTCTCTCTCTCTCTCTCCCTGTCTCTCTCTCTCTCCCTGTCTCTGTCTCTCTCTCTCTCCCTGTCTCTGTCTCTCTCTCTCTCCCTGTCTCTGTCTCTCTCTCTCTCTCTCTCTCTCTCTCTCTCTCTCTCTCTCTCTCTCTCTCTCTCTCTCTCTCAAATCCCCTCCCCATACTCTCCTGTCGTGACTACCCAATTTGCTCTCCACTCATTCTCTACTCTATTCACTGGCGTATCTCGTAGATTAATTAGTTCTCTAGATATCTTTGAAACTTTTGTTAAAACTGGAGGAATAAGGAAGGAAACATAGAAAGGAAAATTAAGAAGAAACACATGTGCTGAGAGTAACTCTTGTCACAGCAGATGTGTGAGAGCGGCGTAAGAGTATACTATAGAGTATATTATATACAGTATACTTCACACAGTATATACAACCCGTCCTCTCATATAGTACATCACATTGTGACGTATAAATCCCCTGAGCCTAAAAACTGATGTATTAAAAATCACAGCGGCTCGCATAATTGACGTGATATTCGTTTTCTATTTGTGGGTCCTCGGTTAGGTTCGGGCAATTTAGTACGTTAGTTTAGTGACGGTTGTGAACGCTCGAGTGGACGGGCTGATATATTATGTGAGGAGTGATGACCAAGTACTCTCGGGATCTGCTGTACTCGTCCATTAAAACGTAGATGATAATATTGCATCAAGTTACGTCAAATATTCTCGCAACCACTACATAATAATTACGAGACTGTAGGAATTAGTATTACGTTAACTCGTTTAGGTTTTGTTTAAAGTTTTAAACGACTTAAGTTCTCCTGCTAAGATATGATACGTTTGAAACTGGCACTTTGTTGATGCTTGACGTATTTTGCTGCTTGTCTTATATATATAAGGCGAGCTCAGTAGCATCTTTATTGAATGGAAGTGCGTTGATGATAGACAATAGAAAAGAGAAAGAATAAGACAGTACAACGGCTGAAGTGGAAAATACAAAGATTGTAAGACAATGAAAGTGTGTTGTGGAGAATGAGCCAGAGGAAGCCAGTATGAGAGGCAGAGGGAAGAGTTAGGTGTTAGCTTATTAAATTATGTGAGCGGGCGTGTGTGTTGGTGTCGGATGTGGATTATGAAAGGTAGCCTGGAAACATGACTGTGGCCGGTCTGTGTGTTAACCTACATGTGCTTAACTAGTTGTGTGCACAGCTCTAGAGCCCCATCTCATAGCTCTATATTTTTTTCTCTGGTTTCTTCGTCATTTGCTACATAGTCTCCTCCGGCTTGGTGCCTTCTTTTGATAATTACTTACTTCTCCGTCATTGATTCTTCAAATTCGTAGGGGAGAAGGATGTTTTGTTTTAATTTCTTTTGTTAGATTTTTTGTATTTTTAACTTTTTTTGTTTTGGTTCTTACCGTAAAGCCGTGTGCAAGAGCCCAAACTGTTACGTATTCATAGAGACCCTCGTGAGGTCCGTTTCTGGTCTTAAGGTTCGAGAGCTTGAAACCTGAAATAAAATAAGTCCTGTAGAGTTATTGTAACGTCTTGCTATTATAGAGATTCGTTCTTATTCCTAGCTCATACACATGTGACATGATGTATGTATTAAACTTTAAGATCTAAAGATAAGAGAGGGATCTTCGATAATGTTGTGATATTCTCAAATGAGGAATATCTAGAGAGTAGAGGTACAGAGGGTTTTCTTGGGAGATACATGGCCTACGTAAGAGGTATATTTGGTATTCTTGTTTGAAACAAATGGCAGGTAAGACAGTTATACCTGGTATTCCTATGTGAGAGGCATGGGAGAGAGAAAATATATACCTGGCGTTCTTGTGTAGTAGGCATGAAAGTGAGACGGGAATAAATATCAATCTTGCGTAAGAGGCACGGGAGGAAGGGGTGTTTATACTTTGTACTCTCGAAATTATGTGGTTCTTATCTCTGGCAAAGAGGCATAACTATCATTTTTGGGTGAGAGGTATTTCCGCCATTATTATTTAGCTCTCATATCTGGCGGTGATTGGTTACTTCCTGCCAGATCGTGCACGGCATAGAGATAAACAAAAAGTGAAAGAGCTCGGGAGAAAAATGATGGAAAAGTTGGGCGACGCTGATGTAGGTGCTGCTCCGTACGCTGACCCCACTAGCTGGGACGGGAGAGAAAAACTTAAGTTGGAAAAGCAAGACGAATTAATACATGGAATGGAAGAGAAAAGGGAGTGACTGGAATGAGGGTGACTTTGAGAGGTCACTGCGGCTGTCGATTTGGTTTTGCTAAAAATCTAGAAATGTAAAAATCGTATGCTTAGCGGGACTGGCATGAGTGTGTAAAGTTTTACATTGATCGGTGCTACGCAAACGGTAGTTTCGTTTGCAGGGATTCACTAAATTTCAGCTAATATATATCTATGTTTATCACTCTCTTTTCTCTGACGCGCGCAACTTTGTCAATGACAGAGTTAATATGTTGCTAGATAATTGGTATGTAATCCTTACTTTTACCGTTTTTAATTTAATTTTGCTCTTCCCTCCTTTATCCAAAATTCTTCATAATCAAATCGATTTCTATGTATTATGCATCCCATACCCTTCTTAGGCTTGTATGTTGTTCCATCCTGTTCTCGCCATGTGACCGGCATTCCCTTATATACCTATTACATGCTGTCCATTTCCATCTTGGCTAGTGTAAATATTTCCTTCTCTTGCTCACGATCATCTATTCTCCCTTTTGCTCTTCCTCTATATCTCACTCTCCCTGCCTCCGTAAAAAAAATTACCCTCCGCTACGTCGGTAATTCAGTCTCTCTTCCCTATTGTCTCCATTCAATACCTGGTCTATCCCGCCCCCTCCCCGATACCCATATTCCATTTATATATCTCGCCTTCCTTAATCCCTTGATTTTTATTATCACCGCTGTCATATTTTCTCTTCGTCTCTCTCTCTCTCTCTCTCTCTCTCTCTCTCTCTCTCTCTCTCTCTCTCTCTCTCTCTCTACCTCTCTACCTTTGAAAATTAACTACTATGTTATGTTTGATTGCCCTTCCCGTTAATCCTCATAAACACTGCAATAATTAATCTATCTTATATGCACAAATACATTTATAATATTTAGGTAAGTTTTAATTAAACTATGGTTCATTACTTAGTGTAACTTGGATGCTATTACTAGGAATAAAGAATGGCGTTTCTTGTATACTGAATGACGTACATAATTAAACCTCATAATAAATACGTTATAATAAATACATGATTGATAGACGAGCGAGATGCAGTGAGATATGAGGAAATACGAAAATAGTTACGAGATGGCTAGGAACAACGTGGGAGGGAAGTGTGTGGGGGAAGGGAAGGATGCGCGAGGAATGGAAGAGTGTGAGAGTGAGGGCAAGATTGTGCGAGGGAGGGAAGCGTGTGTGAGGAAGTGAATAGAATGAGAGGGAGGTAAGGGTCTGTTTGGAATGGAAAAAAGAGTGAGGGAGGGAAGAGATTGAGAGGGAGGGATGGAGCAGAAGATACCACGAGGGGGGGGGAAGCTTTTCGGATCCAACAAACTTATTGTAATTGAAAATCGCGGGGAGAATCTCCACTCAGACACTGAAATACATAAAGTTAGGGGTCTTATTTTTAAAACTTAGTACTATTTAAGCGTCTTAAACATCAAACCTACACATGCGTCACACATACACACGTGCGTACAAGCTATCTCACTTATACACAAATTTTCACACAAAGGCAAGGAACTGAAAATATATTTAATGAAAGAAATTATTTAATCTATATTAAATTATATATATATATATATATATATATATATAAATTTGTCATATATATATATATATATATATATATATATATATATATATATATATATATATATGCGGAAAATCCACAGAGAAATGTGAAAGGAAGGGAACGTTCAGTCTGGTGTTGACAAAGGGTTTAACAGGCCGAAACGTTCACTTCCTTTCACATTTCTCTGTGGATTTTCCGCATAAAAATGATCAGTGTTTTGTGATCGTCAATTGCATATATATATATATATATATATATATATATATATATATATATATATATATATATATATATATATATATATATATATATATATATATATATATATAAATATATATAATATGACAGTTTCAGGCCACGGAGGAAGAATTGAAACAGGAGTTTCCTTAAGTACTTTCGTATATTAATACATCTTCCGAAGGAATGAAGATTCAGAAGGAATAATATATATATATATATATATATATATATATATATATATATATATATATATATATATATATATATATATATATATATATATATATATATATATATGTCGTACCTAATAGCCAGAACGCACTTCTCAGCCTACTATTCAAGGCCCGATTTGCCTAATAAGCCAAGTTTTCATGAATTAATGTTTTTTCGTCTACCTAACCTACCTAACCTAACCTAACCTAGCTTTTTTTGGCTACCTAACCTAACCTTACCTATAAATATAGGTTAGGTTAGGTTAGGTAGGGTTGGTTAGGTTCGGTCATATATCTATGTTAATTTTAACTCCAATAAAAAAAAATTGACCTCATACATAGAGAAAAGGGTTGCTTTATCATTTCATAAGAAAAAAATTATAGTAAATATATTAATTCAGGAAAACTTGGCTTATTAGGCAAATCGGGCCTTGAATAGTAGGCTGAGAAGTGAGTTCTGGCTACTAGGTACGACATATATATATATATATATATATATATATATATATATATATATATATATATATATGTCGTACCTAATAGCCAGAACGCCCTTCTATGCCTACTATGCAAGGCCTGATTTGCCTAATAAGCCAAGTTTTCATGAATTAATTGTTTTTCGACTACCTAACCTACCTAACCTAACCTAACCTAACTTTTTCGGCTACCTAACCTAACCTAACCTATAAAGATAGGTTAGGTTAGGTTAGGTAGGGTTGGTTAGGTTCGGTCATATATCTACGTTATTTTTAACTCCAATAAAAAAATATTGACCTCATACATAATGAAATGGGTAGCTTTATCATTTCATAAGAAAAAAATTAGAGAAAATATATTAATTCATGAAAACTTGGCTTATTAGGCAAATCAGTCCATGCATAGTAGGCTGAGAAGTGCGTTCTGGCTACTAGGTACGACATATATATATATATATATATATATATATATATATATATATATATATATATATATATATATATATATATATATATATATATATATATATATATATATTCTGAAGATGTATTATTAAAATACGAAAGATTAAGGAAATTCCTGTTTCAATTCTTCCTCCGTGGTCTGACACTGTCATATATATATAATATATATATAATATATATATATATATATATATATATATATATATATATATATATATATATATATATATATGTATATGTAATATATATATATGCAAGTCAACATGCGTACGAAAACTCTTGAACCCCTTAAGGATTCGAACCTGGTCAGCCCCTTTTATGCCCCTTGGCATGTCCAGTATTATAACCACTCGGGCAAACTGACAATACAAAAGTATTGGAAGTCGTCTGACACCCTTAACCCAATACCCGACAACTCTCGTTCACCATTTTCGGCACAGATACTTTCATCAAAACACTTCATCATGCTCGGGCCGCATGAGTAACCAACCTGTCCTACAAAGTACGTCACTTTTCGCTCGTATGCGTTACAAAAGACTAGATAAAGACAATTGTACAAGAAAATGGAAACGGCTCGCGAAAGTGACATACTGTCTCTTTTATGTTTTGAGTCCTCTGGTAGGTTAAGAGAAAGCACTTAAAATTTACCGTTTTCTTGACGTTGGAAAACCTTAGGAGGACAGGCTGGAGTAACATTTGTGCGTCAAGTTTGAATGGTCCCCAAGCCTCTATTTTTTGGCTGAATGGAAGGCGCGAGGCCCCGGCTGACTGGGTTCGAATCCACCAGTGGGTCAAGAGTTTTCTTATATATGATAAAAACAAAGTCAATTAATATGTTCATCTTTATTAACATATTGGTTTAAGTAATTTTCGCTTGGATATCATTCGTGTCTCAAAATTTGTCATCCATCTTGAAAATGAAGAGAAGTTGGAAGTGCTCGCGCCTTCTATTCACTGCATTATTGCTGACGGTGTTTACATGTGAAACTGCGAGGCTGGCAGATATATGCAGCCAACTCCATTAAGCATAGACGATAAGACTTCCGAGGCGAGGTCATGGTGAAGGTCAGAGGGCGAGAATGTGTCTTAAGTTTTGCTTGTGTGATTGTCCACGTGCTATATAGTCGTGATGGCTTGGCGCTTTGCCCAGATACTTCCTCTCCCTTGTGTGATTGTATTATAGGTTGGTATATTTTTTTATTGTAATTTCCCGTACTGCTTGCGAGGGCATTTAGTCTAATTTTCAGCCACGTTATTGTGATGTATTGTCTGTAATGAGTGACATAGTTGTTTATATTGAAATACTAAAATTCGTAGGGAGAAGAGAGGGGTGAACGATTTACGAGTGATATACCGTATATCTGTGCATTTAATATATTTATATATATATACATATATATATATATATATATATATATATATATATATATATATATATATATATATATATATATATATATATATATATATATATATATATATATATAAAATAATATATATAATCACACACACACAGTATTACCCCTTTTTCACTAAAAAAAAAGAAATTTTCACATGTATTCATCCAATTGAATTTATTGAGAAAAAAAGGAAATAGTCCACTGCAGAGTAATTGAGCCGACTTAAAAGAGTAAATGGACCTGCATCACAGAATTACTGTTGTATTGTTAAACCTTTAGAGTGAGATTTACAAATGGGTGAAAAGTTGTTGATTATCCGGCTCCCCTCCAACGACCACCCACCACCACCACCACCACCACCACCACCATCATCATCCATCTTCGGCAACACCCTCACACCCCTACATAGGATCAATGACGGGGCTCTGGGTGCTTTGTATCGCTCAACGCAACCTCTTGTAAGTCTCACGTGTACTAAGTGGCTGTTTTTGTGTAGCGGACTGTGGGTCTGAGCGTGTTGGTGGTGATTGTAGTGTTGGTGGTGATTTTGGTGACGTTAGGGGTGGTGGTAATAGTGGTGCTGACGATGGTGGTGGTGGTGGTAGTAACGTTGGTGAAAAAAAATTAATGAGAAATACCCAGCGCATAGGTTCGAATCCTCATCACGGCTCCTACGGATTTTTTCACTGATACATCACGTTAGTGTGATTTCTCTTTGTATTGAAAGAGGAGCGTCAACAGTAGACTATTCCTAGACGACAGGGCCATAGTGCATGAGGTAGGGGTTGTGTGAAACTGGTTCGGCTTCAGTGGAAGCTACAGGAACTCTAGTGGGTTTAGTAGAACCCCAGGATGCAATCCTTTTGACCATGTCGTGGCCTAGTTGTCTGGGGCGTGTGCCTGGTAAAACCCAGCGCATAGGTTCAAATCCTCGTCACGGCTGCTACGGATTTTCTCATTGTGGTATTTAGTGGTGATATTGTTGTTGTTTTAGATTTAGCAATTCAGAACGGAAAGTCCATGTAGCACAGGCTATAGTGATCCCATGGTGAGAAAAGTGTTACATTTAGTGCGTTCTTGTGGGAGGTCAGGTGTGTGAGAGAAGGTATGGTAGGTCAGGTGTGGATGGTTAGGTGTATATACACACTTGTGAGCTGCTGCCATGAGTAATCTTCCCCCGAGTGGCTCATCAGTCCGCTTCCCCGAGTCTTTCTGACTGGCTCCCTCCCCACCAGGGAGATTCTCTTACAAGTTGGAGAAAGAAAGACAGAGGAAGCAGGGACGGAAGAGTAGGTGTAGGAAAGAGGAAGTATTTGAGGTAAAAAAGATGCCTTTGATCTTATCCTCAACAGAGAAAGGGGGAAATAATAATGTGCATTAAAATGAAGTTGTTAATATGATCACATGCCATTTTAGTAATTTATATAAACAGAGAAACATTCTTACACACAGTCTTGTATCGATGTATTTTCGATTTGATCAGATGAGCTTCTATGCAATAAAATAAATTATATCACTCGAAAGCTTTTGAATGATTTAGAATTACTTTGATTGCATATATAATAATTTATTTTGCACGTAGACTGATGTTATACCCGGTGCACGTTGTGACGTCTGGCCAGTAGTAATACCCGGTGCACGTGATCACTCAGTGGTAGTAATCCTTCATTAACGAGTCATTAAGGTATGTCTGTTATTATGGAGAACTGCATCTAGTTCTGGCTTCATCAGCATACATGTTCACTGCACCTGTACATCATCAGGAATTTCAGTGGCATTAACGGCAGTCTGAATTTACGGACAAATGAACCATGACAACATTCCGCCCTCACACTTAAAGCTCGTCAATTCGAACGCTATGGACACTATCGTTCAAACTGAGGCACATTAGTGGAATTACTTAATATTTGAACGCTTCCTTGGGATAATTAGCATCTGTCTTGATGGGTTAGGTGGGCTGGTAGCCAACCTAACTCATCAATAACTAACCCACCATAGCTATAAATGTTAGCACATTTATAGTTATGTAAAACCTCTCTAAATCAGACGCTGTTCAGTGAATGGGGAAATTCCAACAAGAGAGAGAGAGAGGTACTTATCATTTCCCATTCAAATTTAGCATGTTTCAATCCATCACGACTAACTATGGCCTCCCGCCCCATGATTCTGCTTACAAACGATTTTACTCTAAATACCCGCTCTACGCAATCTGTTATGCCCCATGGAATTTAGTCCCTCTTCAGTACGTTCTGCATAAAAAAATCATGTTTTCAAGATTAGACAAATTCTACAACCCTGTCGAATTTAACAATGCTGCACACACACACACACACACACACACACACACACACACACACACACACACACACACACACACACACACACACACACACATACATACACACACACACATGGGAATAAAGTATGCAATGCGTTATAAGCTGGAAGAAAATAAGGAGGTTGAAGCAGTTGAAAAACCAGACTTCAGGAGAGGACATTATGGTGACCTTAGAAATTTTTTTAGTGAGTATAATTGGACAGACTTGATGCTAGGCAAGGAAGTGAATGAGATGTATGGCAAGTTTTGTGAAATATATGATAAAGGCACAAAAAAATTTATACCAAAACAGAGATGCAGAACTAGGAAACAGGATTGGTTCAATAGAAATTGCGAGAGGGCTAGAGACCGAAAGACACAAAAATGGAATCAATACAGGAAGAGGCCGAACCCCCAAACATACCAGCGATACAAAGATGCGAGAAACAACTACACGGCAGTGAGGAGAGAGGCAGAAAGAAATTTTGAAAAAGGGATTGCGGACAAATGTAAAACAGAACCAGGTCTATTCTATAAATTCATAAACAACAAATTGCAGGTAAAGGATAATATTCAGAGGTTGAAAATGGGAAATAGATTCACGGAAGATGAAAAGGAAATGTGTGAAACACTAAACGAAAAGTTCCAAAGTGTGTTTGTACAAAATGAAATCTTTAGGGAACCAGATTCAATAAGAATTCCAGAGAACAACATAGAACACATAGAGGTGTCTAGAGACGAAGTGGAAAAAATGCTCAAGGAGCTCGGTAAAAACAAAGCAGCTGGCCCAGATGGCGTTTCACCATGGGTTCTGAGAGAATGTGCATCTGAGCTCAGCATTCCACTTCACCTGATCTTTCAGGCATCCCTGTGTACAGGAATCGTAGCAGACGGGTGGAAACAGGCTAACATAGTTCCAATCTACAAAAGTGGCAGCAGGGAAGACCCCCTCAATTATAGACCTGTATCATTGACAAGTGTAATAGTGAAAGTATTGGAAAAACTAATCAAAACTAAATGGGTAGAACACCTAGAGAGAAATGATATAATATCAGACAGACAGTATGGTTTTCGATCTGGAAGATCCTGTGTATCGAATTTACTCAGTTTCTATGATCGAGCCACAGAGATATTACAGGAAAGAGATGGTTGGGTTGACTGCATCTATCTGGACCTAAAAAAGGCTTTCGACAGAGTTCCACATAAGAGGTTGTTCTGGAAACTGGAAAATATTGGAGGGGTGACAGGTAAGCTTCTATCATGGATGAAAAATTTTCTGACTGATAGAAAAATGAGGGCAGTAATCAGAGGCAATGTATCAGAATGGAGAAATGTCACAAGTGGAGTACCACAGGGTTCAGTTCTTGCACCAGTGATGTTTATTGTGTACATAAATGATCTACCAGTTGGTATACAGAATTATATGAACATGTTTGCTGATGATGCTAAGATAATAGGAAGGATAAGAAATTTAGATGACTGTCATGCCCTTCAAAAAGACCTGGACAAAATAAGTATATGGAGCACCACTTGGCAAATGGAATTTAATGTTAATAAATGTCATGTTATGGAATGTGGAATAGGAGAACATAGACCCCACACAACCTATATATTATGTGAGAAATCTTTAAAGAATTCTGATAAAGAAAGAGATCTAGGAGTGGTTCTAGATAGAAAACTATCACCTGAGGACCACATAAAAAATATTGTGCAAGGAGCCTATGCTATGCTTTCTAACTTCAGAATTGCATTTAAATACATGGATGGCGATATACTAAAGAAATTGTTCATGACTTTTGTTAGGCCAAAGCTAGAATATGCAGCTGTTGTGTGGTGCCCATATCTTAAGAAGCACATCAACAAACTGGAAAAGGTGCAAAGACATGCTACTAAGTGGCTCCCAGAACTGAAGGGCAAGAGCTACGAGGAGAGGTTAGAAGCATTAAATATGCCAAAACTAGAAGACAGAAGAAAAAGAGGTGATATGATCACTACATACAAAATAGTAACAGGAATTGACAAAATCGACAGGGAAGACTTCCTGAGACCTGGAACTTCAAGAACAAGAGGTCATAGATTTAAACTAGCTAAACACAGATGCCGAAGAAATATAAGAAAATTCACCTTCGCAAATAGAGTGGTAGACGGTTGGAACAAGTTAGGTGAGAGGGTGGTGGAGGCCAAGACCGTCAGTGGTTTCAAAGCGTTATATGACAAAGAGTGCTGGGAAGACGGAACACCACGAGCGTAGCTCTCATCCTGTAACTACACTTAGGTAATTACACTTAGGTAATTACACACACACACACACACACCACTAACAACCGATGGCTCGAAAGGCGGAATCCAAGGGTCAATGCTCGATCCTGCAGACACAAATAGGTGAGTACACCCACCCACACTTACACACACCCATAACATATAAGCTGCACCCACAAATATAGGCTGCTCACACAAATGTAAGCTGCACACACAAATGTAAGCTGCACACACAAATTATTGTGAAACTATATTCCAGGCAATCCTGGTGACTTACGACGCTGTTTCTCATCCTCTAGTGTTCTCAAATAGGATATAATAGCTCTGAAGATAGGTATCTCATGGAGGTAAATTATCTTAACAATAATTCAATTCACCCGCTTCGTGATATTCTCTCTTGAGAACTTGAGACATACTCTTTCCAAACATTCAAGAGATATTAATTTTCAGTTGTCATGCTGGTTAATTACCAGTGTTATGGTTAGTTATCATGCTGGTAAATTATCTGTTATTGTTTGCCATCATGCTGGGTAATTATTTGTGTTTTTTGTTACCCCTGATGGTTAATTATCATTGATATGGTTTGTGATCATGCTGGTTAATATATCTGTTATGATTTGTGATCATGCTGGTTAATTATCATTGGTATAGTTTGTGATCATCTTGGTTAATTATCAGTGTTATTGTTCCGATAAAATTCTTGTTATCGGCTCTTCTTATTTCCTTTAATAAATGTTATTTGCTATTTTCCTTACACTTCTTCCTGTGTGACTTCTACTTCTGTTCTCCTTTCATCCTTTCATAGGGCAAGGGACGACAGATAGAGGTAATTAAGTAAGAAGTCTTTGTCATTGTCTTCACACAATGGCTTATCTTTTTTGGTCTCCATTTGTGTCCTCCTTCACGCTTCTCCCTCCCTCCTTGTTTATGGTTTCTACCTCTGTCCTCCTTCACATTCTCCCTCCTTTTTTAGGGTCTCCACTTGTGTCCTTCACCTTCTCCCTCGCTCTGTGGTTTCTACTTCTTTCTCGGTTAAGTCTACCGTACCTGCCAACAATAAATGTGGTCAATCTCAACTTTTACTGTCTCACTTACTGCCTAGTGTAAAAGTTCCTTGCGTGTTGGGGATTCAAAAAGTATGAAAGGTTCATATTTTAACTATTATGTTCCTAGGAAGAGTGGAAGAGGCAAATAGAGGAAGAATGGAAGGAGAGTAGATTGAAAGTAGGAGAGTGGCGAGGGAGAAAGGAAACTGATTGACAATGAAAAAGTGGAGAGATAGAATAGAAAATTATGTATTTGCTCGTGTATATGATTTTTAAAAATAAGTACTCACCAAGTTGTGTTTGCAGGGTCGAACGTTGCTAGAAAACCCCGCCTGTTGACTATCATTAGTTCAATAGAGTGACTCATTTCACTCCTAATCATATTTAAATTTAAAACTATGTATCTAATTGCCTTAACAACTTTCTCATCTAGTCTTTTCCACTTATTTACATCTCTGAAAAAGTTCTTTCTGATATCTCTGTGACTCATGGACCTTGCCATTTCCCCTTTAGTATCTTGTACGTCTTTATCTTGTACGTCTTTATCTTGTTTGCCCTATTCCTTTTTCCTCCAGTGTAGTGAGGTCCCATTCGCTCAGCTTTTCTTCATAGCTCAGTCCTCTTAGCTTAGTAACGAGCATTGTTACTTTGGGATCTTTTTCTAGCTTGTTTCTTTTGGTAGGGGGGTTTCATATCGGGGCAGCATACTCTATAATAGGTCTCAGAATAATACCACGCTCGGAAGGGATCTTTTTCAAAGTTCTTGAAGAATAACAGGACGTTCGTCAGTATGGCTTATGCAGCCGTTGTAATTCTGCTGATGTGTGCTCCTAGTATTAGATCTCCAGCTATACCCACAAAATTAGTCTTCATCTTTTTCAGAAGTTCGAAGTTGCCTTCTCTTCATACTGTACTAGATTTGAGGTGCGTGAATGTAGCGGGGTGTTCCTGGAGTGTGGATGTGCGTGGGCGTGGGTAAATAATTATTTGTTAGAGTACTTATTCGTTAGTCTGTCCACATTAGCGTTGAAATCCTGCGTAGAGAGATGGGTGCTGGTTGTGGAGACTTGGATAAAGGAATGAGCAGGAGGTCGTTGATGGCCTTAGGGACGGTAACTGGAATAGGAATGCTCCGATGAAATTCTTACTGCATCACGGAATGCCTGGAAATGGGAGCATTATTGGTTTCAATAGTATTTTACGTGGAGCTTCGAGTAGGGCGAAAAAAATTTGTAATTTTCTACAAAATATTTTATTTGTAATTTTGTTTACTTTAGTAATGCTATCGTATGCCTTTATATTGATATCGTATAGTTTTTATCAATTTCGTACGCTCTTTGAGTGATATCGTATTCCTTTCCCAGTAACTAAGTAGTCAACGGTAATTTGTTGTTGCTTCGTTTTGAAAGGAGTCTATATTCACACACATTTGAAGACACACACACACACACACACACACACACACACACACACACACACACACACACACACACACACACACACATTTTCTTGGACTGTCTGAATCTGTCCTGAAATCTCAGGAATCCGTATACCGGTTGATTGACAGTTGAGAAACGGGACCACAGAGCCGAAGCACATCTAGGTGAGTACACACCCGTGAGTGCGCACAACTTCGAATGTAGATATGATAGGACCAGTCGATAGACTTGCTTGAGGCGTAACCCATGAGCTGAAGCTCATCCAACAAGAACACATCTAAATGAGTAAACACACCCACACACGTATTCCCGGGTATTTGGCAGAGCTTCACTCACGAATATATTGTTGACATTTAGTCTGAGCACGAGAACAACACATAATTACGTACTTTTACTCTCACGTGCTCTCCTTTGTGATGATGCAACCTGCGAAAAACTTGGTAATGAAAAATACAACTTATTTGTGAGGGGATTTTTGAATGTAAGTGTACTTTTAAAAAAATAGTTTTTTATGTAAGACTTTGCCATTTATAATGTGTAAATTGCGCAGAAATGAACACGTGATGCATAATTTGGTAGAAAGTCACCTTTATTCACAGTTTTAAGATTACTGTAACTTTGAGTAACATACAAGCACTAGTTACTTATTTCTGCTAGGAGGAGAGACTAAGAACTAGCTGCTGTTTTCCGTAAGCATTGCTAGGTTAGCGCACACCCCTCACGCGCCCACCTCCAGACAAGCTAAGCGTACATGTAGCGATCGTGCGGCGACAAAGAAAAGGAGTGTAAAGATGGAAGGTTTCCAAGCAACATAGATTTTAATCCCAGCCTGCCGGTCTGATAACGATGGTTCCCTGAGCCTCGAGTTGCCGGTATTTTATATGTAGGAGCATCATGGCTCCCTGCACAGGGGATTTCTTGCTCACTTAGCTTGCATGCTTTTATGTGTGTGTTCGTATTGTCATCTAATTGTGCATCCAGGATAGAATTTTAGCTCTTGAACCGCGCCTTTTTAACCGGTGATTGTGTTATGCGACAATTATTGATCTATTTATTTATCATATCTACTTTTGAAATTGTGAATTGAATTCGCTTCTACAATTTGGTTCATTCCATTTTCCTATTACTCGTACGCTAAAAGAAAATTGTCCAACATCTCCATGACTCCTCTGTTTCTCAGGCTTTCATCCTTTTCCATTTCTATAATTATTCATTGTGAGCATCTTTTTTTCCACTCTGCTACCCCCACTAAGAATTGTATAAATCTATCATGTCTCCTCTTTCTCATCTCACTTTTAGCGACATCATGCCTAACTTTTCAGTCTTTCATACACCATCCTTCACAATTCTGGGACGAGCCTCGTTGCAAACCCCTTGACTTTTTTTTATAGTTTTCTTAGGTATTTAATTTAGATCGGGCACCAGGATGGGCTGCATACTCTAAAACTGGTCTAACGTAGGCGGTGTAGTGATCTAAATGTCTCTTTGTTCAGCTTCCTGAATAACATTCTGACTTTTGCCATTGTAGAGAATGCTGATGTCATGGAATTTATATGTGCCTCTGGAATTTGGACTGGTGTTATATCCACTCCCAGTTCTGTTTCTCTTGTTATAGGGAAGTAGTTTTCCCTCATTGTGTATCGTCCTTCTAGTCTACTAGAACCTGTTTAAATTTCCTTTACCTGAAGCTGTTCGATGGGATCGAACCCACTACTGACCCATGAGTATGAGATGAGTATTTCGTAAAACTTGATTGTGGTTTTGGATAGTACCTTTTAAATTTCATGTAGGTCAGGAAGTATTTTTGGGTGGGATGCTTTAAAGCCCATCATGGTCCACTCGGTAGTGCAGGTGCCTGAGGAGTTCAGGGATGCAGGTTTGATCCATTGAACGGCTTTAATATTTTCCCATAAATATATCACTTTCTAGTGATTTCATTGTCACCTTACACTTGATAGTGTTGAAATCTAGTAGCCATTTCTCGGACCAACAACGCAGTGTATGTGTGTGGGTGTGTGTGTGTGTGGGTGTGGGTGTGTGGATGTGGGTGAACTACTCCTTTCATGGTCTAACGCCCTCTCCAACTCTCTCAATAGTTTTCTTTGATCTTGTCAATGTTTTTGTATATCGAGTTGTTTATCACTCCCTTTGGAAATTTGTGCTTTCTTCATTCAAAGGAGATTTTTAAACGTGACTTCATTGGCAGGGATTTAAGTTTGCTTCTTACATATAACGTGTGCGTCCTGTACACATGACTTGCGCATCGGAACATATGACATGAACGTTTGGTATACATGGTATGCGCGATCTGCACATATGACGTGTGTGTGTTTTTCATATATAACGTGCGCGTTTGTTACACATGTGGGACTTGAGGGCTTTCAAACTCCGGAAGGTTATTAGGGCCCTCACAAACGTTGCTGACCAACCAGCAAGTTTAGTTTAGTCCTGAAAGTTTATGTTCAGATCAAACTTTCAGGGTATATATACGCAGAGATCCGGACCACATCTCTTTGTTTACGTATAATCTGTGAATATTTTAATATATTTAGATATGGAAACAACATTCTTCCACACAATACTGGGGGGTACTGTTAGGTAAGATAGTTACTTTCTTACACTGTATTTTGACAAAGGCATTAATTCTAGTGATTAAATTGAAATAAACGGTTGCATTTTTGCTGACCAATTTACTGTAACTATCACGTGACAAAATACTCAACCTTTCACTGTGAGAATACAATCCCACATCAGTTGCTGGCAGCTTATGGAATTGGCCTCCTTAACCCCATTGAAACCAAAATAGATGTGAAAATTGTACTGTCAGAGTATCCGGGGTGAGGTGCATATGAATTTAAGTGCATACTATCTGCAGTGATATTTTTTCGAAACATTACCAAAAACAGTTCTTGAAAAATATGCGATAATTTATTTTAAAATAAAGCATAAGTTTGTACGTTTTAATAACTTCATGATTTCTTTTATTGCGGTTACAACAAGTATTTTTATGTTGACTGTTATCCAGTTAGCCTCGGCCGTACACAGGAAACTTCCAAAGTTTGAGTAAAAATTACTAATCACTTGAAATGCCAAACAAAGCCTAAATTGTTTTGTAAAGTCCTTTACGACCTAGATAAACTTCATGTTAGGGCTGATGAAGCTGTACTCTTTTATAAATATAAGTATGATAATTATATGTGTTGAGTACGTATTATATGTATGCTTTAAAAAAAGACCAACTGCTTAGTTTTTAAGTTTTACTAATGTATTGATGTCTCGAAGATTAGTGCTTCAGTTTCTAAGTATTAGCTCTACTGAAGTCGTTAATGGCCATATTGCACCTTAGGAAATTTATTAGATAATCCAGTAATTAGTAAACGTTACCTGTACATTATATGAATTATTAATAGAAAGTATAATAATTTTCAAGCCAAATATGGTTTGAAAGTCCTTAAAACATTTTATAATTGTATGCAATTACCATGAGTAAGAGTAGATGGTAATATTTACTTCCTAAAATTGTTTTGTCACGGAAGCTAAATAATAAAGGTTCGCTCATAATCATTCCTGTTTAAAGAGCATAATTTCATATTTCTTCTACACAAAATTAATTTGAATGAACGTGCTAGATGAACGTTTGATTGCAGATTAATATATAATTCATGTTCGATGTGTCTGTTCAATTTGTCTTTGACCAGGCGCTGGGATTAGGAATTAGTAACTTTAGGAATTAATAAATGCAAGAATTGGCAATTATATTGTACGAGATATAAGTAATTACGATTGAAATGACGAATGGATTTGTATATTTATTTTTTGTATTCTTTTCTTGGACTCTGTTTAGCATTTAGTAAACGTTCACCGTATTTTCTTGAAATTATAATTTGTTAATTTGAGCAAAAATGGTATGGCATGAAACTACACAAGTTACGTGGGAAAACGACAGCTAACTTTGTGATATACTGAAAATACTGTATATATATTTATATTACAGTATACTGTACAGGTATATATATTTATATTACCTGCATACTGTATATATATTTATATTACAATAAACTGTATATATACTGTTGATGCTGTCACTATCATTGTTGCTGCTGTTATCACCAATATTGCTGATATTATCACCAATGTTGCTGTTATCACCAGTGATGATACTGTTGTCACCAATGTTATCACCACTATTGCTGTTATCACCAATGTTGCTGCTGTTGTCACCAATATTGCTGCTGTTATCACCAATGTTACCGCTATTATCACCAATGTTGCTGCTGTTATCACCAATATTGCTGCTGTTATCACCAATGTTGTTATTACCAACATTACTGCGGTTATCTCAAATGTTGCTGCTGTTATCTCAAAGGATACTGCTCCTGTTATGCAGACGACCAGCCACAATAACGTGGCTGAAGATATGATAACCATACCTTCAGCCACGTTATTGTGACCGAAGATATAGTCATTATATCGCCAGTCACGTCATGTTTAATAATGGTCCTGTCGACTGTGTTAGTGGTCCATGTTTGATAATGGTTATCAAACAGGACCATTATTTTTGTTAACCATTATTTTAATGGTTAAATGGTTAACCATTATAATAATGGTTAAAAACCATTATTTTTTTATATAAAACGACCGAAAAGTGGTCGTTTCTTCACTATGTTGATGAGTGGCTTGGTTATTATGCTGCTATCACCATTGATGCTGCTGTTGTTATCAATAGGGATCGTTTTATCAGCAGTAATATTGTTATCAGCAGTAATGTTGTCATCAACAGTAATTACGTTATTATAACAGTTCTTTACACTGCCGTCATCGTTGTTACCAGCTCCATAAGGACAGCTGCTTACAATGCTCACATCAAACGTTCACACAACCGTAACCATTCATTATATAATTGTAATTCATTATACAATTATTATTCATGTAGTTAAATCCATTATTTAATTATTATATAATGTAATTCTTAATCATGTTGAATCATTATGTAATCTATTATATAATTGATTTCATTATATGATTTAATTTATTGTATAATCTATTTCATTATACTATATGTTTTCATATAATTTCGATTCATGATGTAATTTAATTCTTTATATAATTTAATTCATTATATAATTTTAATTATATAATTTAACTAATTATATCATTTACTTCATGCACATTATTTATGTTTACCTCAGTATATAATTTTAATTGTTTATTTAATTTAATTAATTTTATTACGTTAATTAATTATATAATTTCATTCATTGTATAATTTTAAGTGAATGATAACGACACAACTATGCGATTACGGACTCTGAATTAGCGCACTTGTATTGCGAGTGTAAGAGCCGGGCTCCTGGCGAAGAATACGGGTGTGGTTAAGGAGCTGCGGCTGGCTGGTGATGCAGGCCATTGTTTATAGTTGGTTAGCGTGTTGGGTCGTTAGCTGGTGGCTGTAATGGCCTCCCGGAATTACACAGTGACAGTGAATGGTTCAGATTATTGTCTTCTCTCCTGCGGGGGAGGAACTGTGTCGCACTTTGCTCACCTATGTCTTTGTTTGTATGTTGTATGTTTACGCTGTATGTTCTTGTTATACGGTCGATATGCGCATAATCACAACATAATTACTGGAGGGTCGATATGCATACAACGTCATCATCATTATTGCAAGATCGACATATCTTCCCTACAGTTGTTCGCGTTGAATAATTTTCCGTGACCATGTCTGGGACGATCACCTGAAACCACTTCAAGACAAGAATGTATGTCATCCTTCGACGTGATCGGGATAACATCACATAATGACCCCATAACCATGAGGCCACAAACAGAAACGATCGACTTGAATCCACCCTTACAAACATTGTCGCTTTAGTCGACAGGACAGCAAGTTTAAGTAGGATCGGCTTAAGAATAGCTTTATTAACATAAGCTGTCACCATAAACTTTAAGCCATTGTCATCCAGGGGCGATCGACAAGAGCCTATTCCGCAAGCACTAATGCCTCCACAGTCTGCAAATACGAGCATTTCCAAGAAAGATGGGCAGACTATCACCTCCCGGCCAAGTTCGACTTCAACGTGGTTCGACCAAGTTGAACCATCACCAAGTTGACCCCGTTCTCAGCACCATCAAGAGAATAGACATAGGGACAGCCGGCAGGAGAAGCGAGGATGAAGTGGGGACATGGGCCACATCCAGGACATCAGCGGTGTATAGATTGACTCGTAAATATTTTATGCATTCTTGCACAGGCCAATGGCAGGCTTCCGGCTGGGGACTTTGCTATACCTAGCTCCCCAGAGTTCGGGGGTGCTTCTGCTTAGGTGGTGCATGGTGGGGAGGTGAGTGGATCTGAGAGATGGAGGAACGGGGTCTGGAAGGAGGGTCTAGGTTTTGGTATGAAAGGATTTTTGAGGGGAAAGGAAGAGGGAACAGAGGAATATATTTATTAAGAGGGAGAAAAAGACCGAAAAAGGGTGGGGCCTAGGTTCGAATCTTAGGCTGGGTGAAGAAGAGGGAAAGCCTGGGTTCAAATCTTACACAGTGTGGTGAAGAAACAAGAGTAAGGCTTAGGTTCGAATCTTGGTAGGGTGTAGCAATTTGAATCCCATTCGTTTTGTTTCTTTGACCCTGTGCACGCAGCAGTAATTAGGACCTGGGTATAAGTTGATTAATTGGACCGTGATTTGGGGAAAACATGTAAGGTTAGGCTGTACATTGAGTTAGAACGGGGACAGCTCTCAAACTCTTGATATCATGTATATACAAAGGGAGAGGCAGTGAGAGCGATTCTGTAAAATTTAAGCGTTCATTATAAAAGTTAATAAATGAATACCATCCGGTTACCCCATCTACTTTTGAAAAGTTGGAATGAAATTAGAATAAAACCTAAAAACTATATTTCCTGCAAAACAACGCATCTCATTATTCATAACGACGCACTAAACCAGCCGGAATGAAACCCACCACAAGATACTTTCGGGGATAAAAATATAAATGAAGAATAATTATCAGCTATAATACTGGACGTGCTGTAGTGAGGGTTTACCACCAGGGTTCTATAGACTCATGGCTTTGTCTGTATGTGTACAACGCATTGAGTTTGTATTTGAGTGCATCGGCGAGCGAGGGATGTAGAGCATGTGAGTTTACACGTGCTGTGTGTGTGTGTGTGTAATTACCTAAGTGTAGTTACAGGATGAGAGCTACGCTCGTGGTGTCCCGTCTTCCTAGCACTCTTTGTCATATAACGCTTTGAAACTACTGACGGTCTTGGCCTCCACCACCTTCTCACTTAACTTGTTCCAACCGTCTACCACTCTATTTGCGAAGGTGAATTTTCTTATATTTCTTCGGCATCTGTGTTTAGCTAGTTTAGATCTATGACCTCTTGTTCTTGAAGTTCCAGGTCTCAGGAAGTCTTCCCTGTCGATTTTATCAATTCCTGTTACTATTTTGTACGTAGTGATCATATCACCTCTTTTTCTTCTGTCTTCTAGTTTTGGCATATTTAATGCTTCTAACCTCTCCTCGTAGCTCTTGCCCTTCAGTTCTGGTAACCACTTAGTAGCATGTCTTTGCACCTTTTCCAGTTTGTTGATGTGCTTCTTAAGATATGGGCACCACTGTGTGTGTGTGTGTGTGTACTCACCTATTTGTGCTTGCGGGGGTTGAGCTCTGGCTCTTTGGTCCCGCCTCTCAACCGTCAATCAACTAGTGTACAGATTCCTGAGCCTACTGGGCTCTGTCATACCTACATTTAAAACTGTGTATGGAGTTGGCCTCCACCACATCACTGCGTAATGCATTCCACCTGTTAACTACTCTGACGCTGAAAAAGTTCTTTCTAACGTCCCTGTGGCTCATTTGGGTACTCAGTTTCCACGAGTCCCCTTGTTCGCGCGCGCGCGCGTGTGTGTGTGTTTTGCTACAGTATTATGTTTATGACCCTATCTACAATTATTAAACAAAATAAAAACACAGTATACAGCTCATGATTACAGTGTGTTCCAGCTGTGGTGCTTGGTGTAAGGGTTCAGGTGAGAGCTCGCTCGGTGAAGGGGTGGCTAGGGCATGACTAGACCCTACCATATGGTGCATGCATTGACTCATTGCTGTTTATTATTATTATTATTATTATTATTATTATTATTATTATTATTATTATTATTATTATTATTATTATTATTGTTATTATTATTATTATTATTGTTATTATTATTATTATTATTATTATTATTATTATTATTGTTATTATTATTATTATTATTATTGTTATTATTATTATTATTATTATTATTATTATTGTTATTATTATTATTATTATTATTATTATTGTTATTATTATTATTATTATTATTATTATTATTATTATTATTCAGATTATAAATACAATCTGAATATTGCTGTAATATTCTGTGTGTATTCCAAGTTACATTAGATAATACACTATTTCACTCTGAGAAACCGGAGTGAAGTTCAGTCCAGTCTAGAAAACCCTAGTCCAGGTTTAAGCCACAGAACAGGAAATATCAAATGATAAACCTGAATAGTAAACAGGCCTCACTTTAAATACTTGAAAGTTCCAAATGTCTTTACTGGGAATATTTAAAGTGAGGCCTGTGTACTATTCAGGTTTATCATTTGATATTTCATGTTCTGTGGTTTCCCCAACCCTTTAGGTTCTGACGTCTTGTCTTTATATCCGATAAATCTATGGAGTCTACTACCGCAATTTGACTTCCTAGTCCATTTAATTTCTATATAACTCTGACACAGGAGCTTTTTTTTTTTTTTTTTAGTGTATGTGTGTGTGTGTGTGAATGAGAGAGAAGGGGGAGAGGGAGAGAGAGAGAGAGAGTGAGTTTTGGGAATAGTGGCGTCTGTCAATAATAGTGAGTAATGCCCGTTTATGCCATAACGAGGTCTGCACATCTCTCTCCCTTCACAGTTACTCGCACCAGAAGACTTAGTAATTTCTTTCACGAGTGTCTCATAAAAACGTTACGCTCGCTCTAAGTATGTGCGTTTCTCTAGTTCTTTTTAACATTAAACCAGAATTTAGTTTGATCGCGGTAAATACTCGAGCAGTGCTCGAAGTCTTGATGGTGATGAGTATAAATATTATTTTGTAAAAGGCTAAACAAATGTAAGGTTGAAGGCCTCTTGCAAAAAAATTTTTTCTCTCTCTGTTGCTTCGACTCAATCCTTAAAAGTTCATTGCATTCCAAGATATTACATTTTATTATTGCTAGATGAACATTTTCGTAATTTCATTTTCGTTTTTGTGTTGCTTAAATTGTTAGATTTCCACTTATATTAATATCTTCCATTTGGTTTACATTTTATAATAAAAGCTTATTTGTTTGGTTATATTTGTTATATTTGTTTCTTGTTCGCAGGTTTCTTACTGATGCTATACACTTTCTTAATCTCTGATTTTCGTTCCTACAGAATCAAAATCATCATTATCACTAATTCTATTACGTGCAAGGATGACTTGAAAATTTGTCAATAGTTTGGTTTTACTTTAAACATGGATAGATAGGAACACAACAGCAGAAAAAAAATCATAAAACCTTCATCAAAATTTGTTTTTAATTGTTCAGCGATTGAGTCCCATACCCCATTATTTGGTTCACATCCTTTCCGCCCCCCTCGCCCCCGAAGGGGTGTGGATCCCCCCTTCCCCAGTTAAGAGCCCCCTGAGTTAGGTGCTCATAAAATATATTATTATATTAATGCATTTATTGTCAGTATTATGATTTTTTAATATGGTAAATTTTCTGATCATTTACTTGTGAGTGCTCTACCCCTGGTTATTAGGCCTTCCACGTCTTTCTACTCCTAGGGCATTCCTATGGAATTTTGGTTTAACTGTTTCGGCGGTAGTCCTATTTTTCGAATCTACATATGAATCCACATCAATTAAATTTTTAGATTACTTCCTGTTCAGTATTACGTTCACTCGTCGCTTGCGAAAAATGTTCTGCAAACGATTTTTTGTGTCTATCCATCTCGCTGATGACTTTGTGCCTTTTGTTTTGTGTTTCACTTAGTGTTCAGCCTCGGAGTCAGTAATGGCTTAGGTGCGGGACTAACTCTACAGCGAAGGCGTGTGCCCAGCTGCGTAACTCCGCTCAAGGATCAATACTGTTCTGCATGGTGGTAGTGGTGGTCCAACAAGCGCCCTCGATACTCTCTCCTTCTCTTTCTCTCCGTCTTTTTCTCTACATCTCTCTCTCTACATCTCTCTCTCTACATCTCTCTCTCTCTCTCTCTCTCTCTCTCTCTCTCTCTCTCTCTCTCTCTCTCTCTCTCTCTCTCTCTCTCTCTCTCTCTCTCTCTCTCTCTCATTACACTACCTCTCACCGTTTGTGACACTGTGACAGGTGCTGTGTCTTTTCTCTGAATCAAGCACAATAGAAAATTTCCAGCTTTTACTTGATAACCTTTAAATTGTTTTCTACGTTTAGACTCGAGTTTTTTTGTTGGACATTTGTCTTTGTTAATTTGTTGTGGTCAGTCCAGTGCTATACTGCTTGTTTGCTAATTGTTTTCTTTTGTTTGTTGTTCGCTGATGCATTGTGTTGGTAAACGAAGTTGCTGATTTTTTAATGATGATAGTTGGCACAGTTTTTTACCCTCGGATAATTGAAGGCAGCTTTGTTACCTTAGTGTACCTATCTGTATCATGTTATTACTCTACCCCCTCACTCGATCCCTTACCCCGCCCACTAGTTTGACCCCTAACCCATCGCCCTTCCCATCACCAGCCTTGTCATCCTGCTCATCACGCTACCTATAACCCGACCCATATCTGTCACTTATGCTACCCAGCATACTGCCACCAGACCAGTCCCAGAACTGATGGGTATGAGTTTTGAGGAAAGACTAATGGAGTTAATCTTCACGTCACCGGAAGAGATGATCACTACATACAAAATATTAAGAAGAATAACGGCAATCCAGAATAGACCATTTGGCATGGATATTATATGAATTGGGAGACACAAATGGAAATTAATTACCTAAATGAGCGACAGAAACATTATAAATTTGTTTCAGTATCAGGATAGTGAATAAATGGAATTCACTAAGAGGTGAAGCCGTTGAGGCTAACTCTGCTCACAGCTTTGAACGCAAATATGACATTCTAATAGACTCAGAGACCTGTGCACCGGTCGATTAAGTGTTCAGAAGCTGGACCCTAGAACCGTTTCTCGCCTCCCCGGCACGTTCAACTTGGTGAGTGTATCCTGCACATCACCCTGCACATCACCCTGCACATCACCCTGCACATCACCCTGCACATCACCCTGCTCATCACCCTGCTCATCACCCTGCACATCACCCTGCACATCACCCTGCACATCACCCTGCACATCACCCTGCACACCACCCTGCACATCACCCTGCACACCACCCTGCACACCACCCTGCACACCACCCTGCACACCACCCTGCACACCACCCTGCACATCACCCTGCACACCACCCTGCACATCACCCTGCTCATCACCCTGCTCATCACCCTGCACACCACCCTGCACACCACCCTGCACACCACCCTGCACACCACCCTGCACATCACCTTGCTCATCACCCTGCACACCACCCTGCACACCACCCTGCACACCACCCTGCACACCACCCTGCTCATCACCCTGCACACCACCCTGCACACCACCCTGCACATCACCCTGCACACCACCCTGCACACCACCCTGCACACCACCCTGCACATCACCCTGCACACCACCCTGCACATCACCCTGCACATCACCCTGCACACCACCCTGCACACCACCCTGCACATCACCCTGCACACCACGCTGCACATCACCCTGCACATCACCCTGCACACCACCCTGCACACCACCCTGCACACCACCCTGCACACCACCCTGCACATCACCCTGCTCATCACCCTGCACATCACCCTGCACATCACCCTGCACACCACCCTGCACATCACCCTGCACATCACCCTGCACACCACCCTGCACACCACCCTGTACATCACCCTGCACATCACCCTGCACACCACCCTGCACACCACCCTGCACACCACCCTGCTCATCACCCTGCACACCACCCTGCACACCACCCTGCACATCACCCTGCACATCACCCTGCACACCACCCTGCACACCACCCTGCACATCACCCTGCACACCACCCTGCACACCACCCTGCACATCACGCTGCACATCACCCTGCACATCACCCTGCACACCACCCTGCACACCACCCTGCACATCACCCTGCACATCACCCTGCACACCACCCTGCACATCACCCTGCTCATCACCCTGCACACCACCCTGCACATCACCCTGCACACCACCCTGCACATCACCCTGCACATCACCCTGCACATCACCCTGCACACCACCCTGCACATCACCCTGCACATCACCCTGCACACCACCCTGCACACCACCCTGCACATCACCCTGCACATCACCCTGCACATCACCCTGCTCATCACCCTGCACACCACCCTGCACATCACCCTGCACATCACCCTGCACACCACCCTGCACACCACCCTGCACATCACCCTGCTCATCACCCTGCACATCACCCTGCACATCACCCTGCACACCACCCTGCACATCACCCTGCACATCACCCTGCACATCACCCTGCTCATCACCCTGCACATCACCCTGCACACCACCCTGCACATCACCCTGCACATCACCCTGCACACCACCCTGCACATCACCCTGCACATCACCCTGCTCATCACCCTGCTCATCACCCTGCACATCACCCTGCACATTACCCTGCTCATCACCCTACCCCTTCACATTTCCCCTCACCTTTCCAATCTCCGGCACATTCTTTGCACCGCCATCTTTTACAGAGAGAAAATAGTCATATTATTTCTTCAAATTTGAAGACAAATTTTGTTGAGTGAATTTATAATTGCCCGATAGTGGAAGAGATTGCATAAAGAGAATGGAAGGGAAATAAAACCAACATGCATATATTTTATGGACTAGCTGACACCAGAGAAGGAAACGAAGCAAACTTACTAAGAGTGACGGTCGGTCAACATTGAATCAACGTTAATTAAAATTTTAATCAACGCTCATGACGATGATACGGCGTTGAATTGGCGATATTCTTTAATATTGTGCCCACTTGGTAGAGAAGCTGGATGTGATGAGAGTTGGGTCAAAAGATATCACCTTGGATATTTACAGGGGTAGATAGTACATGTACAAGTTGCCCTCTTACTGTACTGTTTTACTCGTGATAGCCAAAAAGTTAATTACCATCAGTGTGAAAAACAGTATGATACCTGTATACAAGAAGGTAATTTGACGAGGACATTGAATAATACATCCGCGCAGTGCCGTCTTTACCCATGGGCACACTGGTCAGGTGCTCAGGGGCCCCTGAGCAACGATTCCAGGGGGGCCCCACGCCCCCATGTGTTTACGAGAGACCTCTTGGCAGAGTGGATATTTAATCGACCTCTCGCTGGAAAGGCGTGAGATTTAAATCTCTTTGCAAGTTATATTTATAATATAAATAATTTGTTCATATCTGGCGTTAATCCTTCACTTTAGCGGACGGGCGGGTCCCATCATCTGGGTTGGAGCCTCAGTGTATTACTTTGCCTAGAGGCAAAAATGCTGTTAAGACGGCCCAGCATTTGCGTCATTAACAGCCATTTTCTGCAAGACGTTCAGATGGGTAAGCTATGTCTTTTTTTATTTGCCAGAAAGCATTCAACACTATTCCATGCTAGGGAAATCTCATATAAGCTTCATAAACAAAAACTGGTTTAAGTGAAAAGTGCTAGGGATGGGCGAGAAAATACCTTCGTGACAAGAAGCAGAGAGCCAGTAAGAGAGTGATGGAATCAGAATATCGAACTATCGTGAGGCAAGGAGCGCTAGAATCAGTACTCCAATATATACTATTTTGAATTGATGTCAACAACCTGACAAAAAACACTGGATAAGGTGGGAAGTTGGGTCCTTGCATGAACACGCACACACGCGCGCGCGCACACACACACACACCGATTCTGCAAGGAAATATTGACCAATTAGAATGGATCATTAAAATAACATCTAGCATATATGTAAGCCAAGTTTTTGGTGTCAGGTGTAAGTTTGTTATGCATACTACAAGGAGGTGCTATACATCAGCGGATATTAAGCTTTTCTCGTGTTACTCAACCAAGTTGGGTGCAGCACAAGTTCCCACCGTCAGTATAAATCACTGAGGGAAAAGTTGGGGGTCCCTGCATAAATCATGGTTGTTGTTGAGGATATATGAAGGGCTTTAAAACTGTCTCTCTCTCTCTCTCTCTCTCTCTCTCTCTCTCTCTCTCTCTCTCTCTCTCTCTCTCTCTCTCTCTCTCTCACTCTCTCACTCTCTCACTCTCTCACTCTCTCACTCTCTCTCTCTCTCTCTCTCACTCTCACTCTCACTCTCACTCTCTCACTCTCTCACTCTCTCACTCTCTCACTCTCTCTCTCTCTCTCTCTCTCTCTCTCTCTCTCTCTCTCTCTCACTCTCACTCTCTCACTCTCTCACTCTCTCACTCTCTCACTCTCTCTCTCTCACTCTCTCTCTCTCTCTCTCTCTCTCTCTCTCTCTCTCTCTCTCTCTCTCTCTCTCTCTCTCTCTCTCTCTCTCTCTCTCATATGTTCTTGAAATTATCCTATTGTCCTGGAAATACCAATGAGTAGGAATGAGAGAAGGAATAGGTATGGAGGATGTGGGGGTGGTAGGAAGTGTTCTTGGGGTGGGGGAGGAACGGGCATGGAAATGACGCTGATTTTATCTCGCTAAGCCAACATTTGGAGGCCAGTGTGTTTTCACGGAGGCGCCAGAGGCAGAATATTTGATCTTCCTCGTTCGCTGGTCGAGGCGTATGGACCTCTCATAGTAATGCCTCCCCATCCCCCATCCTCATTTTTCCACCGCCTGCACCCTTACCCGCTCCTCCCCATCTCCCTTACCCATCAACCCACTCACATCCCTCCCAGCATCCACACCTAGGGCCTCCATCCCCAATACCCGTTCCACGAGCACCAGCCAAGACCTGCTCGTGATAAAACGTGATATGCGACCAAGAAACCTTTACGCCACAAAATTTTATTTGCATATCGACCCAGCTGGATGGGTTTTGTTTGAATAAGGTTTGTCTTTGATATTAACCAGTTAAGTATTATCTAGTACCTTACGCCATTTAATGTCAATTCATTGACAACAGGACATAAACAAATATGATGTTGAAGAATTCGTTTTCGATATTTCAACCTTTCCTCTTATTGGACGCACTACATTTGTTACACAATCGATCCCGGCGTAAATATTGCGGTGGTTTAAGGAAATTAAAAGCACCCCAATGTTGACGCTTTATCATAGGACTAATGAGTATCGGCTCAGGTAGATTAGGTGGGTAGCCTAGATTTTGAGGTATCTCTCTTTGTTCAGAGAGTTTACAGTTGGAGTGCTCACTCTTGAATTGTCACTGTGTGACAGTTACCAAAGTTATCACATTGACATGAGGTTTATAGTTAAAAATGATTTTGTTGCTTATAATATATTTATATTTAATATATAAGAAATATTTATAAGATAATATATATTAAATATTTCTTATTTGTATATAAGAAAATATATTTATTTTTCACGTGTTCTGTTCTGGTGGTCCAAAGTTGATTGCACTGATGTAATACTACGTGTGTAAAGATAATTAAAGATAAATAATGCTGATTCAAAGACCATTTACATAAATTTGGAAAATAGAAAAAGTAAGTAATTATCCAAAGAAGGCACCAAGCCGGGGAGATGGAAAAAGCTTTCTTGTAATATTTACACTGAAATCATTGATAACTGTAGAATAAATGCAAACTATGCAAACCAAGCCTCGACGTATGCGAGGCTGGCTAACATCAGAACTGCCTTCAGGAACTTGTGTAAGGAATCATTCAGACCCTTGTATACCACATATATAAGACAAATCCTGGAGTATGCCGCCCCAGTATGGAGCTCGTACCTTGTCAAACACAAGACGAAGCTGGGAAAAGTTCAGAGGTATGCCACTAGGCTAGTCCCAGAACTAAGAGGCATGAGTTACGAGGAAAGGCTGCGTGAAGTGCACTTCACGACACTGGAAGACGGAAGAGTGAGGGGAGACATAATCACCACATACAAAATTCTCAGGGGAATTGACAGAGTAGACAAGGATGGATCATTTTAACACGGGTGGTACACGAACAAGGGGACACTGTTGGAAGCTGAGTACCCAAATAAGCCACAGAGACATTAGAATTAACTTTTTCAGTGTCAGAGTAGTTAGTAAATGGAATTTACTAGGAAGTGATGTCTTGGAAGGTGACTCCATATACCGTTTCAAATGTAGATATGATAGAGCCCAGTAGGCTCGGGAATCTGTACACCAGTTGATTGACGGTTGAGAAGCGGGACCAAAGAGCCAATGCTCAATCCCCGCAAGCACAACTAGGTGAGTACACACACACACACACACACACACACACACACACACACACACACACACACACACACACACACACACACACACACACACAAACACACACACACACACAAACACACACACACACACACACACACACACACACACACACACACACACACACACACACACACACACACACACATTCCCTCAGTAGGAAATAAAAACTATTTATCTAATAATTATACGCTATTCCTGGCGATGCAGTTATAGTTTACCATAGAGGAGATAGGTTATTGTAAATTAGTATTGCACTGGGGCCATTAGCTTTAATGAATGACAGAACCAATTTGTTGTATTAATGACATCTTTTTGGGTAGAGGGGTTGTATTACGAATATGGATATCATACTTTCAGTAGTTTGCCATTCCCTTTACGTTTATACCTTTTACTTATAATACCCATAAATTGAGTCTGTTATTGTAATTTTATATTCTTATATTTAAAACAAAAGGACGGAAGGAACCACATACCAACACAAAGTAATGCAGTTTTATTTCTAGAAATAATAAATGAACAAGATCAAGCTTTGTTCGTAAATTAATATTATTTTAGATTTCACTGTAAACTTCTCTTGACCTCTGCTGCAGTTTATTTAGATTAATAGTAGAGAAATACTCTAGTTCGGTACTCAGTAAGGTGGTGTATAAAGGTACTTAGTAGGCTGGTGTGGGATAACACTGGAAAGTGAGAAACATAGGAGAGAGGTCTCTGTAAAGCAGTAAACTGATACAGACTAATATTCAATTGAGATAGTCAACTAAGCCTAAGCCGCCGTGGATGATGAGTTATATCAGTGAAGGCTATGTATATCACACAGCGTTTATATGGCAGTACACCAGCTTACGTTCTCTCTCCCTTTTTTGCTTTTTCACTAAGATTAGGGTTCATAAGGGCAGTTAATTGACGTACCTAGTAACATTGGAACCAAGAGCTGTCATCCTACCTCAGATCATCTGAATCCTGCTCCTAGACACTCATTTATTTCATGAGAATGTACTTTGAAACTATCATAGGGACTATCATGTAAGGAACCTGAAAGTAGAGCTGTAATCCTGCCTCACCTCAATTGAAACCTATTCTTAGAGTCCCATTTATTTCATGAGCCTATTATATGCATCAATAGGAATATACTTTATTCATTAACAACCCTAGGTAACAATCATATGAGGAACAGACATATAAGAACAGTATCTAAGGATAACATATAAGTAGCATATAAGAATAAGGAACAGTTGGCCTGTAGCCAACTGTGTGCCAGAACCTTCATGTGATCAGCTGACCTGATCTCCCTTGGCTCAACCTGTTGAACGAACAAGTTCCAGATGCGAGTCAGAATAGGTATGAATGATCGCTGATGGAGTGATGTTCTTGAGAAAGGCAGTTCTAGCAAGAGACTATATAAGGTTGCTACGGGTGGCAATTACTGGTTGTCCATGGAGTTGGACCAGGTGTAGAACTTTGAGAATGTTGGCCGCGTGCATAACGGTAAGATCACCAATGTCACGCCCCCCCCCCCTCTCTCTCTCTCTCTCTCTCTCTCTCTCTCTCTCTCTCTCTCTCTCTCTCTCTCTCTCTCTCTCTCTCTCTTTCTCTCTTTCTCTCTTTCTCTCTTTCTTTCTCTTTCTTTCTTTCTCTCTTTCTCTTTCTTTCTTTCTCTCTTTCTCTTTCTTTCTTTCTCTCTTTCTCTCTCTCTCTTTCTTTCTTTCTCTCTCTTTCTCTCTCTTTCTCTCTTTCTTTCTCTCTCTCTCTCTCTCTCTCTCTCTCTCTCTCTCTCTCTCTCTCTCTCTCTCTCTCTCTCTCTCTCTCTCTCTCTCTCTCTCTCTCTCTCTCTCATTCAAATAGTCTCACAGACAGCCTCGCGTCGTGCCCGCCAATCCTTGAGATCAAAGACGGGGAGTTAATTCTGTTACGTCTAACAGCGAGAAATGAGTTTGAAGCAGCCCGAGTGAGATAATGATGAGGTCGAAGTTGGAGAACTTGGTCCCGATCTGCTGCGGGAACTGAAGGAGGAGGATGAGGAGGTCCCGTTTTGTGGCCACGATCGTAACTGTTCAGTGTTCCAAAACTTGGTGGTTCAGGAATGCGGTCGGAAGAACCGGTGGAGAAGGCCAAATGGTGTAGATTGTCGCAGGATGGGAGAACTAAGGAGAAATTCAAAGGGGAAAAGTGAGCATAAAGTCGGGAATTGAAGAGAGAAGTGGTAATTGAGTAACGTAATGAAAGCAGTGAAGTGATAAATGGGTAGAAAAGTGAAGAATGCTTGATGAGAGACGTTAAAGCGTCTGATGAATAGAGCGCCGAGGCTTGGAAATTTCTTGTGCTTGCATTGAGTAGAATTGTTAGCTACGGCAGCAAAGTTACGTGCTGCACGTAATGCTAGTACTGTAAGCTTGGAGTGACGGTACAGATGGAATACCATACACACATACAGTGTCAAATGACACTGAGTGTCATTACAAAAACACACAGTGTTTCAGTTACAGAGTAGTTAAATGGAATGCATTAGGTGATGGTGGAGGCTGACTCCATACACAGTTTCAAATGTAGATATGATAGAGCCCAGTAGGCTCAGGAATATGTACACCAGTTGATTGACGGTTGAGAGGAGTGACCAAAGAGCCAAAACTCAACCCCCGCAAGCTCAACTAGGTGAGAACACACACACATACACGGGGTCCAAGAACTAAAGCTCAATTCTGCATGCACAAATAGAAGATACCAGACGTGCATTCGAGCGCAGTAACGTTCTCTTATTCCGACTTCTCCTCTCTTTCGCCTGGCAAATAAATTTCCGAGAATTTATGTTATAGTGCTCTATGTCTGTCCTCAAAATGCTTACCGGACGCGTTAGTTTATTTTATATGGGTTTAGCCTTACTTCCAAGATGGTTTCTATTTTTGCTTGGCCTCTAAGACCTCCCCCTCTCCGCCCCCGAAGTGATTACGGAAGAAACTTTTTATTACAAGACCAAGTTAAGTTGAGGAAGCTAATGTATTCAGCGAAAAGATTAATAAATAAATAAATAAATGAATATATATATATATATATATATATATATATATATATATATATATATATATATATGTCGTACCTAGTAGCCAGAACGCACTTCTCAGCCTACTATGCAAGGCCCGATTTGCCTAATAAGCCAAGTTTTCATGAATTAATTGTTTTTCGACTACCTAACCTACCTAACCTAACCTAACCTAACTTTTTCGGCTACCTAACCTAACCTAACCTATAAAGATAGGTTAGGTTAGGTTAGGTAGGGTTGGCTAGGTTCGGTCATAAATCTACGTTAATTTTAACTCCAATAAAAAAAATTTGACCTCATACATAATGAAATGTGTAGCTTTATCATTTCATAAGAAAAAAATTAGAGAGAATATATTAATTTAGGAAAACTTGGCTTATTAGGCAAATCGGGCCTTGCATAGTAGGCTGAGAAGTGCGTTCTGGCTACTAGGTACGACACACACACACACACACACACACACACACACACACACACACACACACACACACACACACACACACACATACACACATATATATATATATATATATATATATATATATATATATATATATATATATATATATATATATATATATATATATATATGTATGTGTATGTTTGTGCGCGTGTGTGTGCGTGTGTGTTTGTGTTTATTTGTTTACTTGTGGGTACTTCCCTATCAGTTACTTCTAGGCAGTGAGATCGGTTTCTTTATGCTACGCCTCCTAGTCGTATATACCTGACGCAGGAATGTATGTATGTGTGCGTTTGTGTGTAAGAGAGAGAGAGACTGAGAGAAATACGTATGCAGTATTTATAAAACAAAACAAAAAGTAGATCCGGAGTCAGTGCTTTAGTCAACCGCAGAGTTAGAACGGCGGGTCCAAAAGCTAACACCTCGAGCCTCCAGGCACAAATAGTAAATACACACCGAGATGTGCCTTTTCGCCTTGAGAAATAAATTCAATTGCGATCTTCTACGAATTCCACATTCGCGTCTCTTCCTGGATGATCCAATCTTTCCAATCCAATTATGTCAAGCCTTAACGCCCTTACAGCCGATCCTCCTTCCACTATGCCCTCATACACCCCAAGAGTCGGACACACTCGCATCCGAGGACTCTTACACCTTTCCCAGTCATCCAGCTTGTAACCCGTCCTTACGCCTCAATGATGCTCCTTCCCCGCATATTGACATCCCACATTTTTTGTTTAATCCTCATTTTTCTTTGTCATGCTCTCTATTGATCTTCATGGATATACTTCCGTTGTTGTGATATTTCTCTCCAATTTAGAGCTTTATAGTCATTTTATATGGTGTCTTCTCAACCTTTAAAATAAATTTAATTTATTATTTCGTTCCAGGAAAGATGTATCACTTTATATGAATTTCTTAGCAAACAAGGAAAATTTGATAAAGAATCTAAGAGATTCTGTCTCGTCTTTCCCTGTTTGATAGGAGATTGTGTCTCATCTTTTCCTACCTGCTATTAGCTTTTGTCTCATCTTCCTGGTTGCTAGGATCTTGTCTCATCTTCCTGCCTTCTGAGATCTGGGATCTTCTGTCTAATCTCTTTCTTATTAGCTGGAGTGTCTTATCTCATCTTTTCATGCCTGCTAAAAACGTTCGGTGCGTTTTTCTCTTCCCGTGAACTTGTTTTATCCATTGTTATCTAACACATGAATTTATCTCACCTCTTCTTCCTGAGTAGAGAACTTTATGCACTGTACCTTCCCTACCTGTGAACTTACTCCACTCTACTTTTTCCCGCTGGGAGCATTCATCACATCTTTTCCTAGGGTTACACCCGCCTTATCGTACATCGTTACAACATACACCTCCACTTGTCGCCAACGTTTCCTAGCGTTAAACTTCGCTGGCCTCATCCCTTCCTTCGCTGCAGGCCCCCGCTATGCAAATCCTTAGCCCTCTGCCACCAGGACGCGGGTGGGTCAATATCTTCACTCGGATATATAGTGCGCTGAGGTCTGGTCCTTAGGTCTCAATCCAGGTTATGTTAGTTTGAAGGGTGGAATTATGTTCATGCAGTTCTTTTGGGGCAGTTGCCCTTCGATGGTTATTAATTTGATGTTATTTATGATCATCAGCTTCTCTGGTGTTGTCTTTCTTACTGTTATTTTGAGGTTATCTAGAGATGATTTCGGGGCTTAGCGTCCCCGCGACCCGGTCCTCGACCAGGCTTTATTTTTGTTACACACCCCCAGGAAGCAGCCCGTATCAGCTGTGTAACTCCCAGGTACCTATTTACTGCTAGATGAACAGGTACATCAGGGTGAAAGAAACTACGCATTAGATAGTAGTGTTGTTTCCATGGAAGCATATAATTTAAAGCATTGTTAACGTGATTGCCGGAGTAATTGAACTAATCAACGCGGAAGCTGCAACTCAAGACCTTGAAGATGGGACGTATTGTTTGTTCAAAAGATAATGAAATAAACAATTATATAATATTCTCTAATTTCATTATTTATTATCGAAAAATTCCTCTTATACTCTCAATTGGTCCCCAATGTAAATATATTATTACTGAAGTCCCAGTCATCTACTCTCTCTCTCTCTCTCTCTCTCTCTCTCTCTCTCTCTCTCTCTCTCTCTCTCTCTCTCTCTCTCTCTCTCTCTCTCACTCTTGTCCCACCACTTCCCAACTCCTACTGCTCCTTCCTCTCCATTCGACATCTTCAATTACGGCTTTCACCTCAGCCTAGTAATCTCACTTCCCACTCCGCCTGCCTGGTGCACCAGCCTCGGCTGCTCTGCCAACTCTCCCATGTTCAGTAAGCAACTCCGTCCTTGCCTCAAAACGCTTCCTATTACTGCTCCAAAATATCTTCCTCTTTGTTAGCCTTAAAATTCTCTACTACTTCCGCCTCAAAATCACAATAAAGAGTTACAACATTATATTCCTCCTTTAATGTTATCTCCTAAACAGCCATTCATATATACATGTCTAATCTTAGCTCGAAACAATCCAGCGATCCAACATCTATTATGTTATCCGGTAATTTGTTCCAGAAATTAGACACCAATTGTCAAGCCAGTATACCCAGGTTTTCCTTCTGAATCTAAACTTATCCAGTTAGTAACCATTTGGTTGTTTTCTATTTGGTGTTGATATATTTATTTCCACATTATTATCTACACATTAACCTCACACATTACCCACACATTTGAAGCATTAAACTGACTTATTAGAACTATCAAACCTACATATTAGAAACACGAAACAAACGCATGAGAAATTTAAATATTACCAGCAACAATAACACCGCAACACCGCCTCGTGTATATACATCTTGCCACAACAGCAGCAGCAACAACCAGCACCGCAACGTGTATGTGTACATCTTGCCACAACAACAACACCCAGCCCTGCTGTGTGTATACATCTTGCCACAACAACAATAATAACAACCAGCACTGCTGTGTGTATACATGTTACCACAACAATAACAACCAGCACTGCTGTGTGTATACATGTTACCACAACAATTACAACCAGCACTGCTGTGTGTATACATGTTACCACAACAATAACAACCAGCCCTGCTGTGTGTATACATGTTACCACAACAATAACAACCAGCACTGCTGTGTGTGTATACATGTTACCACAACAATAACAACCAGCCCTGCTGTGTATATACATGTTACCACAACAATAACAACCAGCACTGCTGTGTGTATACGTCTTGCCACATCGTTGACAGTATGATGTTTCCTCCATGGCTCCTGTGGATTAATTGCCTGTCATTCTTCTTCCACCATTTATCACTGTAAGTCAGTTCCACTTCGCTTGCTTTTTTGATTGGTGATATCTTGATGACTGTGTGTGTGTGTGTGTGTGTGTGTGTGTGTGTGTGTGTGTGTGTGTGTGTGTGTGTATCTCAACTCTGCTTCTCCAGCTGCTACTTAGGAAGTGCTATGTTTCACATTAATCATGCTCCTAGTATACATACTTATTAAGATGCTAATTGAATTCTCTACAGTGTCTTCTTGTAGTTCATTCCATTTGTTTGTGACTCTTACGCTGAAGTTCTTCCTGGCATGTCCTCTTTATCGCAGTGTTTCGATGTTGTTCAGTCCATTCATCTTCGGATCACACGGTGTCGAATAGCTCTGTTTCGTTTTCTGAGTATTCAAATGGGGTTTCCTGGCCGGAGCTACTTACTCTAGGGCTGGTCTTACGTAGATTGTACACATTATTCTGAAGGCATTGTCAAGGTTTCTAAAAGCTATCAGAACATTTGAAACTTTTCCATATGCTGCAACCGTAATTTTGTACTATATTCGCCCAGTGTCAAGTTTGGAGTAATTTTTGCAAAATTGCACATGATGCAAAAGTAGAGTGAGATGAATTGAAGAG
This sequence comes from Procambarus clarkii, assembly GCF_040958095.1. Taxonomy (NCBI): domain Eukaryota; kingdom Metazoa; phylum Arthropoda; class Malacostraca; order Decapoda; family Cambaridae; genus Procambarus; species Procambarus clarkii. The sequence continues at coordinate 22,203,717 of NC_091158.1, forward strand.
AAAACTCAAAATCAGTACAGGGCGATTTTTATAAGACTTTCTATGTGGACGAAAACATGACAGATTGAAGTATCATGCTGACAGTTTTAGGGTTCTGAGTCAATGTAATGATAATAGAGGTAACTATATTTGTCATCCTGCAGCCCTTTTACTTGTTGCCGCACACCCTTTGTCACCTCGGGAAGTCTTAACAAAGAAGATACCTGGGAGCTAATATCACACTGAACTTGTCTCCTAAAGCCCAAATTAAAGTAATATCATCAGCGGCATATACAAGGTTGACCAACATATAATCGCCTTTTGAACTCTCATTTACTACCTTGTATATCAGAAATGTAAGATCAAATGTGGAGTATGTTGCACCAGCTTGGAGTTCTTATCTCGTTAATCACTAAACGAAACGGGGTAAAGTCGAAAGATTTATCACTAGATTAGTATCACAGTTGTAAGGCATGAGTTATGAAGAAAGTCTTAGGTAATTAAAAATCCTGTCACCAGAAGAAAGTCGAAAGGTGGGGCGACAGAATGAACATTTGCGCGATGTTTGGAATATATGATACACAGACAAGGGAAAACATATGGAGACTTAAGTACATAAATGAGCCACAGAGTTATTGAAAATAATTTTGTCATTATCAAAGCAGTGAGCATATGTAATCTCCTAATATGTTAGGTGGTGGAGGTAGGCTTCATTCACAGCTTCATATGAAACAAAGTACATCAGTCCATTGAAGTACGTGAGGCGGGACTAGAGAGTTGAAGCTCAATCCTTGCAAGCACAGTTACTTTACTACATCCTCACAACTCATGTTGTCTTATTTGCTCTTTTCTTTTGCACCCTTTCTCATACTTTACCTCACTGTCTGCGTTTGTTCACATGCTCTGTTTCACTTTTTCCCAATTTCACCAGTCTTAGCAACTCCTGGTTCCCTCTCCACATCTAGCCTTTGTTGTGTCGCTCTCACCCTCTCGCACACTATCACGCTCCCTAAACAATGTTTTCTCTTTCTCATTATGCTTTCCCAAGCTACTTTCGCGTCCCCTGCACTCTTCAAAGTCCTTGTTGGTCTCTTTATCCATTTACCGCCATTTTTGTTTCACACTTTGATACCATTTCTCCCTCATCTATTCTTCTTTTTCTGCACTTGCGCACTTCCTCCGTGTTTTCTACCAACTCTTTCATTCACCTGTAATCCCTTCTTGCCTTTTTCATGCTGTCCAATCTTTCCTCACTCTTCTATATATTGTTTCAAGATCTTATCATTTTCTCTATATATTTTTCACGCCATTCAATTCTAGTCATAACGCTATACTGTCCAGTATTCACCATATTCACTCATACTATTTCATAATCTTCATTATTTTCTTACTCGTTCGCAACAGCATTTGGACTACAGTACATTGTCCCATTATCCCATACTTTCTCACATCATGCCATTCACTCCCAACCTGTCCTATAATGCTGCCTACAGCCCCATTCTGTGCCAGCTGTCACACACTCTTCTCACCATCAGCCGCCCTGAAGTAAAGGTTGGGAACATTTGTCAATTTAAGGCCTTATTTTACTTAGCGTAGATTCCATATAAGGCTTCAGTGCTTAGAGTAGGATAATAATGTGCTGGAAAAACATAATTTTATGTTGTTGTGGCTTATAGTTAAAGCTCCAAGAGAACTCACTTAAGCATTTATATACATTGTATTATAGCAAACAAAGAAGGGAAAGATCAATATTTTCAGAATCGAAGTGTATTTTAGCAAAAATTTAGATTTTTAAGTATGTCTATTACAGCACTGCAAGCTTGCATTTGAGTTGTATTACAATCCTTTTGTTTAATACACATTATTTTTAATAGTGTTTCATGCGAATATTAAATTGCTTTCGAAGGCCGTATGAGTATCATAAAGACTACATGCGACCTTAAGGCGGCAGGTTCCCGACCCTAGCCCCTAAAGCCCTGCCACATCCCTAGTGCAGCGCTTCTCATCACCTCTATATATCCTCCCGGGCTCTCTCCAACCACGCTAATAATCTCCCTCTCCCTCGGTGATCCTCTCCTCTACCACCAATCGTGTATTGCTAGTTATGTTTCCTCTCTATCTTCCTACCTATCTACACCTCTCTCGCGCTCTCTCTCTCTCTCTCTCTCTCTCTCTCTCTCTCTCTCTCTCTCTCTCTCTCTCTCTCTCTCTCTCTCTCTCTCTCTCTCTCTCTCTCTCGTTCTCTCTTTCTCTTTCTCCCTGAGCTAGGTCAAAATCATCTACCTGGAAAGTGTCTTGGGGTTCTTGGCATGCTGGTCTTCCTCCACGCCATTGTCCTCATTCAGGGCCTGGCTTGTTACGCTAACTTTCCACCATGCTTGCTTTCTGGCCACAATCCGTTCACACACACACACACACACACACACACACACACACACACACACACACACACACACACACACACACACACACACACACACACACACACAAGGAAGTGTGTGTGGAAGTAGGAAGTGATGTGGTGGAGGCTGACTCCATACACAGTTTCAAGTGTAGATATGATAGAGCCCAGTAGGCTCACGGTGAGAGGCGGGACCAAAGAGCCAGAGCTCAACCTCCGCAAGCGAAATAACGTTATTTCCAATTAGGTGAGTACACACACACACCTGGTGGCTGAATGGACAGCGCAATGGATGCGTAGATCTTGGGACGGGGGATCGATCCCCGGCGATGGTGGAAACAAATGGGCATGGTTTCTTTCACCCCGATGCCCCTGTTACGTAGCAGTAAATAGGTACCTGGGAGTTAGACAGCTGTAACGGACTGCTTCTTGGGGTGGGGGGAGGTGAAAAAGAGTTACTTGATTGACAGTTGAGAGGCGGGCCAAATGATCCAGAGCTCAGCCCCCGTAAGCACAACTAGGTGAATACACGCATACACGCACACGCACGCGCGCACACACACACATACACACACACACACACACACACACACACACACACACACACACACACACACACACACACACACACACACACACACCACACACACACACACACACACACACACACACACACACACACACACACACACACACACACACACACACCCAAAGACATATACCCATTATCATACACACGGCGTTTTAGTATGCTGCGTCAGCACTGAAGCCCACACCTTAATTACATAAAAAAATTTGAGAAAGTCCAAAGGTTTGCCACGAGCCAAGTCTCTGAACTAAAGGAGCTAAACAAAGATGATTATACTGGGAAAAAGCCTCATTTCCTAGAGAAAGAAAGAGAGAGAAAGAAAAAAGACGGAGGGGGACATGTTCTCGGCATGGAAATATTTCTTTCGTCAATATAGTGGACCAAAAAATAACCTGGTTGCAAAGGATTAAACCAGCACGAGTAGTCACATGTAAATTGATCACTGGCATGAATCGGATAAAGTGTGAAAGCGTGAGTAAATGAGAGAAAAATGGGACACAATGAGAGAGTATGTAGTGAACTGTATTTATGAATTCAAATGCAAATATGACATCACTCACCGTGTTGGGTAATTCTATCAGTCAATGAATTATTAGGGAGCAGGGCCTAGTCATTTGATACCGATGGTCGTAAATACAAGTAAATGCATTCATACAGGTGAGTATACAACGCCAGAACAACCACAACCATCCTCCCTGGCACTCCGGTACAATGATTATCCACCCTGGCACCCCGACCATCCACCATGACACTGTCCGATACACCGACCATCCACCCTGGCACTCCGACCATCCGGCCTGACTCCCCGACACACCTCTGCTCCGGCTCCACCCCATCTTTCGCCCACTCGCTCTCCCCGGTACCCAGCCTGTGCTTGCTCTCACCCCTGCCCTTCTCCCCCCCCCCCCTCCCAAGCCAGGCAGTAGAGCTCCCACTCTCCCACACTCTCCCTCGCTCTCACAGCCAGTTGCTGCAGCATCACCATTCGGCCTCTTGCCACCGCCGTGTTCGGAGCGCTATACTCGTCTCTCTCACATCTTGACCCAACCCAGTGCCTCCTAATAGTCGGGTTTGAGGTGATGGCTTGTGACAAAAGTGTTCATCAATGAGAAGTGTCTACCAAGTGGGGAAAACATTGTAGATATCCGTGCTCCTTGTGTGTGTGTGTGGGGGGGGGGGGGTTGTTTTGAAGTGGTGTAGGGTGTGCGTGTGTATGTGTGTGTGTGTGTTGGGGGGGGGGTGTGATGGTGTATATGACAAAAACTGAAGATCCATTGGAAACTTGGATTATTTGATTTAATATGTATAGTGACTAGAAATACAGTGATCTAGTGATTTAAATCCCATTTTGTAATCGATTTTGGGATAGACAAAAATCAGTTAAAAGATATCTTTGTGATTATTTATATATATATATATATATATATATATATATATATATATATATATATATATATATATATATATATATATAAATATATATAATGTATATATAATATGAGTTTGTGTTCTTGTGGATTCGGAAGTACAAATTCACGTTGAGAATCACTGAAGTTTGGCCACACAGTGTTAACGCCTTTGTTTTAGTAGAACAGAACCCGAGTGAAAGATGCCGTGCACTTCAATTTCTATGATAATCTATGAGAAAACTGCTTATTGTTTTGTAATTGAGAAATCCAGTGATAAAATAGATCAAAAAGGCGCCATTTCAGTTTGTTTCATAATCAACCTTTGGAAGTTGTTGACTTCCATGGTCGTGTGCTTGTTTACCCTCCGTCACGCACTCACAGTGAAGGTGTTTGTTATCAACAGTGTACTTGCTTTGAGCATTATTGTAAGCTAAGTATTATATTTCATATAACGTTTTTATATCATAACATTTTTTTATTTAAATATAACGTGTTAGGAAAGCTGTGAGATAAACATATCTAAATTCATCACAGTATAAACAAGACTTGTTTATTCCCTTAGCATATTATTATTATTATTATTATTATTTTTATTATTAATATTATTATTATTATTATTATTATTATTATTATTAATATTATTATTATTATTATTATTATTATTATTATTATTATTATTGTTATTATTATTAATTGAACCATATTCTGGTATCGTGGCGATTTGGAAGGCGTTCTAGCGATCTATACACACATGCATATGTGCACGCTAACATGTACACACTCGAATTCATTATGTTCGTGTGTGTATGTGTACTTATCTAGATACGTTCACTCAAACCAATTATTAAATTCACACAGACAAACACACACACACGCACACACACACACACACACACACACACACACACACACACACACACACACACACACACACACACACACACACACACACACATAGGGAAAGGCCTATGTATTCTTCAACAGCACTGAAATCCTGGTATCCTACATTACTGGGAAAACCCAAGGTATGCGTAATAAAATATATACATAAAATATGTTATATACAATTTAAGGATAACACTAGTATTTGGTAAAAAACATGTCATTTGTTGAATTAATATAAATTTTTTAATGATTATTTGTGTCTTGGCTGGTAGTGTGTGTGTGTGTGTGTATATATATATATATATATATATATATATATATATATATATATATATATATATATATATATATATATCACATACAAGTAAACAAAAATTGTACTTAGCTACATGTATCTATCTACATGAATAGGTGCATGTAGCCTCCCCCCCCCTCCTCCCATCCCGGTAGATATCTGGGAGTTAGTCAACTGCTGTGGGGTTGCATCCTGGGAAAGGTCAATAGTTCGGCCTTAGGGGATTCGATGTAAGCTTAACGTATATACATACTCACGCTGCCTGTCCCCAACAAAATTAATTACAAAAATAAGCTACAAATTCTCTTCATTTAAATGGAACGTAACTATTTTTTTTATATTTCCATTATTTTTTAATAAATATAAATGTTTATAAGAAATTAAATGTGAAACATATAAGTTATACGGAAACATATATAGCTACTAGTGACTATTAAAGTAAACCATAAGATAGTTGCTTGTTTCTGCAATATGTCCCCCAACCAATTGGGCTGGACGGAAGAGCGACGCTTCATGCCGGTCAGCGTTCAATCCCCGACCGTCCAATCTATCTTTCCATTCATCTGTCCTTCGATGCATATGACTACATCCATCTGTCTGTTCCTCTATTAATCGGTTTACAAATCTGCCGTTTTTAAGGTGATCAGTTTCTCAGCTCTCAGTTTACCGCTTTATTGCTTCCTATCCCAACCATTTTCTCGATCTGTATCTGTGAGTTTATGTACTTTTCTAGTTTTCATTGCATATACACTCATACGTGTTTTGTTTTTATGCGGTTTAATTATAAATTTAATTTTATTGCTGAAAAATTCAGGAATGGGGTTTAATTGATATTGGAAAGGGTTGGAAAGATAACGGAGAGGCTTCAGAAGGATAATTGAATGCAAGGATATTAGACAAAATTGAGAGAGAGAGAGGAGAGAGAGAGAGAAAGGAGAGAGAGAAGAGAGAGAAAGGAGAGAGATAATTGTGTTTGCAACTGTATGTTCCTATCACGACCAGTGAAGGAGATGATGATAACAGTATGAATAAAATCAAGATAAATGAAATATAATTATCAAGTGAGAGAGCAAGCAAGGGGAAGTGTGGATGGAATATATCAAACAAGTCTTCGCGAAGATGTCGTAGAGTACGCTGAACGATGACTTAATATAAGTAATTTAAGGTATGTCGAGGTAATTGGGACAAGGCGCAGGCTGTGCTCTGGTTACAGAAGAAAACTTCTCAGCAGGTGAATAGTGGAGTGTGATGTTGGAGAGCATGAGGATTACATACTCCTCACCTCCTTTCACCTCATCTTCTCTCATGCCTTATACATTGACTCCCTCTCCTACGTCGTCACGTTCGTTGATTTGCTTATGTGTAGGTTGGGTTATTTGTCTTCAGTCCCGTTATTGTGACTTATCTTTGCCATGTACACGAAGATTGATAATAATAATAATAATAATAATAATTGCTGTCAATTATTGACGATGCTGTGGGGATTTATTATATTATATCAGAGCAGTTTACTGATAATATTTTGTATTGCAAGAGCTGATAATAATGTCAATAAAGATTTAGTCCTAATTGTATAATGTCTTTAAAAGTAGGCCTATAGTGGAACCTGCGCCTAAGACATTTCCTACAGATCACTCTACAGTTTGCGGAGCCGTTATTTCCCACGGGCGTCTGGGTCGGTCATGTAGGCTTGTAACTCCCTTTGTATACATGATCAATGTATTATATACCCTATATATACACATGGCCAGTGCATACATAACCCATGAATGCGTCCCATTATATATATATATATATATATATATATATATATATATATATATATATATATATATATATATATATATATATATATATATGCGTATACAAGATATGTGGAAGCTGGTAAGAATTGCATTTCACCTTTGTAAACGCATATTAATAACACTATGTAAAGACACCTCGAACACTGTTTATGTAGGACAGACGTAAATCTATATATTTCTGTGTATATATATATATATATATATATATATATATATATATATATATATATATATATATATGTGTGTATATCACGAAAATAAACACGTGATTAAGAATGTGACAATGTCAGACCACGGAGGAAAAATGAAACAGGAAATTTCCTTAAGTACTTTCATATATTAAATACATCTTCAGAAGACCTTCTGAAGATGTATTTAATATATGAAAGTACTTAAGGAAATTTCCTGTTTCATTTTTCCTCCGTGGTCTGACATTGTCATATATATATATATATATATATATATATATATATATATATATATATATATATATATATATGTAGCTTAGATTAGCATTTTAAAAGCTCTGCAATCACCTGTGGTTGATTGTTCAATAAATCACTGAACTATATGTTTAACAGATCTCTAACCCTGTCCATGGAGGACAGAAGAAAATGTATATATGATGGTTAGCATTGTAAAAATGTGGTCACGTCTGTGGTAGGGGAAAAAAACTTCATCGACCTTATAACTTTTATAACATCCTGGTGTCAATACGCCACACACCCATACGCTCACGTGTATACACCCTCACACGGGCATGCACCCTCACTCGCGTACACACCTCTCACACGAATATTCACAATGGCACGGGTATACACCCTTATACGTGAATATACCGTCACGCGTATATACATTCTCACACATGTACATACCCTCACATACGTAAACACCCCCTCACATAAATATACACCCCTCACATAAATATACATATGTATACATTCACACGCATATGCACCCCCCCCCCCTCACACACGTATACACGCTCTCACATATGCCCTCACGTGTACATACATCCTCACCGCGCATATATACCCTCAAATGCGTATATATATCCTTAAATGCGTATACACATTCACGCCCAAAAGAAATTCTTTATGATGACGGCTCATCTCAAGATCTGAACTTGTTACCACGTTGACCACTTAAAGATTAAACTGATTTATGAAAGAAAGTGCGTATGTTCTTATAAAATGAATTATGATAAAGCTATATGCCTTCGAGTATATTGGGTCGAGAGAGGGGCGTACAATTATTAGTGTTTTTCCCTCGTGTAAGGGTCTAGGTTTGTAAGCCACTCTTGCATGCAGATGTACATGCAGCGTGAGGTTGAATTGTTGAATTCCTTCCTAGAGAGATTTCCTGTTCACAAGCTCCATCTACCCGTTCTTGAACTTATTTTCAGGTTGTCTTAATGTCTCCTATTTATTGACTATTATCTCCCGGTAATCTTTTACTTCATTATCAAAGCGCCATCTTTTGCTTTATCTCAAACTTAATTTTTCTGTAATCTCTTAACATGAATGTACTTATATATTTTCTAGTCACTTTCAGTATCCCCCTTCTCTGCATTATTCATCCTGATGTTTTGAATCCAAATCGCTCTGTCATCATAAAGCCTCTGGTTCTAAAACACTAAATGCTTCACAGAAGTTGTTAAATCGCAATCTATTATTTTTCTTAATGCTTGGTCATTTATTCTGCAAGCACGGACTTAATGTATAGTTTCTTATTTTCTCCTTATCATCTTCCAAGGTAATCCCTTTCCCTATATAAACTCCTGTACTTTTATTTTTTTTATAAAAGATGCTTTATGTCATTTTAGTATTCATTAAGACAAGCGACAGTTGGATTAATCTAATATTCGTTTCCCAGTATTCTTCATATTGCACGCTAATTAACGAAGATGGTAAAGGTGCAGCCTGTTATCTCAGTTTGCCAGTCTGTACAAAAATTAAATTTTGTGACTGAACAGAAACGTTCACACCCAACCACTCACCTACAATCGAGACCGATGCATGAAAACGTCAGTGTTATTAGTACTGTACTTTAATTTTTTTTATTAATACTTCTCATTGTTACCAGATTTTCGATTCCATAAAAAAGGTGACGTATTAACCGAGAGAACGGGTTAAAGTTTCCGTTTTAGTGTTAAATTAGCCTAAACTACCTCTCTTATATTTGTGGATGTTTTGTTTTAGTATGTTGAGTAATCGCTTTTATCACAGCCCAGGTTCCGTAAGCTATGTCACTGTTGATCTCCATTACTTCTCTAATTAGGTCTACCTTGCTTTCTGATTATAATGAATCTTCTCTCAGAATTCTAGATGTTTACAATTCTTTTGTTAAGGTGTCTTCAATATTTGCCACCCATGTTGCCATTCCTCGGTATTTCTTCTTCTCTCTTTGAATTTATTTCCAGTTTCCTCTGTGCATTTCTGTTGCTGTGGATATAATTCAACCTCTGCCCTTCTCTGTCCGTTATCTCTGGTGTTCCATAGAGTACTTGTTATGTACCTTACTCCTATAGTGTTCTGCTCATTACGTTCCAAAGATTTGAAATTTAGAATTTCACAGCATAAATACTCTGTAAGACATGACCAATTGTCTTATGCTTTGTTTGTTCATTTGTCAGAACGTTCTCACCAAATTGATTGGGAGAAGGCTTCTTCAATAACGAATTGTAAAATTATTTTTAATAGAAACATTTTTGAATCTGCTTTAATACAGATTACAAAATCATGCATTTTGAACTTTAGTAGTGGTTTGTATAATTTAGATCCATTTTTGATTGATCAGTTAAAAAACGATTTATGATCATTGATACACATTTATCTCAATAATACCTTATTAATATCTTTTTATCTCATTATCTTATGTTTGTGAACAAAGAAATTGTTTCTCATCTCCCCTCCCCTCATTCCTGTCTATATACCCACACCACATGTAAGTACTTAACCAACTGAGGTCCAGCTAGATACTCTCGATTGATTGAGGCTCATGAGGCAATGACGACCTCTGGAAACTACTGAGGTCCAGTCTGGTACTCATGATGGCTCAGATAGGCAATTACATTTTATTGACGGAATGATGTGAGAAAAACAAAAATAGAGATATTATCTGTCGGGCAACACAGGTCACTTACATTCTGCATTTCTTAAAAAAAAAACTACACAGTAATATAGCTAGAGCTGTCCTCGTCTCATTTACTGGAGTACTAACACGGCGTAGAATAAATATTCAAGAATTCCGGAATTAATATAACAGATATACGCTTAACTTTAGCAGCAAACAATACAGTCTTACCCGGACAGTGAGTACGATTCTGACAGCGGATGGAATTGAGAATATTGTTCCTATTGGTATGTGTCAGTCATGTGCCACGGACATACAGATCAACTGGATGGATGTATGCAAGGGAAACATCTGTTCCACTGTTCAGTCACTCATTGTTCCTTTCAAAGTGCTGGCAATATAGATATGACAAAGTCAAAAGGACTCTCGAACCTGTACAGTAACCGATTGTCGATTAAAAGGTGGAATCCAAGAACTGAAGCTCAATATCCAAAGACATAATTGGGTGAGCTCGTAACACATTCTCTCACTCACACACACACACACACACACACACACACACACACACACACACACACACACACACACACACACACACACACACACACACACCACGTACAAGATTCTCAGAGGAATTGACAGGGTAGATAAAGACAAGCTATTTAACACAAGTGGCACACTCACTAGGGGACACAGGTGGAAACTGAGTGCCCACATGAGCCACAGAGATATTAGAAAGATTTTTTTTAATGTGAGAGTGGCTGACAAATGGAATGCATTAGGCAGTGATGTGGTGGAGGCTGACTCCATACACAGTTTCAAGTGTAGATATGATAGAGCCCAATAGGCTCGGGAACCTGTACACCAGTTGATTGACAGTTGAGAGGCGGGACCAAAGAGCCAGAGCTCAACCCCCGCAAGCACAAATAGGTGAGTACACACACACACACACACACACACACACACACACACACACACACACACACACACACACACAATTTATTAGTAGTATTGACAAAGTGAACATGAAGGAGATGTTGAGGAGGATCAATAGTGGAGCGGGAGGGGTATAGGTTGACAAACAAAACTAGATAAGCCATAGGGATGGAAGGAAGAACGTCTTCAGCGTGAAAGAAGTGAGCGAGTGGAACACTTAGAAAGGGAAGTGGTTGCGAATAACTATACTTAGTTTCTAAGGAGAAAGCTTGACGAAAATCAAGAGAGCCGAAACTCGTGCAGTTGGTAACCGGGACAAACTCATAGATATAAATACACAAAGGCGAGCACATTCAACTATGGACGTAATTTTTATACACAGATATATTTAAAAAAAATTATACAAGTAAATGTTCTATTTAAGATATCAGCTGGAAAACTTCAAATTTTAAGGACCTATCCTAGTTTTAAGGATAGGTCCTAATTAATCCTAATTTTAAGGATTTTTTATAATTATAAACACATACTGAAATGGTCCGACATAAGTTTCATCCATATGGACCAGGGACGTCCGAAATGCCGAATTATTGGAGCGGGTGATTGAGTCCTCGCGCTGCGAACAGACTTGCATAGATCAGCTGGAAACATCCCATTGTGTTGCTTTGACCTTGAACCCTTAGATCTTACAATCGATGTATGTTATATGGTCCATATCAAAACTTTTTACTTTTATTTTCCTTCGAATTGCAACACGGGTAGAATGTTGCCTGAGATCTATGAAGGGTGATCTCTTTCTCTGTTGTTTCTCGTATTATGCTTCGAGCAATAACACCGGCAATATCCTTTTAAGACAGGTGTAGAATGTTGGCTTGGCTCAGTGAATGTCCAACTCTCTATATTGTACTGTCCTGCATATTACCACACATATGTAACTCACTCTCTTGCTCTTCATTAGTCTAAACACTTTGACACGAACAACAGACATTATGATATCTGTCGATGATGTAACAGGTGATGTACTTGGGCATAAGTGAAATCTTCTTTTGGACTGCAATAATTCACACTGCTGTTTGCAACTGGTCTTTTGATGTGTAACACTGATTTAACCTTTCAAATTAAGAATTGATACATGCTTTTTGGCGACTCTTTTGGTGGCAAAATGATATTTTTTCATTTTAGGGAATTTTGCTATAACAGCCGGGCTTAATGCTACTTTCTCTTGGCTCCCGACACTGTGACCCAGTGCTACTTTCCTGGCCCTCTGACAGCCGTACCCAGTGCTACTTTCCTGGCCCTCTGACAGCCGTACCCAGTGCTACTTTCCTGGCCCTCTGACAGCCGTACCCAGTGCTACTTTCCCTCGCATCCTGACATTCTTTACATTGCACTTTCTTCGTTATATACAAGCATTTCCGCATGTAACTTACGCAGCTGCAACTTTGTCACATTCCAACTTCTGCACTGATCCACTCCTCTCATCCGAGGGTCCATTTGTTTCCTTGTACTACTTTAGTACATTCAGTAATATTTACATGTTTCACTTACTAAAGTTTTAACATACAGTGCAACAAAATTTTTTATTGTCTTGAATGAATAATAGTATCATTGTATATTATAACTTTTTGTATTGTTTGGCCTTACGTGATCCCGGTGGCCATTGGTTTTGATCATAGTGTTGGTGGATCTATAATATGTATTGTTGAACAGACAAGTACTTCCCAGTATATATCACCACTTCACTAGTCAAGCACTTCACTTCACAAATATATATATATATATATATATATATATATATATATATATATATATATATATATATATATATATATATATATATACATACATACATACATATATAATATATATAATGTATAATATGCAATTGACGATCACGAAACACTGATCATTTGTATGCGGAAATTCCACAGAGAAATGGAAAAGAATGATGAACGTTTCGGCCGATCAAGGCCGTTGTCAACACCAGACTCAACAACCACTCAGACCAGAGGCCAGTCTGGTGTTGACAACGGCCTTAATCGGCCGAAACGTTCATCTTTCATTTCCATTTCTCTGTGGATTTTCCGCATATATATATATATATATATATATATATATATATATATATATATATATATATATATATATATATATATATATATATATATACACACACACATAACACACACACACACGCCAGAGAAAGACATGGAAATAAATATTTTACTTTGAGTCTGATTTAGACCCAAAGGGAGATGAAGTTCTGGAAGTGCGTGATGTTAATGTTCAATTCTTGTATTGTTTTCACCAACTGAGAGGAAAATATATAACAACATACGGTATATATATATATATATATATATATATATATATATATATATATATATATATATATATATATAAAGAGAGAGAAATAGGAAGAGAGAGAGAAGAGAAAGAGAGAGGGGAGTCAGAGATGTGGTGACAGGAGTCTCACAGAGCTTTGGTCTAATATTGACCCCTTGGCCTCGCTGGCATGTTACACTCCCTCTATCCTTGGGATAATTTGATCACTACCGCCTCACCATGTTCATCTACATTCATTTGTAACTTTTTTTAATATATAAATTTTATATAATGTCAACCCGCACGAAACGAAATTTAGACGATCTTTTAAGAGTAGCGTGCGCGCGCGTGTGTGTGTGTGTGCAAGCGCGTATTCGTGAGCGTGTGCGATCAGGAGGCCTCCACGGAAGAGTGCAGACACAACAGCTTTTGTTTCATTTCGTTTCCTGACAGGGTGCACCGCACCTTTAAGGCCATGTCTCTGTAACGACTTATTGTTCTCAGGTCAGTTTAAGGATATTAAGGACAAAAGCCAAGGCTGTTGGAAGGAATGAAGTGCTGCTGTGTTACATGTTGTTATTACATACAGTATATTGATTTGTCTTTATTATGGAGAATAGTACATATAATAATATTTTTTTTTAGTCTATCTTTCGTTGTCACTCTTGTAATTTGTGTTTTCTGATTATGTTTGTGTTGCCTCATCAGCCCGTCGTCCTCCTATGGTTTCCAAACGTCAAGAAACTGTCGTACTAAAGTGTCCTTATTCTAGCCTACCAAAGGACTCAAAACAGAAAACGAGACAATGTCAATTTACATCAAACTGCAACGTTCTGTTAGGAGGACGGGTTGGACTCGTATAGCATCTTTGCAACTGGCCTGCAGTATGTTCATGGATTGATTTGGTAGGCATCGTCAATGCTACTTTGATACGTGCATTTTATTTGCAACATTGTTAAAATTCTTGAACAGTTAAATAGTTGATTTCCCTAACGATTTCTACTGAGGATAGAAATGTTGAGGATAACGAGGCCTACCTCTTCCTTTAACCTACCTTTGTATATGTGATCGTGAAATCGTTGAGATCAATCTTTGTTTCTTCTCAAGGATCAGCCCGTTCTCTTGATTTTCCACCTCATAAACAATATAACCGTTTTGTCTATCCAGAAATGTAGGAAGCCCAGCAACCTCTCTGAACTTACCGTGGCTGATGTATAGAAAACGTCAATATTATGGTGCTTATCGTTTTAATAAGACGTCTAACACATCGTATTTTTAACGGATTGGTCGATTACGTTACAAATGTGGCATATTTGATGACAGGACGGGTTGTTGTGACAATGACGCCCTCCTTAAAATGTGTGGTGGGAGTGGTGGTGGGAGACTGAGGGTAGTAGGGGAAGAGTGAGGGGAGAGGTGGTGGTGGGAGACCGAGGGTAGTAGTGGAAGAATGAGGGGAGTGGTGGTGGGAGAATGAGGGGAGTGGTGGTGGTGGTGGGAGAGTGAGGGGAGTGGTGGTGGTGGTGGGAGAGTGAGGGGAGTGGTGGTGGTGGTGGGAGAGTGAGGGGAGTGGTGGTGGTGGTGGGAAAGTGAGGGGAGTGGTGGTGGTGGTGGGAGAGTGAGAGGAGTGGTGGTGGGAGAGTGAGAGGAGTGGTGGTGGGAGAGTGAGGGGAGTGGTGGTGGTGGTGGGAGGCGTGCAGGTGTGGCTGACGAGTGGAGATGAGGACTGACTGCCTCGGCCAGCTTTAACTTCACCAACACGTCTTTTGAAGCCTCCTGGATTGATATATTGATGAAATGAAGAACGAACTGAGGAAGTCAACTGAAGATGAAAATTAAATGAAGTATTATATTGATTAATACATGGGTTTAATTGATTTTGATAGAGGAATTGAAAGTTATTTAACGTTTATCATGTTAAAAAATATATATTTCAATTTAAATACAACAACAATTCTCCTGAGGCAAACTGAGTTCTGACGAGTGCATTAATAGAGGAACTATCTATACAAACACACAAGTTGCTATAAACAGAAAATTCGCATTGATTAAATAATATTCTTAAGTATGCTTCAATGAAACTGTGTTATGGGCAGCGTTAAGGTAGTGAATACAAAGTGTATGACACTGGAATTTATCGATAAACATATGCTAGTAAAAAGGCGTCTGTTAGACGGATTCTTAATACCTGTTTAAATATCTGCCAATAATCCTCATTACGGAACACAATCTTGGTATTAATTATATGGGACGCCATACAAATTTAGAGTTTACTCTCAGTTTCTTTGTCGAGTTATGAAAGGGAACGATAAGAGAGAACTGACACTTCTTACAGCTGGAAGGACTGACTTGGGTAAGCCGGCGCTGTCACTCCTCTCGTTATAACGCATGTGCGCCGGGCGCGCATACGCGACGAGAATGCATGCATGTACATGCTGCAAGATGCATAGGGCTTCCTTGGCTCGATTTCCAGTTCCACTTCACCTAAAAGAAAAACTCATTACAGAAAAAAAATCGACAGGTTTAAAGAGCTGAAAGAAGGAGACACATTTGAAAAAGTTTAAAAAATATATTTGTGCGAAGTGTGGAAAGATGTTAAAAGTAATTTTTGTAAGACTGCCCCGGAAAAGCTGTTTACATACTGAGCGATTTCTTCCGTGAATATATTAATCTATAAGTCAGAGAGGTGAATGTCGGGCATACGGGAGACGGGTAAAATTGAGTCTAGAAAGAGGAATATAAAGTTTGCCTGAATAGAGCAGAATGAGCAGTAAGATAAGCGAATATTGGCATGTGGCCACTGAGAAATGAGAAATCCAAATGTGTGAGTGTATTACGGGTAATGTGAGGGAGCAGTGTTGCTGCTGAGAGACAGTATTGGAAAACTCAAGAGGAGTCGGTCTCACTGCTGACAGCCTTGCAGCTAAAGGTAAATATAATTATCAGGAGAAAGCGCTAATCCAGTATGACTGGCATCCGGAATGTATATGCGGACGGGATGAGAGCTGGTATCTGAGGACAGAATGTGGGACGGTGCCCATTAAACAAATATTTTAATCAGTGTTAACAGACGAGTGTCCCTAATTTTGTAAAATTAAAATTATTCAGATCAAAGCAAAATCATGTAACTACCTAACAAACCTTATTTGAAGTTTTAAAAGTTGCTACTTGCACTTAGAATGTAGAGAGGAGACGTTATGCAAAATAAAATGTCGCATCATGAACTTTAAACAATTTCTAAGTTCTGAAGGTGCCAACTTAATACAAACTCTTAAGTTTCAGAGAACTCCATGTCACAGGGATAACGACTGCTGATTAACTATGCAAATTATATTGTTTAATGGATATCATGCTCTGACGAATTACAAGATCTGATTGGTCATCATTGTTTAATAAATCATATCTTTCGATGAGCAGATAAAAACCATAATTGTATAATTTTGTATAAAATCAAGCGAAAGAAAAAATAGTTATTTTCATATTTTAAGTTGCTGCATATTTTAATCTGAATAAATAATGGCTACTTCGTCCATCAAATTCCAGAAATTGGAATCGCAGAAATGGAAATTAATACATACTGGGAATTGCCTTTCTCATAGGTTTGATGATATGAAGAAAAACATGGTAGCAAGACATGGGTTTCAGAGATTGATGAATGCTTATATTAGAGTCATAGCATAATATAATAGAAAATTGCCATGTTTGAGTCCCAAGTGAGTTGCCGTGCTTGACCGCCATATTCATATGGCCATTTTCAAGCCCAAAGAAATTGTAGTCTGAAAATTAGAGCTAAACAAGATTTCTGCTAAATGAATTACGGAAATTTTTGTCACTTAGATCATCGGAGATTCAAACTGGAGCCTTAGAAGTACGAGACCCCTTGTCTTAACACCCTAGCAATTGATGCTCTCAATAAGGAAGGATCTCGGAAGTACTTAATTGGTTCGAAATGAAGCTTTTAACTTGTGGATTACGGAAATTTTTGGTCATTAATGTACCCATATAAACTAAATCTTTCATTCCAAGCGAATTATTTGTTCAGTATTTACATGTGTATATATATATATATATATATATATATATATATATATATATATATATATATATATATATATATATATATATATATATATATATATATGCGAACAAGCCAGAATGGTCCCCTGGACAATATTGTTATATATATATATATATATATATATATATATATATATATATATATATATATATATATATATATATATATATATAACAAGCAAAATCGCAAACAATGTAAACTTTTATCTCAAAATGTGAAAACAAAAATAGAAGGAATAATAACATTTTAATCATAACATAGCCATGGTCTTGGAACACAGGAAAACATAAGGGATTGGGGATCTTGTGAGACGTTAGATACCTCTATATATATCAAGGCTGTAGATTATCATTTAGGATTTCCCACTGAAAGCCATATCAAATCTTCTTTAAAGTTAACATGAACTCTTTTTAAGTTATGCAAATAACTTCCAATAGAAAAATGTTTCGTAATATTGTGAGGAAACGCATAAAATGGGGAGAGAATTTTTAGTTCATTTGATAGCATTGGGTAGGGGAAGAAGAGAGGGAGGGGGAGAAGAGGGGGAGAGCCAAAGGGGAAAGAATAAGGTGATTGTATGATAATATATTCTCGTTCACCCTCATGTACAGCGACAAGGGTGAGGGTGATGCTGAATTTTAACACCTTGGAGGTAAGGGATACCTGAGGGAGAAAGGGGGGGTGGAGAGAGGAGAGAGAGAGAAAGAGAGAGAGAGAAAAAGGACAGGACAGGAAGGAATATGTAGCGAAAGATCTAGGGATAGAGCTATAGTTTAAATATCTTCAATACTACCATTCTCAGTCCAATTACGCCTATTTTTCCATACCCCCTCCCCCCTTTTGCATTTGCTCTTTAGTCACAACAAAAGAGTAAATGCATTTGTGTAGCATGAAGGCACTAGAGAAGGGACGGAAGTGGTCTCAGGAGACGTGGATCATCCCGATAGCGTGTAGACTGGTTGTACAACACTCCACAGAGACGAATTATTGAGAAACTTCTAGTAGAACATATACCTTCGTATGAACTGAAGTATACGAATCCTATATATTCCGAGTGCATGGTGTTGTCTTGCTTCTCGACGCACGCACGCAAACATGTGCGCGCGCGCGCACACACACACACACACACACACACACACACACACACACACACACACACACACACACACACACACACACACACACACACACACACACAGGGTGTGTGGAAATGGCTGCGGGAAATGCACCTTACGACACTGGAAGACAGAAGAGTAAGGGGGGACATGATCACAACCTACAAAATCCTCAGGGGAATCGACCGGGTAAACAAGGATGAACTATTCAACACTGGAGGGACGCGAACAAGGGGACACAGGTGGAAGCTGAGTACCCAAATGAGCCACAGAGACATTAGAAAGAACTTTTTCAGTGTCAGAGTAGTTAGTAAATGGAATGCACTAGGAAGTGATGTGGTGGAGGCTGACTCCATACACAGTTTCAAATGTAGATATGATAGAGCCCAGTAGGCTCAGGAATCTGTACACCAGTTGATTGACGGTTGAGAGGCGGGACCAAAGAGCCAGAGCTCAACCCCCGCAAGCACAATTAGGTGAGTACAATTAGGTGAGTACACACACACGCAGGTTCCACAGGGGTCTGGTAGTTGAGTGGACAGCGCCCGAGACTCGTAATCCTGTGATCAAGGTTTGATTCCCGGACTAGCATGAGACAAATGGGCAGTTTCTTTCACCCTGATGCCCCTCTTACGGGCTGCTTCCTAGTGTATGTGTGAAAAATGTAGTAGTTAGTAACAGTTCATTGATTGACAGTTGAGAGGCGGGCGGAAAGACCAGTACTCAACCCCCACAAGCACAACTAGGTGAATACACAGGTGGAACACAGGTGGAGACTGAGTACCCAAATGAGCCACAGGGACGTTAGAAAGAGCGTTTTCAGTGTCAGAGTAGTTAACAGATGGAATGCATTAGGCAGTGATGTGGTGGAGGCTGACTCCATACACAGTTTCAAATGTAGATATGATAGGAACCCAGTAGACTTAGGAATCTTTACACCAGTTAATTGCCAGTTGAGAGGCGCGACCAAAGAGCCAAAGCTCAACCCCCGCATGAACAAATATGTGAGTATAAATAGGTGAAATAGGTGAGTACACACACACACACACACACACACACAGTTTACAATGTTGTGAGCAACATATACAATATTGCAGTGTTACAAGAGCATACAATATTGTGTGATCAAAATATACAATGTTTTCCAGTGTGTAAATTTAATAAATACATTGAAAAAAGTTTACGAATAATAGTTGTTTATATGCTAAAGTGTTCACTATGTCTTGTTACATGAACAAACATATAAAATACATGGTGAGCCTCTTGAAGCTTGGCTCTTGGCGCTGATGAATTGGTGACACACACTGTGATGGAGCGGTTGTTAAAGTTTCCGCCGAGCTGTTAAAAACACTATTTTGGATAGCCATTTTAGCTTGCCAGGTGCTTGGAATTGGATTCTTAAGGAAAGGTATTCTGGGTCCAGGGGAACTGTTGAGCTGCTGTTATGAAGTTCTAGTGTCCGGACTCCAGCTGCTGTTGTTTGTCTCATAGGATCGTATATGTAAACATTTTGAAATGATGGGTTTCTAGTTATAAAGGATCGAGGTCTCGCATTTTGTAGGACTGGTTTTCGTTAGTCGTATATTTGTTGTATTTGTTTCGATGACTTAATTTTATCTTCGTGCATCTAATTCCAGTTTTTTTGGTGCACACTAGTCGCAGTTTGCTTAGAAACAATGGAAAGAGATAAGTGAAGATCGATTAAAGCTTTAAGACACGTCGCTTCAGGTTCAATTACGTGGCTTTCTTTCACGAATTATATTTGTGCTCTCCAAAGTACAGATCTTCTACCCTTAGAAGGTGTCAACTGCTACTGTTTAGCAATCACTGTTGGGCTCAAAGGCGTCATTTTATATCTGGTGAAGCTTTGAATTTGAGAGTTTCAAGGGTATAAAGTATCGTTAGATTTCTAAACGTCTAACTTTTTAAAACATTAATTTTTTAAAGAGTCTGGTAAGTTTAAATACCAAAAACACCCAAAGTGGCCGTTATATTATTAAATAAATTTATCATTCTTGAAATTAATTAAATGTGTGAATATAATAAACTGGCAGAGTCCGTCATAAAGTTAAAAATGTGAAACAAAGAAAGCAAGGAAGGACAAAGCAAAGAACGAGGAATAAAAACAGTGGGACATACGGAAATAACATCAAAACACCGGACAGAGAATGTCTAAATAAAGACGGAGACAAACAACCAGAGACGTGATGACCCAATAACAAACAACAACCCCGCGCCCTTCGACCCAGTCTCGTATTATTTCAAGAACATTGAAAAGCGGCGCCAATAAGGTGTACCGCCTTCCTCGGCTCGCTAGCAACAAGGCAATAAGAGAAAACAGGACGAAACATTCAGAAACAAATGTTCTCATTTCAGGTATTCCACTGTGGTTTGTTCAATTAGGAAGAGTGAAAAATAGTGCAGATGCCGTACGCGAGATGGCAAATGAGACTTCCGCCCTTCTCCCATTTCCTCCAGGCAAATGACAGTCCTTTTCGCTTACCCCCGGAGCACAGAGACCTAGTTCTTCCCTATGGGAGAATGGTAATTTGTTATGTTATGAATGGTACTCCTATTTCATGCCTTAAAGTATAGTTCTTCATCCCTTAAGGTAAAGGAAATTATTTCAAAGTGAACAGAACACTTCTTCTTTTTAGATGAAACTCTTACTTCCCAAGGCAAGCAGTATTACCCTTCCACATGATTTCAGATAAGATTAATTTTCAAAGAAGATAATAGAATTCGTACTTTTCACATAATTCAGACACTAAAGAGAGTACCTCCCTTTTCCCCTCACTTAAGTAGTAAATGAACAACGACTCTCTCAGTAGATATAGAACTTCCCCTCCCTTCCCTTCCTCCCGAATTTACCCCCCTTTCCCCATCTCCCCGGGGGGGGGGTCTTTAGAAGCTCCTCCCTTTAGTGAAGACCAGCAGTATGAGGCAGGATCAATTATGACTGATGTGTAGTTGTTTCTCCTCTTGTGAGTTCTGCTTCCTCCCTCTTGTTCTTGCTTCGGTTTAATGTATTTATCGATGCCAATATTTGTGCAATGTATATTGTGTCGTGGGACAGGCTGCCACATATATATATATATATATATATATATATATATATATATATATATATATATATATATATATATATATATTACGGTGATCCGTAATATATATATATATATGTATATTACGGTGATCCGCTAGCAGTGTTGCCAGATTGGGCTACAAATAGCGAATTGGGCTACTTTTGAGAGCCCCGCGCTCCCAATTTTTTAATTTCGCTACTTGCTACTTTTGGGGCTAATTTAAAAGCAAGATGTGCTAATTTGGGCTATTAATGTTACGATTGTACGATTGCGAACTATCAGGGGGAATTGCGAGTTACATGAAAGTAACTAAGCTATAAATAATTGTAATTAATAATAATTGTAAATATTATTATATAGACTGTGGGTTGGTTGGTGTTGTCGTCGTTGATCCTTCTCTATGGACAACCCAACCCACAACTCGGCAGAGTGCTTATACTAGGAGATCACCCTTGGCGCTTCTGGCTCTTGGAGAGGGGCTCAACGTCACACGTTCAGGGGATGCGGCTCCAACACTTAGCCTCGTTGTCACGTGCACACACCCACTCGAGCCGCTGTGACTCCCCACTCTCTCCTTATGAGATATGATCTCCTCAATCCCCCTATGACTTACCAGTATTACCTCCTACCCTGTCCACAGCAGTGGTTCATGGTTCTTCCTCTCTCTCTCTCCTTCTTTACTACCTCCTGGGAAGCCTCACTAGGACAAGGGCAAACACCAGCAAATTGTAACACATTTACTGAACAAAGCACATACACGATACATACACACATCTAATAATAATGAATCCTATACTCTATAATATCCAAATCAGGTTGCACTCCAATACCATCAGAACTCTATTATCAGCTTATCAAGTGGTATCCCAACTCCTGGTTCACCACCTGGTACTATTAACCTCCTCAAGTTGGTCAAGCCCACACACTGTTGCACCATCAGCAAGATAACATATATATATAGAAAACCAGCATTTGAATGCAATAACATATACCAGTATAAATGTTCATTGATACTTCAATATAAGAAACTCCTTGACATAAGGATGCCAACAGTCACTCACCTCTCACTGCGTCTTGCACGCTACTGACAACCAAACACTATCAACTCCCTATAAGTAATCCACCAGAACTTCCCCTTCCACCTCTGGAAGTTCACAACCCTAATATCCTTAGGTTCTGCCGGGCTTCACTACCAGGATCCTCTGCAGCTCCTCCAGGCTGCTATCATGAAGTTTCCTTGTGCAACTACGGTGCTTCACCCTTCTGTTAGGTTCTTCCACAGCTCTCTTGGCTGCTACACCACCTCTACAGAAGCACGTGACACTCCTCTTCACTGCTGCTTCTCCTCACAGCTCGAGGTCCTCTGCTTCACTACCTTGGAGTCTCATCAGCTACTTCCTCTGCTGGCTTCGAAGTTCTCAGCAACTTCTTCCCCAAAGAACAAACCTGCAACCCATCGACACTCCAATAAAATGTTCCCCTTTAACACATAAACAAAAAATATTCACACAATATGTTTGCCTCAAACCTCTATCTGTTCTCTACATACAGTGAGAGTGGACTCCCCCGTTTTGGGCGGGTCCATACTCCACCTCGCCTGGCGGCGGCGTCCTCACTCGCTGGGAGGGTCTTCCTCCATCCGGAGCCGGCTCCCTCAGTCGTCCGCCAGCGCTCAGAGAGGACGGACGTCGCTCCGTGTTCCTCCCTCTTCACTCTCCTATTTCAGGCTTTCTGCCTTATTAAAACATGTCTAACTTATACATAAACATTGCTACTGTCGCTGGGCACACGACCAACTACAATGCAATCACTATGAACTGGCGTATATCGTGCTTACCACAGATTAACTGGTCGAGGGCGCTTTTCCTCTGACGGCGTCTGGTCAGGGCGCTCCACACAGCCCACAATAATGCTTCTGGGCGATTTAATATCTGCTCGTCGACCAGGACTTGAGACCACAACGTTCCCAGCTCGATTCCACAGCTGGTACGTCCGCACACTTCTCTTCTCTGCGAGATATA
The DNA here is from genome assembly GCF_040958095.1 of Procambarus clarkii. Classification (NCBI taxonomy): domain Eukaryota; kingdom Metazoa; phylum Arthropoda; class Malacostraca; order Decapoda; family Cambaridae; genus Procambarus; species Procambarus clarkii. The sequence continues at coordinate 22,227,713 of NC_091158.1, forward strand.
TCACTAGGGGTTCCCTTCTGGCGGGAGCTCAACGAAGCGCGGCTTCCCCCTGCGATGTCTGGCACTCAAGTGAGGTCAAGGTCCTCCAGAAGCGAGCCTCAAGCCTCCAGCAAAATGTCCACATCTCCTAGCCAGTCATTTATCTATTTCCTTACTTACTGCCCATAATCTTAAATTGTTTTACATATCCAACCAGCCATTTTTCATATGGGTTATCACCTCAATATTTGCTAGACCTTCTAGTTAGGTCAGGCTTGCTGAATAACTCTCAAGAAGGGAGACTCGTTTCTCCTGCAGGCTGAGATCATAACACTCCCCTCCCCTTATTTTTGAGAGTTATTCCAGTGGCAAAGCTCGGGATAATACATCCGCCACCACACTGTCTCGTTCTTCACCCGATATACTCTCTTAGGAGTCTACAATTAGTTCGTTGCTCCTTGCAACATCTGGCTCACCTCTCTCCAGAACCATGATCTTCTCATAAACGATTTGACTTCTCTGGCACCTCTTGGCTAGGCTGTCCTCCTTGGACGCCTGCAATCCATTGGTCCACTCTACTTACTGTCTCCACCCTCCGTTTCCTCGTCTTCTCTTCACGTCCAGAGTCAGACATCTGCTGTCCGTACCTCCTCTGTCGTCTTCACACTTCCATCTACTGCCATTATACTTTCGTCTCCTGCCATCATACTTCACTCCCTGGTCTTCACCGACGATCCTCCCTTTCGTCTCCTCATTTATCTGAGACCTTATCCTGTTCGACTCCCATCGAGTCCTCGGCTTTCTTCTATTCCTCCATGCTTGCATCATCATCCTCTTCCCACACTTCTCACCTCTATACCCCTCCATTTCTTCTCCTTCAACTCTTCTTCGTTCCCTAAAAGTTTCTTCGGGCACCATACTACAACCAATAGCACTCGACTGTGCATGTCGCTCTACCTCTCCTAGAGTGCTCGTAAGCATCTCTCCACACATACTGTCTCTTCTCCTTTCATTTTCCCGGCTATTACTCTTCTTCACTATCTCTCCTCCACGTCTTCTGTGAAACATGTCGACTCCTGACATCTCAAACAACTTAACTCCACTATCCATATGCCTCTGTGCTCGTGGACCACTTGACGCTCTATTCCCGTCCTCAGTCTGTCCACATCTTTCCTCATTCCTACTCAGCACAGTTGCATTCGCCTTCCGACTCTCAATTTCAGCAGTCTGGGCTCTCTTCCGGTCAACTCCCTTCACAGTATTCTTCTTCGGCTGGGCCATCTTCACTTTCGACCTCACCGAGACTCCATTTGCCTGGGCTGGACCTTCATCAAACAGCCATGCTATATCTACATCGATATCTTCCACTGGTTGAATCGACACTGTATCATCTTCTCCAGCGTCTTCCTTGTCGGCCACCTCTGCCTTCCTCACTACCGAGACAGGGCACTCAATGGCTTGGCGGTCTCCTGACTCATCCCCTCGGATGTCAGTCAGGTTCACACTCTCAGGTGTCCCACACGTGCAGTGGCCTTCTGGGCACTCCTCTGGCACAGTCTCCGCTACGACTCTCGGCAACACCTTTGTCCCGCACAAGTCATTCCCCAGGATCACTTGGACTCCTGGAATAGGTATGTCGGGGCACACTCCCAACATCACCTCCGCCGACACATATTCCGACCTTAGCTGGACAGTACATACGGGCATGTCACTCTCAGACAATAACCCATATACTTTCACCTTCCCATTGCCAGCTAACCGTCGACCATCCCCAATCAGGCTTCTCGCAATCAAGCTCTGATTAGCTCCGGTATCTCTTAAGATACCAACTTCTACCTCAGGTTGGCCTCCTACACTGATCCAACCTTTGCTCATGAATGGCCTATACCTCTCGTTCACTAAGTTCATCTTCTGTGGTTTGTCTCGGAACACATTAGTATATTTACCTCGGGGGTCACACATGGCCAGGGTCACAACTCTCTTGCCCTGCCGACAATCTCGCATCACGTGACCCAATCCGTTACAATTGTAACATCTCATCTGGGAAAAGTCTCTTCTATATGTACCAGAGTAGCTCTGACTCTGCCCACTCGTATTGGAGTTCCTCGGGCCAGACGTACTACTCGTACTCTGTGGAGCTTTACTGGATTCTTGATTTCCTGGATACCGATCAGTTTCTCGTTTTGCTCCTCCATCTTCACTTTCAGACGAAGTGCGCGACCTACTCTTCTGAGTTTTTGGGTACTTACTTTTATCTGCCCATTTATCAAAATTTTTCTCACCCCAAACTCTTCTGGGTCTTTCATAATTTCTTCCTCCCCAGACTCCATTGGATCTGCTATTGCTGCATCTCGCCTCGCTTCTCACTCTGTTCTCCCTTAAGCTCTTGTACGCTTCAGTAATCATATCCGCCCTATCTGCGGCATCTTTCACCTCCTTTATCCCTGCTTCTTGGATCTTGAACTTTGTTTCGGGATGCATCATCTCCAAGAACTTCTCCATGACCATCAGTTGCTTCAGGTCAGCATAAGATCCAACTCCAGCAGCCTCAATCCACTTCTGGAATCGTCTTTCCAGATCCCTTGCTGTCTCAGCAAACGTACACGCTCCAACTTTGATCATCTCTCTGAAGCGCTTCCTATAAGCTTCTGGGGTTAACTGAAACGAGCGCAAAATGCTGCTCTTTACCGTGGCATAATCCTGGCACTCTTCCAGTGACAATTGGGTGTATGCCTCCCTGGCTGCACCGGTCAATCTTAACTGGACCAGCTGGGCCCATTCCTCCTGTGGCCACTCCTTGATACTGGCTACTTTCTCAAAATGCTCGAAGAAGCTCTCTGCCTCTTCGGGAACAAACAAGGGAATGTCCTTCTCCCTAACCCTAACCTCTGGTGGGTGTGATACCTGGGTGGTGCTCTCTGGCAACCCATGTTCAATCCTCTGCTCAGCCAAGGTTCTATTCGCTTCTATCTGCATTTGTTTTGTTCTCTCTTTTTCTTTTTCGACCTGGGCTTTTTCTTTTTCGACCTGGGCTTTTTCTTTTTCGACCTCTAGTCTTGCTTTCTCTTTTTCTATTTCCAGTCTGGTTTTTTCTTTTTCCTTCTCTGCTTCATTTTTCATCTGGAGTTCTAATTTCATCTTTTCCAGCTGGAACTGTCTCTCCTTGTCCTCTCGTTGTTGCTGCATCTGGAGCTCTAACTGGAATCTCTCCAAGCTCCTATTTCGGCTACTCCTGCTACTGCGGCTACTCTTGCTGCTCCTACTCGATCCCTGGGATCTCACTTCATCCTGCCCATCATCCTCCTTTCTACTTTCAGCTCCTTCCTGGGCTCCTTGTTCTGCCGCTTCACTTCTGGCTCTCAACTGCCTCAGGATCTCATCCTTCATCCCAGCTACTTTAGATGCTTTCAACCTGATGCCACATTTTTCTGCTATTTGTTTCAATTGATCCCTCGTGCAACCTTCTAAATCCTCAGGCTTGCCTGACTCCACAAACGCTTGCACCTTATCCATCTTTGTCCTGTGAGTCTTCCCAAGAGAGAGAGTATACACCTGCGATCACACAGTTTATCTATTTCAGCAAGGGTGTACAAATCCACTCTTGGACAGGGTGTGGGTGTGTCAGTTCACTCTCCCGGACACAGGCCCCCAATTTATTATATAGACTGTGGGTTGGTTGGTGTCGTCGTCGTTGATCCTTCTCTATGGACAACCCAACCCACAACTCGGCAGAGTGCTTATACTAGGAGATCACCCTTGGCGCTTCTGGCTCTTGGAGAGGGGCTCAACGTCACACGTTCAGGGGATGCGGCTCCAACACTTAGCCTCGTTGTCACGTGCACACACCCACTCGAGCCGCTGTGACTCCCCACTCTCTCCTTATGAGATATGATCTCCTCAATCCCCCTATGACTTACCAGTATTACCTCCTACCCTGTCCACAGCAGTGGTTCATGGTTCTTCCTCTCTCTCTCTCCTTCTTTACTACCTCCTGGGAAGCCTCACTAGGACAAGGGCAAACACCAGCAAATTGTAACACATTTACTGAACAAAGCACATACACGATACATACACACATCTAATAATAATGAATCCTATACTCTATAATATCCAAATCAGGTTGCACTCCAATACCATCAGAACTCTATTATCAGCTTATCAAGTGGTATCCCAACTCCTGGTTCACCACCTGGTACTATTAACCTCCTCAAGTTGGTCAAGCCCACACACTGTTGCACCATCAGCAAGATAACATATATATATAGAAAACCAGCATTTGAATGCAATAACATATACCAGTATAAATGTTCATTGATACTTCAATATAAGAAACTCCTTGACATAAGGATGCCAACAGTCACTCACCTCTCACTGCGTCTTGCACGCTACTGACAACCAAACACTATCAACTCCCTATAAGTAATCCACCAGAACTTCCCCTTCCACCTCTGGAAGTTCACAACCCTAATATCCTTAGGTTCTGCCGGGCTTCACTACCAGGATCCTCTGCAGCTCCTCCAGGCTGCTATCATGAAGTTTCCTTGTGCAACTACGGTGCTTCACCCTTCTGTTAGGTTCTTCCACAGCTCTCTTGGCTGCTACACCACCTCTACAGAAGCACGTGACACTCCTCTTCACTGCTGCTTCTCCTCACAGCTCGAGGTCCTCTGCTTCACTACCTTGGAGTCTCATCAGCTACTTCCTCTGCTGGCTTCGAAGTTCTCAGCAACTTCTTCCCCAAAGAACAAACCTGCAACCCATCGACACTCCAATAAAATGTTCCCCTTTAACACATAAACAAAAAATATTCACACAATATGTTTGCCTCAAACCTCTATCTGTTCTCTACATACAGTGAGAGTGGACTCCCCCGTTTTGGGCGGGTCCATACTCCACCTCGCCTGGCGGCGGCGTCCTCACTCGCTGGGAGGGTCTTCCTCCATCCGGAGCCGGCTCCCTCAGTCGTCCGCCAGCGCTCAGAGAGGACGGACGTCGCTCCGTGTTCCTCCCTCTTCACTCTCCTATTTCAGGCTTTCTGCCTTATTAAAACATGTCTAACTTATACATAAACATTGCTACTGTCGCTGGGCACACGACCAACTACAATGCAATCACTATGAACTGGCGTATATCGTGCTTACCACAGATTAACTGGTCGAGGGCGCTTTTCCTCTGACGGCGTCTGGTCAGGGCGCTCCACACAGCCCACAATAATGCTTCTGGGCGATTTAATATCTGCTCGTCGACCAGGACTTGAGACCACAACGTTCCCAGCTCGATTCCACAGCTGGTACGTCCGCACACTTCTCTTCTCTGCGAGATATATCACTAGGGGTTCCCTTCTGGCGGGAGCTCAACGAAGCGCGGCTTCCCCCTGCGATGTCTGGCACTCAAGTGAGGTCAAGGTCCTCCAGAAGCGAGCCTCAAGCCTCCAGCAAAATGTCCACATCTCCTAGCCAGTCATTTATCTATTTCCTTACTTACTGCCCATAATCTTAAATTGTTTTACATATCCAACCAGCCATTTTTCATATGGGTTATCACCTCAATATTTGCTAGACCTTCTAGTTAGGTCAGGCTTGCTGAATAACTCTCAAGAAGGGAGACTCGTTTCTCCTGCAGGCTGAGATCATAACAATATTAATTAATACTAAATAATATTATTTAATAAATTAGTCCTATATATATATATATATATATATATATATATATATATGTATATGTATATATATATATATATATATATATATATATATATATATATATATATATATGTGTGTGTGTGTGTGTGTGTGTGTGTGTGTGTGTGTGTGTGTGTGTGTGTGTGTGTGTGTGTATATCACGAAAATAAACAAAAATAAACACGTGATTAAAAATGTGACAATGTCAGACCACGGAGGAAAAATGAAACAGGAATTTCCTTAAGTACTTTCGTATATTAATACATCTTCAGAAGGATATATATATATATATATATATATATATATATATATATATATATATATATATATATATATATATATATATATATATATATAATATATATATAATATATATATATATATATATATATATATATATATATATAATATATATATAATATATATATATATAATATGGCATACTGGCCAACATCCGTGTATCCTTCAGAAATTTGGAGAAGGGCCTTTCCGGGCCCTATATACAGCGAAAGTGAGACCCACACTTGAATATGCATCCCCAGCATGGAGTCCTTACCTGAAAAAGGACAGGGAGAGACTGGAAAAGTCCAGAGATGCGCAACAAGATTCGTTCCGGAGTTGAAGGGCTTAAACTACGAGGAAAGACTGAGAGGAAATGGACCTTACCACACTGGAGGAAAGAAGAGATAGAGAGAACATGATAACAACATAAAGATTCTAAGAGACTTTGATAAGGTAGACAAAGCAACATTGTTCAAAGGTAATAACATCAGAACGAGGGGGTTATAGTCGGAAACTTGAAACGGAAAGGAGTCATAGAGACGTCAGAAAAAACATTTTCAGTGTCAGAGCTGTCAATAAGTGGAACAGGTTAGACGTAGAAGTCGTTGAAGCTAATTCGATTTAAATTTGTAAATGTAAATTATGATTAAAACATGCGAAATGAGTCATTGCATTAATCGAAGAACGTACTGAAGACGGGGCTAGGAGCATAGCTCGACCCTGTAAGCACATCTAGGTGAGTACATGTTAGGCTTATATCAAGGTTCCTCCACCTTCCCCTCTGGGACAAATTACTGACCCTTCCCAGGAAGCAACCCCACAGGCTAACTCCTGGGTACCTGTTTGCTGCTAGGTGAACAGGTGCATTAGGTGTGCATGCGTATACTTGAGTGTATTAAAAAAAAGTGAGAGACATTCTCTCTCGCCCAACCACTTGTGCTGGACGTTAGAGCGACTGTCTCGCTTCTTGCAGGTCGGTTCAATCCCCGACAGTCCAAGTGGTTGAGCACCATTCCTTCTCCTCGTCCAATCCCAAATCTCTTATCCTGACCCCTCCCAAGTGCTATATAGTCTGTAATAGCTTAGCTCTTTCCCCTGAAGTGAGCTTTCCCATTCCAGTAAGCTTGGGCCTCACACGCGTGGGGTGCATGGTTCGAGTCTCCCAGAGCCCAGGGGAATGGGATACAGGAGGAGACTATAATATATGACCGCTACTCTGGCCAGAATGGTCCCAAGAATGTTTGAATATATAGTATGCCAGTTTGCTTATTTTATTCCCGGTTTTGTCACCTATTTTCTGTTGCCTTTGTAGAATAATAATTGGAGGTGACACAGATCTCTGCCCTAAATCATACGGTCATCATTTAGGAACAAATTACTGTGTAAAATAGGAGCAATATGGAAGTAATGGTCCGTGAATGGCTATGCCATATTTTGTTTCATTACGATATTAATAGTGATAATTAATTATTGTTATCGCCTCACCACCACATGATAGCCGCAAATAGAAAAATAGACATATCATATACTTATTTTATATGTTCATGTTGGTCATTAAGCCAAAGATTTTGTTAAAGCTGTCATCGGATACAAATTGATCTGATGATCTATTGAAGCGATGTGAAGGGGCATTGGAACGGAACCTTTGCCTCTCACTCCGGGACGGACGCCTGTTTTCTTCTCGTCTTTCTCTGGATGAGGACTGCTGCTATCATCGATTGATTGATGAAGATTAAGCCACCCAAAAGGTGGCACGGGCATGAATAGCCCGTAAGTGGTGGCCCTTTTAAGCCATTACCAGTATCAAGAGCTGATACTGGAGATCTGTGGAGGTGCTACTGCACCCTGCGTGACGGGAGATGTCTCCCGTCTGCTATCATCAGTCGAACTTCGAATATATGCTGCTCATTTTGCAGGCGGGGTGATGGGAAGTTCATCAGGAACAGTCTTTTAATTGATAATAACTTAGCAGCCTTGATCATCTGGGCTAAGCTTAGCAGCCTTGATCATCTGGGCTAAGCTTAGCAGCCTTGATCATCTGGGCTAAGCTTAGCAGCCTTGATCATCTGGGCTAAGCTTAGCCGCCTTGATCATCTGGGCTAAGCTTAGCAGCCTTAATCATCTGGGCTAAGCTTGGCAGCCTTGATCATCTGGGCTAAGCTTAGCAGCCTTAATCATCTGGGCTAAGCTTACCAGCCTTGATCATCTGGGCTAAGCTTGGCAGCCTTGATCATTGGGCTAAGCTTAGCAGTCTTAATCATCTGGGCTAAGCTTGGCAGCCTTGATCATTGGGCTAAGCTTAGCAGCCTTGATCATCTGGGCTAAGCTTAGCAGCCTTAATCATCTGGGCTAAGCTTAGCAGCCTTAATCATCTGGGCTAAGCTTACCAGCCTTGATCATCTGGGCTAAGCTTAGCAGCCTTAATCATCTGGGCTAAGCTTACCAGCCTTGATCATCTGGGCTAAGCTTAGCAGCTTTGATCATCTGGGCTAAGCTTAGCAGCCTTAATCATCTGGGCTAAGCTTAGCAACCTTGATCATCTGGGCTTAGCTTAGCAGCCTTGATTATCTGGGCTAAGCTTAGCTGCCTTGATCATCTTGGCTAAGTCTTAAGTAAGTCTGAACTGGAGTCTAACAATTCCAGCATACATGTAACTAAGAAGTGATTCAATATCTTTACACTTCACGTCTTTGACGTCAGTGATTGGATGATTACGGGAAGTTATCTCAGACTTTCTAAGGAAGTAATCACTACATGCTGAAGGAAAGAACAACTGATAGAATTTGATTTTTACTACGCCTTTTAAAATGCAGTAAAAATAAAATTTGTAAACAACTATTTTTAAAACGTATAATTTTCCCGCTAAGAAATAGAGAGTAGCTATTTATATGGTCTCATGACAATTATGCAAAAACTTTCATTAGTGCGTTCTGAAAATGTATTGCTTCCGAAGGCACATGAAAATCTCATAGTTTATAGTGATGTAGAGGGCAAGAGTTGGCCTTGAGGGAAATGGCGTTAACCACTCTTCACTACGGGTATGTTATCATATGTTAACCACATAAATACGTTCACATATTATTAAAACTATATGTAATATGTATTCTTGTTAATCTACGGATCTACAAATTCTTGGTTGCGTATGAGTTAATTGTTTAATACTCTCTACAAAAGAGAGAGAGAACATCAGCGATTCAGAGAGAGAGACAGATATAGATCGAGAAGAGCAGGGTGCGTGCTGGCCTGAGCATCGCACTCTGCTGTCTCTCACTCAGACATGTCCACGATAGAGCCAATCAGAGCAGCTTCACCTTCCCATTACTGTCTTCCCCCATCTCCTACGACTTCATTGCCTGGACCGCATGTCCGCACACCAACTTCCCTTCTGGTGGTATACATAAGATAATTGGTTTTCCGTTGTCTGGGAGACGGCTTACAAAACAGTGCCCTTCGCCGTTATATATATATATATATATATATATATATATATATATATATATATATATATATATATATATATATATATATATATATATATATATTTATGTCGTACCTAGTAGCCAGAACGCACTTCTCAGCCTACAATGCAAGGCCCGATTTGCCTAATAAGCCAAGTTTTCATGAATTAATGTTTTTTCGACTACCTAACCTACCTAACCTAACCTAACCTAACTTTTTTCGGCTACCTAACCTAACCTAACCTATAAAGATAGGTTAGGTTAGGTTAGGTAGGGTTGGTTAGGTTCGGTCATATATCTACGTTAATTTTAACTACAATAAAAAAAAATTGACCTCATACATTATGAAATGGGTAGCTTTATCATTTCATAAGAAAAAAATTAGAGAAAATATATTAATTCAGGAAAACTTGGCTTATTAGGCAAATCGGGCCTTGCATAGTAGGCTGAGAAGTGCGTTCTGGCTACTAGGTACGACATACATATATATATATATATATGGCAAATATGTTTTAATAAATACTAGTAGGTATGCATGTGTGTGTGTATATTTGTTTGCATGATATACGGCGGGTATATGTGAGCGATAATATACTCAATTAAAATATACTTTTGAACACTACTTGACTTTGATACAGTTTTGCCATACATGGAAAATATAATTTCTTAGGAAATACACACGCAACAATTACATCATCATTGAAAGCTTGTCTTAGGGATGTCGGTGACTATAACTAGATAAATATGCACTGAGCGAAAGTAAGATGAGAACGTATAATTAGCGCGACCATTTTGAGTTTCACGGTTTAGCAAGTAATTAGAAGTTTTAATGAGTTGTGTTTCTTAATGTCCTGGAGCACAGGGGCTGTTCACAAGGATGTGTCTGCAACGCTCCTCCACAACCCACGCTAATTCTCACAACACAACACCACCCACAGCTAATTCTTACAGCACAGCTCAACACGGCTCGACGCCCCGCTAATTCTCACAGCACAACATAACCCACCGCTAATTCTCCTACAGTATATTGCCCTCTGTCTCAGTTGCCTTAAACACTAGCTAGATATTTTTTCTTTGGTTTTCTTCAGAATTCATGATTTATAGTGAACACGTATTTTTTAACTTCTAATGCAAACAGAATTTAACTTAGGTTCAGCTTTATATGTATGAAAGCTGTAAGTTTTTAACTTACCGGGTTAGTTATCTCAAACATTCTAAGGAAGTAATCACTACATGCTGTAACTATCTTTGCTGGAATTAACTTTATTGTAAGTTAATTCCTTCAAGATTGCGAGCGGCGTTATCAGTTGACACCTTCTGACTCTAGCTCTACATTATACATTCTTTTCATCAAAACTTCGCACTTGCACTCCAACTGTCGTTAGGACACCTTATAAGAAAATCCATAATAGATTTTCGATAACTACTGCATCCTCAAGTCTTTGCATGATTGTGGGGTTTTGCTGGAGTTAGGGATTGGTTGATGGGAGGGCGGGTTGGGGGGGTGTAGGTTTTGGGATGAAGTGTGGGAATGGGGAGTACGGTGGGGGGGATGGGGAATAATTATGAGGGGGTAGTAGGTAGGTGATGTTTGGATCGGGGTAGGGGGAGTGTGAGTTGGGGGATGGAGATGGGGGTTAAGGATGGGGCATGGGGTTGGGGAGTGAGGACAGGGATGGAGAATGGGATAGGTTGTTGAGATGAGTGTATAGAAACTTATTTTTGGCATCAAATCAAATCAATTCATTCCGACTAGATGCTCCATAACTATTTTCTGATATTTGTATTCAGTCTCATTGAAATTTTCTTAAGGGGAAATTTTAGAAGAATTGAAATACCCTTGAATTTCTCATCTTCTGTTTCAGTCAATATTGTCATTATAATCTCTCGAGAGTTGTCACTCTTGGGTTTCCTGGTTGAATATATATATATATATATATATATATATATATATATATATATATATATATATATATATATATATATATATATATATATTCACACACCCACACACATCACAATCAACATATTGCCAAATAGGTACATAAGCATAAGTTGCAATAGACATTCAGACAATCATCGAAAGGTTCAATTCTGGTAGAAAATTCTTATATCCCTCCAGAATATCATTAGTCTTTCCGTTGTGACACATCCAGACTATTTGTTCAGGAACAGTCCTTATCTCAGTGTTTCTATATACATTAATTAGCTAGCAATCAAAAATATAATGGATGAGGGTGTGAGACCTTAACATACCACATAGTTTACACTTTGTTTTATTATCATTAACATTTGCTCCATATGACTTTTAAGGAGTAGGTAACATAGCAAAAAATGTTATAGGGATATTAAGGCAACTACAGAAGACCTATTGGCCCATGCGAGGCAGCTCACCAACTCATCCATATATATCTAATCTTTGCGTGAAACACATTACCGAGTAGCTATTACCCGGTTAACTTTTCCCCCAATGTCATGTGTCCATATATTTGTAAGAAGATAAGATACAGAATGTCGCAGTTCTCTCCACTATCAACCGCTTGAATTATACTGGAAATAAATGAGAAAATTTTATTTTTTAATACGACCGGCCTTTACTAAATCCATGTTATTAATTCTTTATTCGTCTATTTCTCAACATGTAAACGGGAAAGGAGAGGTTGTTGGATAAATGTCAATTTCCATTTGTGGAACTTAGAGAACAACAAAGATTGACGTTGGAAGTAGTTGTGAAAATTTGGAACACTGAATTGTGGAAACTTTTTTGGGGGTCATTTAATGGATTAGATAAGATTGATTTATCTCTGGGTACGAAGTTACCGGAGCTGCTGATTAATTTAAATCGGGTACAGTATAATTTCTTAGCTGAATTTCTAAAATGAATGAGTCACAGACGTGAGTCAAATGTCTGACTGTCAGTGACAGTCAGTCAGTCACAGTCAGTGTGTGACAATCAGTCAGTTACAGTCAGTGTGTGACAGTCAGACAGTCACAGTCAGTCACATGAGTCACAGATGAGTCACAGACACAGACCTGCGACGTGCGAAAATTGTGATGAGAAATATTTAACATTACTTCTTGACGTTATATATTTCAAGAATGATTTTAAAACCTTAGTTGCAATTTTGGTAAGTGTAGCGGTTCAAGAAAATATTTAATTGCTATCTTATAGTAGGTACTATATTGATATATTGTATAATATTATTGCCAATGAAGCAGCAGGAGGGCAGAATAGAGGATATTGTAATTGAACTGCGTGTTTCGTAAATCAATTGTTGCACAAATCTGTAGAGCCAAGGTTTAAAGCTTTTTTTTTATTCTCATCAGAATTGAATGCTGCTATTGCCCATTATATTGACGAGTCACATGGGATCAATGTAGTGTTTATTCAATAGATCAGTCAAACGATATGATGTACTGTCTTAATAGCGTATTTGTAAAATTAAATACTTTTCGGCCATGAAGTAGATTTGTCATATAAAATATTGCCTTTACGTTCATTCTGTAAATTAATGATAATAAATGTCATTCTATTGGCTAGTCAATTGAAGTCTATACAAAAATTATGTATAATTCGAACTCTCTTCTTGTCCAACATAAGAATCTCACATCATCGTCGTTCATTTCGTGAAAGATTGAGCGAGAGAGAGAGACGGTGGATGTAGCTTGATTCTGCAATGACCATGGTAAGCTGTGTGCTGGAACTCTGTAGCAAGGTAGCCAGGAGACTTGCAGCACTGAGGCCTGCTCAAGGGCAACGCATGCAAATCATTATATGACGCGCAGGCTCGCTTGCATCTTGAGTGTACACACCACTTCTGGAGGGCCTCGCGTCCATCCATTATCTAGCTTTAGGACAAGGTACAGAACTTACGACGTTGCAACTCTGAGATGAATTGCAACGGCTCATATCTGAATTGGTCAGTCCATCAAACCCTTCATCGCTGGAGAAAAGTCGGTAGACTTATTCACATGTATCAGGCCAGTATGTTCAAGATTCCAGACGTGATTCAGTGTCTTGGATCGGCAGCTACAATGCAAGACCCACAGTCACGAACATCTTCCTGACTCAAGTAGTTCTCAATAATATTGCTGCATCAAACGAACATTTTGCTCTCGGCTGACACATTTGGAACATGTCCTCTCGAGTAGATACTCTTTAAGTCAAACCATGCAATGCATATAAAAGCCTCTGGCACACAGTTGGCTTCAACTTCACCCTGTTCCTAATATGATAGTAATTTTACATTAAAACATTTTTTGGAATTCAAAAAATAATATTGATCTCATAAAATTAATAGGTTTCTTGGATCCGGCTTGAAATGAGCCGATACAGGATATCTTTCAGCTGGCAGCAACAGTTAAGGTCTGTAGTACAGTCGGGTTTGTTCTGGACTCACAATCGAGAATTCCTGGTTCGAATCCCGGGCGGGAGAGAAATGGTTGGGCGCATTTCCTATCACCAAATGCCCTGTTCATCCTTTCCTACTGCACCTACATAATATTTACCTCTCCCACTATCACGGTACCGGGGCCCTGTCCCACTGTCACCTGCATCGCACCAACCTCTCCCACTGCACCATCACTGCTAACTCTCACCATCGTCTTCTGAGAACTTACAGCCTCTCCCAGCCATCAATTCACCGGCTGGGCAAATTCTGTCGCGTCGGACCAGGACATTTGCCAAATTGGTAGAGCCTTGCGTCAGTCCGGGAGGCTCCTGAGTTCCCTCTTCACGTCCTGCCTCACAAACGCCACATTCACGTCATTGCTAAGGTGCCGTCACGCCATTAACACCTGGTCGATACGCCATTCACGCCAATATTGTCATCAATAAATACTATTGTGTGCTGGGGTTATCAGTACGCCCCCTTGAAGCGTCACCAAGTGAGACCCAAGCTCTTGAGTTGCAACGTTGTGTTTTATGTCTCTGTCCTGGAAGTTAGTTACGTTTTTGTTATGTGGTGTCACATAGCTCCAAGAGTCACACTAGAAGTGTTTGCTCGTGTGTTGACGCATTTTTGTATTATGACACATTTCATCAGGATGTATGAGGACATGACTTCATCATGATGTTAGGGGATGCCTTCTACATCAGGATGTACGATGGGGGATGCCATTTTCATCATGATGTATGAGAGAATGCCTTCGTCATGTGGGTTTATGAGGGATGCCGTCTTCATGATGAATGAGGGGAAGCTTTCATCAAATTGTATGAGGAGATGCCTTCATCATATTGGTGTATGAGGGGGGGGGGGCATGCCTTCTTCATCCTTAACCATGTAACCGGGAGTTATATAACTTGTTGTAACCCTATAACCTGGAGTTATTTAACCAGCTCTAACCATGTAACTTTGGAATCATGTAACCGAGAACCTTGCAACATAGAGCCATGAAACTTTGAACCTTGTAACTTGGAATCACTTAACCTCTACCCATATAATCTGGAACTGTAACCTAGAACATGTAACCTTGAACCATGAAACCTAAATTTATGTAAACTTTAGTTTTGTAATGTGGAGCCACAACACTCGACGCTCTCCATTACATAAACTTCTCCCAACAAGTTAGCGTCAACCTCTTGATTTCGTTCGTTACATTCATGGCGGTCATTTTTCACAACCTAAATCATCCTTACATTTATAATATTTTTATCCTAGTGCATGTTTTATTATCCTCTAGATTTCATCCCAGGTTTTCCTCTTTTTTTTCTCTTCCCCTTGTCTTCCCTTTACCTTTTTTTTTATTCCTATCTCTTACTCCTCTCTGCCTCTACTGTTCCTTTCTCTGATGAGCTGGTAGGGGGGGAGGGGTCTATTCAAGGGTAACTGCGCAGATATAATTATCTTCCTCAGAATCAGCTCGGGTAGATTAGTATCATTGTAACACTTGCGTGGCGCGGTGGTAATACTGTGTTGTTTGTGGGGGGGGGGGGGTAGCCTGACGGTATTATGATGTTTGTGGGAGTAGCCTGGTGGTATTATGATGCTTGTGGGGTAGCCTGGTGGTATTATGACGCTTGTGGGGTAGCCTGGTGGTATTATGACGTTTGTGGGGTAGCCTGGTGGTATTATGACGCTTGTGGGGTAGCCTGGTGGTATTATGACGCTTGTGGAGTAGACTGACGATATTATAACGTTTGTGGGGGTAGCCTGGCGATATTTTGATATTTGTGGGATAGATTTTGATCATCGAAACATAAAAGATTCTCAAAGTGAGTAGGGTTGGCGGGGGGGGGGGGGGGTTATAGAAAACCTTTAGATGCTAAGTGAGCGAATTGATGTTAACAAATTACATGAATGGCAGCTGGGGATACTGAAGTACTACAGAGACGTGAGGAGACGTCTTAAGTGTGAGTGGAATGAGAATGAAATGAGCTAGAAGAGTAGGTAGTGAAAGCTAATTTCATAAACAGTTGTATAAGATAAGATTAGAACTGAGTGGGTGGAAGCGTTTTCAAAATATGACAAACACTTGTAAAAGCTCAGTCCATGAGCTGAAGCTCAACCTTGCTCAGTAATTTAAATAAGCGTAGCACACTCACACATACATGGACGCATTTGCAAACGCACAACACACAAACTTACATATACACAACACAAACGCGTACACGCATAAGATGCATGTTTACAAGTTTACAAATCTGATCAAAGAGCTGAAGCTTAATCCCCTCAAGCACAACAAGATGAGTACATGCGCGCGTCTCTGCAGTATCGACATCATCTTCTCACAAAATTCTCAATTTTGCACTGGAAAAACTTCTCCGATGAGAGAGTAATAAGCGTTTAGAGAGACTTTGAATAATAAAACCGTGTTGGCCGTCCACTTTGAAGTTGTGCGGAGGCCAGAGGCGCTTCCTCCATCCAGGCGAATGGGAAAGTTTGTGCCGACACTGATAACTGTAGAGACGAGTGCTTGTTGCTTGCCCATTGCATTCGTATGATGATAGATTACGAAAGAGAGAGAGAGGAGAGAGTGAGAGCAGAAAAAAGTTTACTAACTCGTGTGAAGTTGACGATGTGAGTGGTTTTCCCCTACGTTTATGTTTGGTGGGAAAACGCGACAGCAGACAGGTGAAACACATTCATTAATAACTGCGAATAAGTCAAATGGATTTCTAATGGGGTATAAGAGCGTGTTAGAGAGATGGGGAAGAATTAAAGAGCGTGTTAGAGAGATAGGGAAGAATTAAATAGCGTGTTAGAGAGATGGGGAGGAATTAAAGAGCGTGTTAGAGAGATAGGGAAGAATTAAATAGCGTGTTAGAGAGATAGGGAAGAATTAAATAGCGTGTTAGAGAGATAGGGAAGAATTAAATAGCGTGTTAGAGAGATAGGGAAGAATTAAATAGCGTGTTAGAGAGATAGGGAAGAATTAAATAGCGTGTTAGAGAGATAGGGAAGAATTAAATAGCGTGTTAGAGAGATAGGGAAGAATTAAATAGCGTGTTAGAGAGATAGGGAAGAATTAAATAGCGTGTTAGAGAGATAGGGAAGAATTAAATAGCGTGTTAGAGAGATAGGGAAGAATTAAATAGCGTGTTAGAGAGATAGGGAAGAATTAAATAGCGTGTTAGAGAGATAGGGAAGAATTAAATAGCGTGTTAGAGAGATAGGGAAGAATTAAATAGCGTGTTAGAGAGATAGGGAAGAATTAAATAGCGTGTTAGAGAGATAGGGAAGAATTAAATAGCGTGTTAGAGAGATAGGGAAGAATTAAAGAGCGTGTTAGAGAGATAGGGAAGAATTAAAGAGCGTGTTAGAGAGATAGGGAAGAATTAGAGAGCGTGTTAGAGAGATAGGGAAGAATTAAAGAGCGTGTTAGAGAGATAGGGAAGAATTAAAGAGCGTGTTAGAGAGATGGGGAAGAATTAAAGAGCGTGTTAGAGAGATAGGGAAGAATTAAAGAGCGAGATAAATATTTTATTTATAAAGAGTTAGACAGTTTGTAAGGGAAGAGAGTGAGATAAAAGGTGAGAGGGTAGAAGTATATTTTCTCTACTTCTACCTCCTCATCTTTCACTTCACAAAGAGCTAGAAATAGAGGAGTAAGTATACGCTTACAAAGAGAGAGAGAAAGAGAGTAGGTATAAGCTTACAAAGAGAGCAGAGAGGGAGGGATCTGTGAACACTTATTGATGTAGAGAGAGATTCATCACTCCGGGGGCGGTAGGCGGAAGCCTAGCTAATGGTGGCACACCAGGCATGTTCTGGGTCATGTAACACAGTTTCTATGTAATTTATTCTCCTAAATTATCATCTATACCAAGCTTTCAGACACGAAGATGATAGCATAGATTTCAGTAATTTAACATGTAAATATAACAATGCAATATTAATTTCATTTCAAATCTCTTCCTATAAAAAAGCTTCCACAGTCACAGCTCCTTTGAATAAGGCTACAGCCATAACTATTATTGATTCTTATATTTTAATTTGTATACAAATTTTATATCACTAAAAAAATACGTTTAACAAGGCGGAAATTACCTTACATCTTCACTTCAAATTATTGTTTTGAGAGATGAAAAATACTGTTGACTTGTTATTACGAACTATAATACAAATATTACATTTAGTACAATTTCCAAGGGGAAAAATGGATGTCGCTTAGATATGAATCAAAGAATTAAAGAAATGTACACAAGATTGAACATAATTAGATACACAATTATTAAGTAAACTAGGTGCATACGTTTAGTTAAAAGGTGTATTAAAAATGTATTTTTATGTAAGGTGTCTGCTGTAGTGTTTATATTGGAGTGTGAGTGTATGTAGAGGTACTGATCATTTAGATTAATGTAGAAATGGAGAAGGCAGGCGGCCTATTATTGGGAAGAAAACTCCCTAAATAAGCATGTTTCATATATTAAACTTTATTAGTTGGTAAACTATAATGACGAAAAAGCAGCAGCAAGGTAAGCTGAAGAGTTTTCAGGAGAAAGTGTGTCATTGGACAGGGAGAGACAGATTGTTTTACAAGTAATATGGGTTTACTTTATAATGTCACTTTAGTCCTGGTCTCAAAGTTATTTCCTGCCGCTTACTGCTTCTTTATATGTCCCAGATTCCACATTAATCCCAAGTTAAGAAGTGGGTGAAAGATACATTAAGATAGAGAGATGAAAACAGATATTGAGAATGTAGGATTTGTAATGGGATGTGGAAGCATGAGAGCGTGGGAGTCAAAGAGATAGAGTAAATATAAGTGACATAGACAAAGAGGTGGGGAGTGAATACTGGTAATACCGCCTTCTACTACTACTACTACTACAGTTTCTACCACTATCACAACTACCATTTCTACTGAACTTCGACTTTTGTAAAACCTTTTTGGCTATTGATACCGCAGATACGATCATTGCCCGGCACGGCAGAAGCTCCTCTATCCTGGGATGTATTTTATTTTCTCAGTAAACTTGAACTTGATCACCTGGGATCCCCACACATATTTTCCGGGAACTGGCATGTTTGACGAAAGAAAAAAATATTTACGAGAAGTCTTATTAAGCTGTCGCGCCAGCCTCCGGCGTCACCTTGGTGGGGTAAACTAGAGTTTGCCAGATATACCAGACACCGTCCCCGACGTCAACTTGGTGAGGTAAACTAGTTTGCCAGATATACCAGACACCGTCCCCGACGTCAACTTGGTGGGGTAAACTAGTTTGCCAGATATACCAGACACCGTCCCCGACGTCAACTTGGTGGGGTAAACTAGTTTGCCAGATATACCAGACACCGTCCCCGACGTCAACTTGGTGAGGTAAACTAGTTTGCCAGATATACCAGACACCGTCCCCGACGTCAACTTGGTGGGGTAAACTAGTTTGCCAGATATACCAGACACCGTCCCCGGCGTCAACTTGGTGGGGTAAACTAGTTTGCCAGATATACCAGACACCGTCCCCGGCGTCAACTTGGTGGGGTAAACTAGTTTGCCAGATATACCAGACACCGTCCCCGGCGTCAACTTGGTGGGGTAAACTAGTTTGCCAGATATACCAGACACCGTCCCCGGCGTCAACTTGGTGGGGTAAACTAGTTTGACAGATATACTCTGAGAATATTACATGATTGTTTTTGTTGGCCTTTTATTCTAAATTATAATTTATATTCCCAGTGTTCATCTAACCGTAATTATATACGTTGTGTTTAAGCTTTCATCTTCACTAGGCAATTCATTCTTGTTTTATGAGTATATTGAACAATCTCTACGTCCTCTTAAGTTTCTTACTACTATTTATAATTGTGGAATCTCAACCGACTCTTTGTGTTTGATTATGTGCAACTCCTTCAATATCTTCTTTTAAAGATTGGATAGATCATGACTGTATATAAGGAAATTTGGCACAATTAAGCGTGGAAGGGATCTAGATCGTGGCTAGGAATGATGAAATGTGACTCGAGTGTAGATATAGCTAAAGGCCTTGGCTATTAACACGTCAAAGATGGCTGATCTTCAGACAGTGATCGCCGGGTGATAGGAAATATATATAAGCTGTCATTAAAGCTGAATAAAAATTAAATTAAAGTGGGTAAATCTGGACTAAAGACTGGGTAAACGAGCGCCTCGTCCTTAAAACCCGCGGCACCAGTGGACCCTTTCCTTAAAGCTGAGTCTCGCCTCTCGTCCCCTTGAAAGTAAGAGCAGTTGACAAGGAGTTCATTACACGTCGCTCAGGGTGTAATCCCTCATCACTGAAGGATTTTGGAGGATTATAAGCGTAAGAAATCACAAGAGAAGTAGGTAAGCCATCGAGTGAAGACCAGTGACCGAGGTAAAGCCAGTTGCGTGTGTGGGAGAGATATGGCATTTTCGACTTTAAAATAAGGTTTTACATGCTGTTAAATAATGTGGTCTTTTTATACAGATGCTTAAAATATATATTTATGTTATTTAGATTCACTGTCTCAAGATATGTGCTTAGAATATTTACCTCTGAATATTAATCCCATTCACATTCTTCGCACGACATGTCTAGCAACGGGAGTCCAGACGTCTCCGTCGTGCGGGTGGAGCTATAATCTAGTGTAACAACAGTCAACATGTTAACGCACCCATCCCAATCTCCTGTGTCCACGGGAACCGGTGAAATAAAACAGTTGTCGGGCGGCCAACTTTAAACTCGTTGCGGAAGATGGAGAGTTACGGGAGGAAGTGTGTCATTGAAAGGGGAGGAGGCATGTGAAGTGAGAGAGAGAGAGTGTGCGAGGGTGAGAGAGAGAGAGAGAGTGAGAGAGAGGCAAACACAGATGCAATGATCGCGATTTGATTGGAATTGAGAGAGGAAAGTCATTTAAATTCACATTTAATTCGTCTCTTCGGTTTTCATTTACAACCGAATTATATATGTTCAGAGAGAGAAACTGTCAGGATTGCAGAAACATGCCCAGCAGATTTCCGGACATTATCTAACACAGTTACAAATCAGATCAGACTTCCAATGAGATTTAACAACCCAGAAGAATCTGTATCGCACATGTCTGAAAATACTATTAATCCAAACTGCAGTGTATAAAGATTAGATCTTATGTGATAAAATGTAGAATGCTTACTCTCTCCAGACCAAAACCTGATACCAGCTCATCCTTGATTGTTATACACCAGTGATCCTTGATTTTATTGACCTCTTTCACTTTGTTGAACACTGTGTTATTGAAGTGAACACTTTTATCGGACTTTTTCGCTCTGGTCAACACTACATTTTATTGGAGTAACTCACTTTCATTAAACTTACTTTTGCTTTCTTGAAGTTTAAATATTTACTTTATTTTAATGTACTTAATTAGTTTTTATGTTATCGTTACTGTCATTGTATTAATATTCTATGATATCACTGAACGTCATGAATTCACCTTAATCTGTTAGAATCGATTTATTTCATGCATTATGAATATACATCGAAAAAGCAATGATGACGTCTTACAAAAGGCAAAATGCATTGTAAAATTGATATGAAGTCCTGGCACAGCTAAAATTGTGAGACAACAGTTAGAAATTTTGTGTGTTTTCATGTCCACATCAGCTACAATACACAGCACAATAACTGGATGGAAGTGAAGGGAAAATATTGCATGTCTGAGAAAATCTCTGGAGCAGGACGACGGGATTGCACCAGCATCCTGGGTCACCCCAGACCCGAATATTTTCTCATACATGTATCATGATATTGCATGTCCGATGCTTTGAGGTTCTCCACTGTGTTGGTCGACCTGTGCGAAAAAAATATTTGCAAAATCTGTGAAATGTTTAACCTGCCCTTACTGCGGTTTTGACGCTCTCGACTGTAGGGTCTCAATTCCAGTCCTTGTAGGAAATAAAATCATCGCAATATTTACGCATCCGAGGATTAATGAACGTCGGGATCGATAGGTCAGGTGGGTTTCCTTGGATCTTAAGCTCTTGGTTTGGAAAAAGGATTCAAAATTTGACGCCAAAACTGGGAAATATTAGTACATAAAACATACATACTCCAGAAGGTGTAACCAGCTTCCCTGTTTATAGTCACTGAGAGTTTAATTTAGACTTCAACTCGGTTCAAGTCTACTTCAAGAAGAGGGTTGATTATGGTGAGGTGAACAGGTTTGGTTGGTTACGGTGAGATCAGCAGGTTTGGTTAGATTACATTCTGAATTTCTCAACAGCTGTTGTATAAAATTTATTTTTTCCAGTCCTATCAGAAGTTATTATATATAATTCAGTTTCTAATATAATTTATCAGTAGCTTTATCATTCATTTGTAAATATATTTATTAACATGTGTATCAATATACTCAAGAAGCATCCTTAATCATTCCTCAATCCAGTGCTGTTGAAAGGGACAATCTGCTTTACACCAAATATTGAGGATTCTGGCAGCTTCTCTGCATTCGTTTGGAATTGGTAATAGGGACATAATCAAAGATGCTTAAGGGCCTGTGTTATTTGTTAGACCACACCCTCTTGGATAGCAGGAATGGAGTATTAGTTTACACTTTTCAAATCCCTTTAAATAAAGTGTAAATGTCTCATTTAACTAAGGTGTTGAGTTTCAATTTGTAACTTATTTGTTCGGCAAATGTACACCAGACAACAAGCACAGAACATACACCACACACAAACACGCAAAACAATACATGCCAGACACAGTTTGGTACACTCAGACTAGCCAGTCAAGATCATGCACACATTACAACACGTACACGCAAAACGAAACAAAAATACACTCAGTGTGAAGCTAATGTTGCATTTTTCACGTTTCAAGACAACATTAAGGATGACAAATATGTTTGGCTCGAGGTAGTGAAGGTGGAGGGTGAGGGGGAATATCGACCTATATCGGAATGAAATTAATGGCGAAGCTTTTATCGTGATGAAGCAAGTATTAATTAAGGATTTGTTTTTTAAATATTTCGGAAGCAACTTGATTTGTGTTAATTGTTTGAAAAGAAAATTAAAAATGAAACGTTTGCTTCAGCACCAATACGTTATTTAAGTGAATTATATTTAATTATTATCATATACTGAATAACAAATATTTAGAATGACGTCATTAGATAATTCACTTTTACCATGATTTAAAATTACTTTTTTATCCGAATTTTAACTTTAAGTTGGGAATTGTTTTTCCATCCACATCATTGTTTAATCGCTGTTCTCTAGCAAGCATGAAAATGACACATTTAACCAGGATAAGGTTATGTGGTACTTTATTGACAGAAACCAACCTCTTCATTTTCTACTGATAAGAGAATGGAGCACTTTGACAGAACCTGAGCACTGTCCTGTATCCTGAGTGGTCTTTACTACCAGCTTCGATCGGAAATCATTGACTGAGTATCAGCTAAAGAAATGCTTGCACGTGTCGTTTGTTATTCAATTATTAAGATAAAATGTCGCATTTAATATGGAAACAGGTAATTTTGTGAAACATAAATTGGTAATATATTGCAAAATTAAGGTGTCTTCTTTCGCGCTTGAAATAATATTGTCCCATTAAACTATATTTTGTTGAAAGAAGATTTTGTTATCAAAAGAAATAAAAATATTTCATTACAAAACACACATAAAAAAAAATACTGGTGAATCCCCATCCCGAGCTCCAAATTATGCTGATTGTTTGCTAAGACGTCACCAAATTCGAAATTATGTAAAACTGTTGGGCAGTACGTGTCCAAACTTAGAATCAGAGTTTCCAAACGCATTCTTTCAGCTATATGCAGAGCGTGTCGACCGTGACGTCAATAGGCAAATTTTTCTCCCCATTTCTTACAATGAGGAGAAATCTGGGCGTCCCGGCATAGTGGTGTTTCGAAGATGGTGCGGCCGTCGACTGTTGGTCTCATTCAAAGTGTGTTTGTGAGAATATCTGTCATTTCGTACACAAGATGCTTCAGCAACAGGTTTTAAAACCAGCCAAGCCAAACCTAATGAAATCCCAACCCATTCTAACCCAACCTGTCTTGCTTCAACCTAATCAAACATAACTCCGCCATAACTCAACCTAAGAATATCCAGCATTTCCTAACCTAACTCATCCTACCATAATCTAACCAAGCCTAACATAAAAGTATATAGTTATGACAAATGAAATCGAGCTATGTGCGTAAGCCTGCATATAATATTACTTGATACCATTTGTGTGATTTTTTGTGTATATCCAAACTGTATTTAGTTATACATCACTTTAGTTACATTCGATGTATTACTGCACTCTGTAACAGTACTGGTCTTATTTCTAACTGTATATTATTTGTTACATGAGATGTTTGAAATACCACGTTTTTATGGTACATTCATTTACACAATGTTTAAACTGTGACTTCGTATATTTCTTTCTCTCTCACATATAAACAAAGGCAAATAAATGCATATTAACAATTAAAAGTTTGTACATTTTCCCAGCATACTTTATATATATTAGATATAAGAATGGCCTACATAGATATTACAATGTACAAAGATGACGTATCGCTTGCCAAACACTCAGCTTAGGCACTCTATTATTTACCACTTCACACTCAGGGTTTGGGCAAGGTTATCGCTGAAACAAGAACACATTTGACTTCAAGTTATTATTAATTACGGACCATTTGATGATAAGCGGAGTGTGAACTCGTATCGAAATGGCAAACACAAAGGCCGCTTTTGCCAGTTTTATGGTTAATAAGGAATGTGTGTTATTGTTCAGTTGAAGCGAAGCGGCCGTCCGTAAACACGCAATGACCACTGATCACTCCCAATAAAGTAGATATTTCCCATTCTTTGGCTCCCTTATTATCACTTTTATGTCTTCCCTCACTACTTACGAGCAGATAACTTTGGAATTTCACGATGCATTCTGAGCAAGATGATTGGACGCCTTGAACACCCTCCTTCCTCCCATCAGTAGTAATATTTTACAGAGGTATTGTCAGTAAACATGAAACTTGCCGGAGTTTCCACGAGAGTAGGAATGAAAGCTCGCACCATTATTTACCAGAGAACTCTGTAATTAAACGATAAATTGGTCAGGTTTAGAAATCACAGTAAGGTAGAGGGAGCAGTTTGCTGTGGGCTAGAGACGGGTGAACGCGGGTCAGGCAACACAGTGAATTAGTTTCATGTATTTATTTAACTCGCTTCTTTTAAATAAAGTCTTGTTCGATTAACAGTAACTATTCCTTAGGAATAAATGATGCTATTTATGTTGGTGTTAGAGTGGTGAGCGGAGCGGCGGTAGGATAGTGTGCAAGAACACAAGTTTAGAGAACATTTGTGAATGTTATCAGAGGAAGGAGTGATAAAACAAAACAAAATTCAAAGCCAAGGGGAAAAGACGAAGAAAATATTTGGATTCTTAAGAGTGAGTGAGGAAAGTACCAGATGATAGTGATATGGAGGATACATTTTGGGATGTGGAAAGTTTCTATTGAAAGTAGAGAGGATATAAAGTGTGTTAACATGAAACATGGACCAAAGAAAAGCGACGAGAAGTTTTATGACAACCGACGTTTAGCACCCTTCCTTCCTTCCTTCCTTCCTTCCTTCCTTCCTTCCTTCCTTCCTTCCTTCCTTCCTTCCTTCCTTCCTTCCTTCCTTCCTTCCTTCCTTCCATCTCCCTCCATACCACACTTTCCCCTTCAGCACTCATTCCCTCCCTACCAACACCTCCCTTCCCCCTTCCCCACCGTCCATACCCCAATCCCTCTCACCCTCCTTCAGCACACACTTCATACCTCACTCTGAAGGTATAACAACAAATAAGAAAGTCGCAAAGGTTATATATTTTCAGTGTAATATGTTATCTAGCAAAAGGTTTGCTGCGCATGTAACCTGTTCTGATATTTTAGGGTAGTATAAATTATGGATATGGGTTCCCTGGAGTAAGCTCTCTCGATTAGTGGCCCTCGCCAGCCATATTCTTGAGAGTATAGTGCTGTAGAGTCCTCAAACGTGGGAGTGGAGGAGAGAGTGCACCAGACCACACGAACGTGGGAGTGGAGGAGAGAGTGCACCAGACCACAAGAATGTGGGAGTGGAGGAGAGAGTGCAGCAGACCACACGAATGTGGGAGTGGAGGAGAGAGTGCAGTAGACCACACGAACGTGGGAGTGGAGGAGAGAGTGCAGCAGACCACACGAACGTGGGAGTGGAGGAGAGAGTGCAGCAGACCACACGAATGTGGGAGTGGAGGAGAGAGTGCAGCAGACCACACGAATGTGGGAGTGGAGGAGAGAGTGCTGCAGACCACACGAACGTGGGAGTGGAGGAGAGAGTGCAGCAGACTACATGAATGTGAGAGTGGAGGAAAGAGTCATGTTTCATGACATGTCATTTTCATGTCACCTACATCGTGGCACCTCCAAACAAACCCTTACATCGCTCCCTTGTCTAATAAATTTCCCATCTGATCTTCAAATCTTTTTTTTTTCCCTCTCCTCCGAGCCATCTATAATGGCATTTTCATCCAATAATACCTTCCCTGAACACCCTTCTAAAAGGCCATTTATTTGCAACCACCGTGCCGGATAGGATTTTTTCCCCGGGGCGACGTGAATCTTCAAGATGTGAATTTTCATAATCCACTCCTATGCCCCACCAGAAGGCTCGAATGAGCACTGACAGGGTGCTGGGTGATTGGGAGTGACGCAAAGGCAGTAGGGAGACGGAGATGGTTGGGGCGTAGGGAATGTGACGGAGATCAGTATAAAAGGGGAGGGAGAAATGTGACTTAGATAACATGATGGAGATAAGTGTAAAGGGGGATGGAGATTTTCATAAAGTGAAGGTGTTGAGTAATAAAGGTATCGGAAGTTAAATTAAGTATAGAGTGAGGCTGATAACATGATTATAAACTGACTGAAGATGCAGATTGGCGCAGATAAAGGCGGCAACTGACGGTGGTGTTGAAGGAAACCGTACTTAATTACATGACTATATATTTGGTCCAAGTCAATTTGTACACACAATGGTTTAACAACAGATTATATAACCTGCCTAATCTTACCCAACCTAGCCCAAACCAACTTAACCTAACCCTACCAACCCAATCCAGCCTTACCGAACCTAACATAATCTAACCTAAGCTAATACAACCTAACCAAACGATATATTCGTCTTTATCTATCAGAAACAGAGCGCTGTCGAACCGTTTTGAGCACGATTTCATCATATCCTTATGCGGTTAGCCTCACGCAACTTTCCATGGTGGATTGTCATTGCATGTCGATTGTCATGGGATGTTTGGGGTCGACTCCATATCCGTCTTTAAGTAGGATTGGCTCTTATTGCGAGAACCAACTACGCTATGAAAATTGAAATGTGGGTTTAATTGTCCATGGTATGTTCACAGCAAATTTCTTAGTTGTTATCGACGTTGATTCAACGTCGATAACGTTGATTAAAGGCCGTCTTTTGATAACTATTTTTGACATTGATAATGTTGTTTCAACATTACTCGAACATGTTTAGTTAACTGTGAGAGAAAACGAAAGGGAAATCGGGAAAGAGTTAGGGAGACTGGGAGGGAGGGAAGGAGAATGGGTGTGAGGGAGGGAGAATGGGAAAGAGGGAGAAAGAGAATATGTGAAACAGTGAGAAAGGGAGGGAGGGAGAATATGAGAGGAGGAGGAGAGACAGACAGACAAACCCGGGCACCGCCGGGTATCCCATCTAATCCCTCTATATTACAGACACACTTTTCGCCCAGTTAAGAATTGCTAGTGTTTTATCTGATCGTAACGTTGTCTGTAATTATTTATGTGACTGGTGTTTCTTTTTTATATCTTTTGAGTGCAACTTCCATCCCGCGGCCATCAACTAGAGATTGAAGTAGAGGGATACAACAAGGAGATGGAGATTGAGCCAAAGGGTGGGCGGTGGCAACCTGATGTATTGTGACGCATAGTGAGGCAGGGAACGAGATTGTGATTGATTGATGACGTGGATCTGGGTAGGAAGGCAACTGGCTGCTCTGCGTCGCTGATTGAGATAACGAGAGGAAAATAGACGACTCTGGAGGGAGATATGAAGCCTGACGTAATTTATTTTTTACAAATATCAGTTACATATATTGATTAGTAATTGGAACATAATTTGTTAAAACTTGTATACGTACAGTCTTATATTCAACTGGCATTATATATATTATTTCCTGAAGCATTTAATAAATATGTATGAACAATCGTCTTGATAAGTTGTTATTTATGTATATGAAAATTTATAAGTTCGTTCCATCACGCGTTAACGAACTTTCACGAATTTTCATTGATCGCTCACGAATATGAAGCTCCAGTGTGTCCTTTGGTCAAAATATCGTACGTACTTGCGAATACTTACGAACTTTTACGACGAAATCCTGTTAGCTCTCACGGACATTGAAGAGGTTTTATGAACTCTTCAACTTTCGAGAGCATTTTAGAACCTAGGCTGAGGCTTGCGAACACCCTATATACTTTACGAAGCTTTATAAAAGTTTTAAAGAGTTCGCTCTCACTATAAAGATCCAAATATTGACCTACCTTCATTTGTGCCGAATCTGAGTAGTATATTTCACCGTCCCCAACACCCATTCTGTATTTTAACAACATTTTCATTCTAATGCATCTACCCTTTTTAATTATTAACTTTCTTTCTCTTTAATGTATACAGTATTAGCGGAACCTTTTCTCTAATTTCTCTCTTGATTAGACTTTTCAGTTGCGATTTTTTAAATTTTCCTTTTTTTCAACCTCTTTATTTTTAACTTTTCAGGCTTGCTAATGAACTTGAATTGATTAACGTCGCAGAGTCTTGTAATTCCCTCCCTCCCCCCCCTTAAGTTTTATCTTTAGGTTAGTCAAACATTGTCTTCTTTCTCAACCTTGTTAAGTTGTAAACCTTTTTCCTCATGCTAACTCTCTCACATTACTATCTTTCTCTAATTTATTTCACTATTTTATTTTATATCTGATCTTACTATATCTAATTTCTTTCTAAATTTTTCTCCCTGTCTGTCATCTCTCTGCCTTTTCACCTTACTGTCTTTCTGACCCCTCTCTCTCTCTCTCTCTCTCTCTCTCTCTCTCTCTCTCTCTCTCTCTCTCTCTCTCTCTCTCTCTCTCTCTCTCTCTCTCTCTCTCTCTCTCTTTCTCTCTCTCTCTCTTTCTCTCTCTTTCTCTCTCTCTCTCTCTCTCTCTCTCTCTTTCTCTCTCTCTCTTTCTCTCTCTCTCTCCCATATTGTGATATTTCTAATTCACCTATTTAACTATTACACGTTCTTTTACACTGCTATATTTCTCACTGCCTCAATTTCCTCACACATTCTTATCCTTGATATATTTAAAAATAAATTATATTTATCATCTTGCCCGTTTTCATTTTGCTATCTTTCTAATTTTGATATGTATTCAATGGTTATATTTTTCCATATTCTTCATTTTCAGATATTTTTGTTATTATAACATCTTTCATTCTAATATCTTTCTCATTATTTTTTTCTTCTCCATTGGTGCTTTTCAGTTATGCGAATAAAATATATTGGTATCGTGCCGTAATTCCGCGCGGATATGTAATTTTCAGTCTCTGTTTTTAGAGTTAAAAATCACAAATAAAATACTTTAAACTGAATTAATTATATTTGTAAAAGAGAGAATCCGATTTCGATATATACTACAAGTACAAGATTCGAACAGGGCAGGACACTAATCAAGTGCTTTTTGTAATTTTGTGTGTGACGCTATGTGTCTGTGACGCTGTGTCGGTGAAGCCCTGAGCCTGTCAGGTCGAGGGTCTGACAGTCTGTGATGCCGTCTGTGTAGTCGTGAGTCTGTGAGACCGTCTGTGTAGCCGTGATTCTGTGATGCTGTCTGTGTGGCCGTGAATCTGTGAGGCCGTCTGTGTAGCCGTGAGTCTGTGACGCCGTCTGTGTAGCCGTGAGTCTGAGACCGTGAATTAAAATCCGTGCTTCAATTGGTAATAATATTGGTAATTTTCAGTTATATATATCTAATTAGTTTAGGTTTTGTCTTGTTTATTACCTTTATTTAGTATTTTATTAAATTTGTAAGTTTAAGGAATTTCGTTTTCATATGATTTCCGCTTTTATTAAAAAGTTATCTTTCCCATTTTTATCTTTCCCATCTCCCTAACCTCTGAATATTTAACTAATTTTTAATTTTCTTCGCTCTATATCTCTAATAACTTCTTTCATCTTTGATATCCTTCTTTTACAACCTTCCCTTGACTCTCTCATCAAATTTTGTAGATCCCTTTCTCTCAAGTAATTCATTTGATCCTCTATCCTATTTTTGTTTTTACCCTTTCTCATCTAATTCCTTTAACCCACCTCTCTTCTTTTTTGTACCCTTTATCTCACCTAATTTCCTCACTTCTTTAAAACATTGCGTTTTCACGATGATAGGATTGCATGCTTCAACAACTCGGGGGTTTGGTGAGTGGCATGTAACGCCTTTTTTCTTGTCAATAGGATAGAAGACAGACTAAGAGTGTTCCATCGTCTAGGTATGATTACCGTGATCTTAGTGGGATGTCTATCCACAGGCCAGATGAGAATCTCCTTTCACGGCTTCAAGCTTTCACTGTTATGGTGCCCGATAAATTATCAATTATTTTGATTTTTTTAACCTCTCTTACCTCATTTTTTTTATCTCATTCCTTTATCTTCATTCTCACTCATTACTGTGTCCCTTTCTTTCATCTCACTATGACCGTTACTCTCACTTCATTACTCTGACCTTTTATTCACTTCATTGACAAGACCCTTTCTTATCTCATTCCACAGCACTCAAGCTACACTATATCCTAAATATTGAAATTTGACTTAGTTCTTCCCTTTATTCATTCTTCCAACTCATTTCTAAACTGTATATACTTTCCTTTGCCGTTTCTTTTGATAACGTATCGCCCTCTCTTCTTTGTACCTCAGCTCTGAACGTGTTCCGTTTTTCTTTACCCTCTTTACCGTAATTCATTCCAGTTTCTTTTACTTCAATCGATCGACTTCTCGAGCCTTCGAGCATTTAACGAAGAGGGCTTCAACATACCGACTTTTCCGGCCTACCAGCGTACCTCAATTTGGGTTCGATTTTTCCAGCCTTCCAGCGTACGTAAGTTTAGGCTCAACTTTTTTCTGCGTCGTGCAAGCTATCAGATTCATTACTGGCCCCAACGTATTCATTATAGCTTATTTCGGACTGCTATACTAAGGTCAGCAGCTACCGAGATTCTTAGGCGACGTTTCCCGGGGGCCCTGCCACGGGGTAGAAAGGGTAGAACCACACGGGGTAGAAAGGAAAGAACCTCGGGTAGAAAGGTTCCGAGGCTGTTGCTATCCACAGGCACTGTTACAGAACGGGAGACTGTATTATCTAGGTTCAGAGGTGGTTGTTCTGAGATGATGATCCAGTGGTCATGTTATATAGGTTATTGTTTAGAAGTCGTTAGGAGGTCAGGGTCATAATGTTGTTTCGTAGAATTATTATCTAGATACTATGGTTAATAGGTCATAGATTAGAGGTCAAAACGTTTATGGTCTAGAGGTCATAGAGGGAAAGTTATGGAAAGGAATTCATGGTCTAGATATCGTGGCATTCAAGGCCCAGAGGCCGTAGCCAAGGTCTTGGATGATGATAGCAGTGTGAGGAGTATACCTACAGGGAGACTCTTGTAAACATGAAATTCAAGCTGGGAAATGGAAGCAAAACGTTGCCGTAAAAATAAGAAACGTTTAGGAATTTGTAATAACTATAAAGACGAAAGTGGAAACAAAGAAAGTCGCAAGCATAAACATAACCTCAAGAGTATTAGAAATAAAATAGATTATTGATGAACACTTGTATACACATAAACAGTAGTTAATATTGTAAAATAACATGAACATAGATGATTGCAGAAAACATGCAATAATTAACAGAGTTCAAAATTAAGGGATATTTCACATTGATAAGACAGATTAGAGGTAGATAGGTAGCAGCAATGTGCATCAGACAACAATTACATTTTCTCAAACAGGGAATCAAAACTGACTCGCAGAAACTATTGTGATAGAATTAAACTAAAGTAATGATAACCTATTAATAGGTATTACACATAGACTGACAACCTCTACAGCATGAAAAGAAAACATACCCGGCAAGAATTAGCCGGGACATCTCGGCCTAACAATATTTGC
>NC_091158.1:22264742-22547242 GCF_040958095.1 Procambarus clarkii
GAGAACTAGAATGTTTCTTTCTAGCAGTTGAAGGGAGTGTTTCTCCTTCATTCCGAACCGTTCTGCTGGCTTCCTTCCACCTGTTCCCATTTTCATTACCTTTTGCTTGCTCGTCGTGTAATCCAGCACCGATTTATCGGATCAATTCGGCATCTTATCAAAGTTATCTTGGAGAATTTTACAATCCTAATCGCTCTCGACTGCTCTGATTAATTTTGCATCGTTTGCAACATCAACGTTGTAGGATTGTGTGTGTGTGTGTGTGTATGTACTCAAATTAATATACTGGCTTTTTACTTCATATTAAGACTTAAAATATAATATAAAGTGAACCTGATATCCATATAATAAATAAGCGAACCAAGAAGACGCAGGCGACAGGTTGAGGAGGGCAAGGAACGCTGCTCTTGGCTGCTGCTTGGAATCTGCATATTGAACCTGGAATGCTGAAACTTATACCTGGAGTTCTCCAAGTTGGATTCACATTTTTCCATGTTCCTAAACTGAAATCATGGTCAAGAATATAAAATATAGAAATAGAAATCAAAATAGTGCATTAAAATATTTAATATCTTGAGATACGGCGAATGTAGCACAATTTCAAATAACATTTATCATTCAAAATAAATCAAATTCTGTAATGCCTAAATTTTTTGATAAATATGTAAATATTGTACTGAGTTTTGTGCATGACTCTGCCACGCTTGGACTATGTTCACTTCTTTTTACAAGTCCAGTACAAGATGTCGGGGTGTTAGCATCTCTGCAAGGTTCATCCCTCATCTGTTGTGTGATGCGATTGTGTGTCCGGTTGTTAATATTTGACCTTCAAGACGCCTGTAATATTACAAGTAGGATACTAGTTATGCTCATCGCACCCACCTGAGGAATCCATATTTTAAAAAAATTTCCATTATAATGTTAGCTGTTCCGTTAACATGGCATCAAACATGTTAATATTTAATACATAGAAAGAACTAACACGTGGAGTTACATATATGAACGCATCCATTTGTTGTATCCACACCCATTATTTTTTTCAATAAAATATCTTTATAACAGGAAAATTATTTTTCGGAAACTTTTTCGATAGTTTATTACTAAATGTAAATTTATTTGTGTTGTTATATTATTATTCTGAATTCTTTTATATTCTAAAGTGAAGTAACATTTGTAATATTATCATCACGTTTTGCAGTATAATTCCTGTAAAACTGTGCTTGACTGAACTTTTTCTTTCGAATTGCCACAGATATTTAAAGTTAATATAACTGTTACCATGATTTAAAACATGATTTACGGCAAGCATGGCAGTGTACATACATATAATAGACACAGACACATACACTCTCACACAAGCACGCACGCGCGCGCGCTCACACACACACACACACACACACACCCACACACACACACACACACACACACACACACACACACACACACACACACACACACACACTCACACACACACCCACACACCCACACACACACATACACACACACACACACACACACACACACACACACACACACACACACACACACACACACACACACACAACATTGCATATTATCTACGTGAGACCAATTCTTGAGTACACAAACCCCGCTTTGAGTCCTCGCCTGAAAAAGCACGGAAGAAAACTTGAGATGGCATAGAAGTTTGCAACAAGGCTGGTCCCAATAAACTACCAGGTTAGATATGAAGTGAGGCGGAAAGAACTGGGCTTAACAACACTAAACAAGAGAAAAGAGACAGAGGGGAGACATGTTAGTGACATAAAAGTATAATGAATATTAGAACATATATTGACAGTGGAAATTGAGATTATGTTTACCCTGAATAATAATAGAACAGGAAGACATGAATAGAAGCCAAAGAGTCAATTGAGTCATAAAGATGTGTGAAAAATATTTTTTTAACGTTAAAGTCGCAGGAAAGTTGAAGGAGCTAAACGAGGAGGTAGCAGAAACAGCCTAAATTCCCAATTTTGAAGGTAGATATGATGGGAGACATGTTGCTCGGGGAGTCACAGCATTAGTCGACCGGCGGCTGGAATGGCGGGTACCAAGTGCTGAAGCCCGATTTTGCAGACATAAATAGTTGAATTAACACACACACACACACACACACACACACACACACACACACACACACACACACACACACACTCACACACACACACACTGCTGTTTGTTAGAGTAGTTAACAGATGGAATGCATTAGACAGTGATTTGGTGGAGGCAGACTCCATACACAGTTTCAAATGTACATATGCTAGAGCCCAGTAGGCTCAGGAACCTGTACACCTGTTGATTGACGGCTGAGAGGACCAAAGAGCTGAAGCTCAACCCCCGCAAGCACAACTAGTTGAGTACACACTAAAACACGACACATTACTAAGTACACAACCCACCACATAATACAGCATATTGTAACAGCGAAACATGGTAGGCCCTCCTCTCGTCTCTTCTTTCTCTCTCTCTCTCTCTCTAACTTCTTTATTATTCCTTCCTCTAGGAAGGAATTCTCTGCCTCTCTCCTCTATTCCTTCCCTCTTCCATCATTTCTCCTTCCCTTCCCTTCCCTACAGGCCGGTCCACCCACGGATACGGCAAGGGCAGTTTATTATCAGTTCAAATTACAGTATCCGGTCACATGTTTTCTGATGGCTTTCGGCTGGGGCATATAGGCCAGATACCCAGCCTTCCTGAGAAGACCCCGTCTCTTGGATTTGAAGAAAATTAATTTGAA
Organism: Procambarus clarkii; assembly: GCF_040958095.1. Classification (NCBI taxonomy): domain Eukaryota; kingdom Metazoa; phylum Arthropoda; class Malacostraca; order Decapoda; family Cambaridae; genus Procambarus; species Procambarus clarkii. Next base: position 22,267,501 of record NC_091158.1, read on the forward strand.
CTAGGAATTGGCCCTGACACTCTCAGCCAATGAGGAAGTCTTTACAATCCAAGAGGCGGGGACTTCTAGGGACTGCTGGGTATCTGGTTAATGTGACCCAGCCGCTTAGCAAGTAACAATTTGTGAAGCTAAGTTACACAATTTTCTTTATTTTACACAAATACAAGTACATATATCAACAGTCTTTTTATATCACAAGTGATTCAAGAAGTGAACTACATTTGTATGAGCGAGAGCGAGGCATAGATGCATAAATTCACTAATTAACTTTCAAAATTACTAATTTACATTCTTATTACTTCATTCACTATTTCTTTTTACTCTCATTCACATATTCAGTCATTCATTTTACATGCACACACACACACAGACACACACACACAGACACACACACACACACACACACACACACACACACACACACACACACACACACACACACACACACACACACACACACACACACACACACAAAAACACACACACACACACACACACACACACACACACATGGACGCACGCACAAATACAATAAAGAACACAACCTGAAGGTCTATTTACGACTTTAGTTTAAAACGTACAGGGAATTTATTGAAATAGCTCCCATGTTTCTGTTACTCATATTTTATCTGTAAGATATTTATCGTGTCATTTTGCGCATAGTTTGGGTCCTTTTTTTACGTGTTGAAGATAGTAATTATAATATATAGTTCTTTCTCATTGTTCTTCTCTTTCTTCTCCTCCTCTTTCTCCTTCACCTCGTGCATCTCCCACATTTTATTCATTCTCCCTTTCTTTCTCTTTCTTGACCTCTCCCTACTAATTTTGATCCTGTCTTATTTGTATTCTAATTCTGTCTTCTTAAATCTTGTCCTTTGATTATTTAATTTTCTTCTTATTTACACAATAATTTTTTGTTGGAACGCTAGTAAGGTTTTACCGTCCTTGAGGATGAGGATGCTGCCCGTTCATCTCCTTCAGCGGGATGAACAGCACGGATTTAGGAACGGGCAGCATCACTGAATTATTTATCTCCCGTAAGATGCTTGGGCCTTCAGGTGCAGCGTTGGCTTCAGTCAGGGGAAGTGGGGCGGGATTTTTATTTTTTTCCCCGATGGCAGCGATGGAAAATGTGTATTATATTGATGGAGGAAGCCTGTGTAAGCTGCAGTTTTGTGAGATTCTTGAATGTAAAATATTTGAGAATTGTTAAGTCATATGCTATCTGTAGTGTGGTTCGGTGCTCATCAGACAAAATTTAATTGAATGCCTTGTGCTGTCAGTGCATGGAGAGACCCTAAATGTGTAAAATGTTTACTATATAGACCTAAATATTATGAGTAGAGAGTTTAGAGCATAAAATTGATTTCGCGGTGAGTCGTAGGGTTGCTATCGGAACGATTAACTCGGCGTGAACACCACATTCGTTTACGAAACTAATCTGTAATAATCCTTAATAATTTGTGTTTTTAATTTATATTAACATGATTAGATATGATCGCTACCTACAAATTCTCAGAGGAATTGACAGGGTAGATAAAGATAAATTGTTTTAACACAGGTGGTACGCGAACAAGGGGACACAGGTATAAACTGAGTACCCAAATGAGTCACAGGGACGTTAGAAAGATCTTTTTCAGTGTCAGAGTAGTTAACAGATGTAATACATCAGGCAGTGATTTGATGGAGGCAGACGCCATGCACAGTTTCAAATGTAGATATGATAGGGCCCAGTAGGCTCAGGAACCTGTACACCAGTTGATTGACAGTTGAGAGGTGGGACCAAAGAGCCAGAGCTGAACCCCCGTCATGCACAACTAGGTGAGTATACACACATACACACACACGAACATTGACGGTTGAGACGCGGAACCAAAGAGCCAGAGCTCAACCCCCCGCAAGCACTACTTGGTGAGTACACACACTAGGGGCGCTGGTAGCTGAGTGGACAGCGCGTGGGACTCTTAATCCTGTGGCCCCGGGTTTGATTCCCGGCTCCGGCGAGGAACAATGGACAGAGTTTCTTTCACCCTGATGCACCTGTTACCTATCAGTAAATAGGTACCTGGGAGGTAGACAGCTACGGAGTTGCTTCTTGGGGGGGGGGTTGTGTGTGTGACAAAAAAATAGTTGTAACAGTTGAGTGGTTGAGTGTTTCAATAACGGCACCCTTAATATATTAGTTATTACTGAATACAAACCTGGGCTCGAGTATTAATGAGAACATTATTATTTTAGTTATTATTAAATACATACCTGCACTCGAGTATAAATGGCATAGTTCTACCGGAAAACACGCTTCAGTAAATCAATATCAATTATTAAAGTTTAAATTTATTGTCAGTCGTTTACAGACATATAAACTAAATCTTAAATGTTGTCGATAAAATCCCCATGACTCGGCATCAAGTCCCCTGTTCCTAAGTTATGGTCGAAATGGTGAAGCCTGACCTTCCACGATAAGATTTATAATTACAAATATTGAAACTGGCCATCCTGAGGGAAGTTATGGTCGAAAATATAGAAATTGAACTTCCATAATGAGAATTAAGATAGAAATGTGGTAATTGACCTTCCGTAGGGAGAATTATGATTACAAAAATATAGGATTCTACCTATTATAATGGGGGGTTATGGTAATTTTTTTGGCAATTTCTTTACGAGGATGAGATAAGATTCATTGACTAAAACATATTTTGACCTTAACTTTGAAGAAATCATCCGTTTTTATTAAATTAATTTTGAAAAGTAATAAACTTACAAGAAAAATACTAATGCTAACATGCTTGTCAATTCCTTTATAAAATTATATATATGTTTGGTAAATAAATACATATAATTAAGAAGTGCATAAATACAACAATTCCTTAACGTCTGCGTCGCCCTACATTAAAATAAAACGCAAAGCCCGACCATAATTCACGAGGACCTTGGACGATGGATCAAAAACCGTCTATGATGGGACTCATTATCCGAGTTTAGAATTTGGAAATCCAATGATACTTTGTTCATTAGCGAGATAATGGTCTGTTAATTGAAGGATTAATGATATTCCTGTTTAGAAGGAAAGAGGTGCAACCCACACTCAGGCTGGAGTAACTATGAAGGACAATATATGGACCACAACCAACGGAACGCCATCACATAATTACCATATCTTGAGGTTATCTTGAGATGATTTCGGGGCTTTTAGTGTCCCCGCGGCCCGGTCCTTGACCAGGCCTCCACCCCCAGGAAGCAGCCCGTGACAGCTGACTAACACCCAGGTACCTATTTTACTGCTAGGTAACAGGGGCATAGGGTGAAAGAAACTCTGCCCATTGTTTCTCGCCGGCGCCTGGGATCGAACCCAGGACCACAGGATCACAAGTCCAGCGTGCTGTCCGCTCGGCCGACCGGCTCCCATGTCTAAAGTACACTAAAGAATAACAAAGGTAACAAGTTTTTCTCGAACTTAATATGCGTATACATAAAATAGAATACCTGGTTGTCCAAAGCAGGCCAGACGCTTGTGGACAATTATTTTTCAAAATGTCTTTTTCATTTTTCATCTTTTTTCATCTTTTTCATTTTCTGTCTTATTTTTCAAAATGTCACCAGGGCGGTATGCGTCATAGGCCAGTCGGTGATCGGCCCCAATGCGGGTGTGGGGGGGGGGGGGAAGAAGGGAATATTAGGGGAGAAATGTGAGAGGTTGGTAGAGAGGAAATGGGTAAAGGAGGAAAAGGGAGGAGAGAGGTAAGGTTGGATATGAAGTAGCGGGTGAGGGTGAGAGATCCGGGTACAGGCGGGTACCCCATCTAGTTCACTATGTAGCAATATATATATTATCAAATTACTTGACTATTTGTGGGTTAATAAAATGAACTTTCTATATATGTATATATATATATATATATATATATATATATATATATATATATATATATATATATATATATATTTTATTTTTTTTTTGTCTTGTGTTGTATTCGTGATCGTAACAGCATGGTCATTGGCACGAATTACCATAATAATAATAATAATAATAATAAAACGAAATTATAGCATTAATAATTTAATATATTAATAAATGAACAAACGAATACTTTTAAATATTTTTGCTGGTTTTGTAATAAATAAAAAGAGTAAGAAATTCAGCAAACTCTGCAAAACCTTACAATTCAAACAAAAAAATCTTCAACTGGGCAGCAAATCTCGGGTCGCATGAGAGTCCCTGGCTGATTCTTGCTGAATACGAGCCCAATTACCTCGCCTGGTGCAGAGAAAGAGTGGCCGAGACACATGTCATATGGACTAAAAGGGGCTGTCTTGAAGTGTGCTTGAACAGAATCAGCTGTTAGTACATTCGGTGTCTTGGAGTGTGTGTGTGTGTGTGTATTACCTTGTTGTGTTTGTCGGGGTTGAGCTTCTGCTCTTTGGTCCCACCTCGCAACTATTAATCAACCGGTGTACAGATTCCTGCGCCTATTGGGCAGAGCGAGGGGTCATGGATGGAAACTAGAGACGCAGATGCGCCACAGACGTTAGAAAACCTTTGTCAGAGTCAGAGCTGGTAATAAGTGGAATAGCTTAGACGCAGAAGTCGTTGAAGCAAATTCGATTCATAGTTTTCAATGTATATATAATAAAAACTTGAGAAATACGTCATTGCATTAATCTAAGAACGTTCGGAAGGCGGGGTTAGCTCAAACCTGCAAACACATCTAGATGATTAAACACACACACACACCTAATAGCTGATAGGGGACCTGATAGCTGAGTGGACAGCGCTCTGGACTCGTAATCCTAGGGTCCGGGTTCGATCCCCGGTGATGGCAGAAACAAAATGGGTGAGAAACGAGTTACTTTTACCCTGATGCCACTGTTACCTAGCAATAAATAGGTGCCTAGGAGTTATTTATGGGCTGCTTCCTGTGTGTGTGTGTGTGTGTGGAGAAAAAAATTAGTTAATAGTTAGTAACAGTTGATTGACAGTAGAGAGGCAGGCCGAAGGTGCAGAGCTCAACCCCCGCAAACACAACTAGGTGAACACACACATACACACACACACACACACACACACACACACACACACACACACACACACACACACACACACACACACACACACACACACACACACACACACACACTATAAATTCAGGGAGTGTTAGAAACGCAGGCATGCCAGCCAGTAAAATACATGAAAAAAAGGCTCAGTGCCCCGTAAATTGAAAGCATGAGAGATGAGTTTTGTGTATTTGACAGGGACTTCTCATATATTACGATGAAAATATAATTCCAAATGAAGGTGTTGGGATGTGCCTTTTCCAGTTTTTCCTAACACGAACCAGGCTTACATATATATTGATTGCTGCAAGGAGCAATGACAAGTTTTATTTCAGCAAGACTGCACACTGAGCTTCACCTTAAAATACAGTTCATATTTTTAATGCTAACAAAAACACGCTTCAGATATTTTTAAAAAGAATCAATGATTTGTTAAAAACTGATTTTTAGAACTATAAAACTACATGATTTGAGCATCGAGAGATAATAGCCTAGTGCTCAGGCTTTTCATTCTAAGTCTCAGAGCCTCTTGGGGGTATGAGGTTTTGAATCTTTGATGGTAGTATGTGAATCTGTAAGCCTGTGAATCTCTGACTGAATTTGTGAATCTGGGAAAATTTGAGCGCAGTGCTGCTTAAATGGCTTTACCGATTCTGAGGAAAATTATACACAGTGACAAGTTAAAGATTTGTAGAACTAATTTGAGTCTATTTGGTTTGTTGTTGCTATCATAATACCTTGTGTTGCTGCAGAAGCTTCCCATGTTATTGTTACATCTTCTACTATCACTGGATGTTATGTCAATCTCATAACTGCTTTGTTGAAAGCAATCTCATGCCGTACTCAAGAGAGATAAACGTCAATAGGGAAGACTCGTCATCAACAATAACTCTTGGCATAATAAATTTAGATAAATTTATTCGATATTTGCACACCATTTCTTTCTCCGTATATAAAAGTACCTTTTCCAAAGTTATAAATAAAAATGTAGCAGAAAACAAGATAAAAGTTTATTGAACGCGTATAACCTTTGAGAACAGATTATAATTTATTTCGATATAAATAATGAAAATATTTGGTGAGTTATTAGCGTAAAGCTATAATTTCTTTGGAGTGGATTAATGTTTAATCTTGAGCACAGGTTAATCTAGCTCTGGATTACATATTTATTAAGTAGTATGTTATGATGTAACTAAAGTAGGCAGATAATATATTTTATTTTCTTGTATATTTGGCATAATACGGAATATTTCAATGTGTTTTATATTTTTCGATTTTGGTTGTTACTTGCTGAATGGAAGACGAAGAAGGGGAGTGAAGAAATAGAGTCAGAGGAGGAAAAGGATGAAGAAGAGGGAAAAAAGAGTGTAATGTGAAAAGGAAGAGGAAAAAGGTAGAAGAGTTTAATGAGGAAAGAAAAAGGAGGAGGAGAATAAAAATGTGGAGTGGTGTGTGGAGTCTGAGGAAGGATCAAGAGTGATAGAAAAAGTCTGCAAGGAAATAGCAGTCTGGTTGATAAGACGTAACAGGTCAATAACTACAAACCAGCATTACTGACTTATTTCCAATACGTTATGTTTGTAGCTATTACTCTCTCCACTGACACTCGACCACTTGATCATAAGAAATTACCATCAATATTTGACACTAAAATTACTAACTCCCACTACCGATATTTGCATAATGCATTCCATACATCCAAAACAGTTTATATCGTCTTTTGCCTTGTCTTTTCGCCCTTTAGCCTCAAAATCGACGATGGTATACATTGTATTATAAGTAACTGTACCATAAAGTTGTAAAATATTCTGTGAAATTTAACTGGGTTTAGTGCGTGGGAATGAAAAGATTTACAGACAGATGACAACCGCCTTGCTGGTGGTTGTTTTGTGTAGAACAACCCAGTTCTACACAAAAGTGTAGAACTGGGTTGTTCCATTATTTGTGAGATGTTGCCTAATTTAATCTGGCTTCGATCATGAGCATTAAAGAATTACAACTTTCATGTTTCACTCTCTCTCTCTCTTTCTCTCTCTCTCTTTCTCTCTCTCTCTCTCTCTCTCTCTCTCTCTCTCTCTCTCTCTCTCTCTCTCTCTCTCTCTCTCTCTCTCTCTCTCCCTCTCTCCCTCTCTCCCTCTCTCCCTCTCTCCCTCTCTCCCTCTCTCTCTCTCTCTCTCTCTCTCTCTCTCTCTCTCTCTCTCTCTCTCTCTCTCTCTCCCTCTCTCCCTCTCTCCCTCTCTCTCCCTCTCCTTCTCCCCCTCTCCTTCTCTCTCTCTCTCTCTCTCTCTCTCTCTCTCTCTCTCTCTCTCTCTCTCTCTCTCTCTCTCTCTCTCTCTCTCTCTCTCTCTCTCTCTCTCTCCCTTTCTCCCTCTCTCCCTCTCTCTCCCTCTCCTTCTCCCCCTCTCCTTCTCTCTCTCTCTCTCTCTCTCTCTCTCTCTCTCTCTCTCTCTCTCTCTCTCTCTCTCTCTCTCTCTCTCTCTCTCTCTCTCTCTCTATTTTACATAATTATTCAATGTAAAACTGATTACATGCATTTATATCTCAAAAATTTCTGACGATGACATATCATTGATTTGGATCTTAATTGTCTAAATAATCATCAAAGCGTTTTATTTGACATTTAATTCCTAGAATTAAATTTCACCCAGTTAAATGGTGTAATTGGTTCTGAAAAGACGTCAGTTTCCCCTGAGACAGCCTGCCACAGAGGAGAAATCAAATTTGCATATTATTATTTGAACTGGACAACGGAACCAAGATGTATGACTGTGAGGAGCACTCATGAAGTCTTAAGGTACACACACACACACACACACACACACACACACACACACACACACACACACTGGGTTGTTCCATTACTCGTGAGATGTTGCCAAGTTTAATCTGGCTTCGATCAAGTACATTAAAGAATTACAACTTTCATGTTTCTCTCTCTCTCTCTCTCTCTCTCTCTCTCTCTCTCTCTCTCTCTCTCTCTCTCTCTCTCTCTCTCTCTCTCTCTCTCTCTCTCTCTCTCTCTCTCTCTCCCCTTTTATATAATTACACACACATACCAGAAATGAGGTTAAGAGGCATCTGTTGGATCTAGACGTGAGAAAAGCTATTGGTTTGGACGGAATATGCCAAATTGGGGAACATAAGAACGGCCTTTGGAAACTTGTTTAAGAAATCATTCTGAACCTTGTATATTACATATGTCAGGCGAATCCTGGAGTATGCACCTCCAGCATGGAGTCCATATCTAGTCAAGCATAAGACTAAAATGGAGACGGTTCCGAGGTTTACCAACAGACTAGTACCCGAACTGAGGGGTATGAGATACGATGAGACAATTCGGGAATTAAACCTCACATCGTTGGAAGACAAAAGCTAGGTGGGACATGATCCCCACATACAAAATTCTCAATGGAATTGGTAGGATAGATAAAGACAGTTTATTTAATACAAGGGGCACATGCACTAGGGGACACAGGTGGATTTGAGTGCCCAAATGAGCCATATAGATATTAAAATAAATTATTTAGTGTCTGAGTAGTTAACAAATGGAAAGCATTAGGAAGTGATGTGGTGGAGGCTGACTCCATTCACAGTTATAAGTGTAGATATGATAGAGCTCAATAGGCTCAGGAACCTTTACACTAGTTGACAGTTAAGAGGCGAGACCAAAGAGCCGAAGATCAACCCCCGCAAGCACAACTAGATGAGTACACACACACACACGTAATTTTTGTAGTAACCCAAAATGTGATTATGGTACCAATCTATAGACGGCTCAATCGACCACCACTATGTAGTGCAATCGGCCCCGCATCCCCCTGCCATAAAGGGGTAGGAAGGTTGGTCTGGGACCTTTTGTCTTAAATGCCTCACCGAGCCATAGTTTGTATGCCGGAGTGCGTTCGACGGTGACCAGCAGTCTGGTCGGCTTGACCGTCAACCTGGAGGTGTGGTGAGAGAGACGGCTTCTGGCGAAGTGATCCCCGTAACCACCTCAATTTAGACTGATCCAAGAGACCAGTGATCTAGGACTCTCCCTGCCAGGACGCTAGAAGATATAGGCAGTCAAGGGAATGTGAGGGAAATAAATGAATAACACTGACGGAAGACATTGTTTGTTGTATATTATTAACAAGGCTTAGGTCCTAGAGGAAGTGAGAATGAAGAGATAATTGGGTAAGGATCTTATAGGTAAGAATTGGGGGAAGGGGAGGGAAGCTTGGCTTATAATAGCTGCAGGTTGAAACATATCACCGGTGAAAATTTACATATTGCATAGTTTAGGGATATATATATATATATATATATATATATATATATATATATATATATATATATATATATATACATATATATATATATATATATATATATATATATATATATATATATATATATATATATATATATATATATATATATATATATATATATATATATATATGTACATGAGTGTATGTCATGAAAGTGTAGAAAAAAGACCAATTTACTGTATGTAATAATGATGAGCAAGTTTGATTGGTGGATAAATATTGGTGTTTCTTAGAATACTAAAAGATGAATTATTAAGAGGTGGACATTGAGGATAAAATCAAACCAGTAGCAGCAAAAGGAGAATTTCTAGTGATTTTAGAGCAAAGTTCTGTGACCAGGTGACTTACCGGAGAGAGAGAGCTTGCATAGAATGTTTAGGAAGGAATATGGTGTTGATGAATAACGTTATACAAGCATGTGGTGTTGGTATATGGTGTTATACAATAATACGGTGTTGGTGTATGGTGTTATACAATAATACGGTGTTGGTGTATGGTGTTATACAATAATACGGTGTTGGTGTATGGTGTTATACAAGCATGTGGTGTTGGTATATGGTGTTATACAATAATACGGTGTTGGTGTATGGTGTTATACAATAATACGGTGTTGGTGTATGGTGTTATACAAGCATGCGGTGTTGGTGTATGGTGTTATACAATAATACGGTGTTGGTGTATGGTGTTATACAAGCATGCGGTGTTGGTGTATGGGGTTTATTCAAGAATGCGGAGTTTGTTGTATGGTGTTATATAAGCTGCTTGAAGAATGGAAAGTACTTGGCGGGACGAGGAAGTAGCAAGAACAGTTGATGACAAGAAAATGAGGTGAATTATGTTGATCCAAATTGAAAGGGAAAGAGTGACCAAAAAAGAGGAATTAGATCAGAGTAAATTATTAATTTAAATATTGCTAAGAAAATAGTGAATTAAAAACTTATAAGAACAGATTATATTAACTTTTGGTGATTCAGAAAGTTATTTTAGAAAGAAGTTATAAATTGCAACACAGAAACTGGTGGAAAAAAATTGAAGTGTTAAAAATAGACATGGGAATGATAGCCAGTGAAGAAATTAGAAGTAGGTGGAGGGAACATTTAAATAATAGTGTTTGGATCTGATAAAAGAAATGCAAAGGACGTACAGTGTAAGTATCAATGCGTATGATTGAGGAAATTGTTGGGATGGGGTTTATCACAATGAATGAACGGATATAAGAAATTGGGAAAAAGAGTGTATTCGAGTGAATTTCAGGGCAGGAAGAGAGAAGAGCCAAGCGGATAGGCAGACGTGGTGCGTGAGGTCTGGGCTCCAGGAAAATACGACTAGATGGAACCTTTTGTTAAGAGAATATATGTTTGGCATTTTAAATATCAACTTACAGGAAGTACGTTAAACCAGGTCCTATGATGCTGTTGATAGAGTGCCAAGGTTATAGGACTACGTGAGGCTGTGTGGTGAGGAAGACATGGTGAATGGATGGTCTTTTAAATTCTCCAAATTCGTTTAAAATTAGTTTAAAAGGAATAACCTTTTATTCCTTCATTTTCCCCTGCATTCCCATCTCTTCTCTCTCTCTCTCTCTTTCTTGTTTAAGTTTCGCAGGTAATCATGCAGTCCAAGAGCTGCCAATAGGACTGACGCCCACCCAATAGCAACAAAAATCTTTCGATATTTGTTCAGGACTTTCCAAGTGGATCAGAGACTCTTCTGTCGCACTGAAAAGCTCTGAGTCGTCTTCTTACAGCCTCGGGCAAGGTTACGGGTCCTTGAAGAGCATTCCCATTATTCTTAAAATATTTGCTTGACTCTGGAGTCGTTTGCGCGCTTTTCAAGTAAGTTTTTGTTTCACTAAGCATTTGGTACAGTTGCTGATGTTGGACGTTTCAAAGTCTCACTGACCATAGGAGATCAAATTGTCTCGGGAGAATAAGCGTAACTTCTAAAGAATATTACAAATGTTAATTATTTTTTATTATAGCAATTGTATTCAAGTCATTTATAATGTGTATTTTGTTTATCCTTGGTTTTGCATTATAAGTTTGCATATATCCGATCCTAGTACCTGGTTGCTCGTTGTCATTTTCTGCCTTATTATGTTTCTCGTTTCTATTTTATATTCAATTGTGACCATAAATTGACGAGGGGCCGCAACGTGAGATCTCTGCTTTTGTTTCATGTTTACCTATTTTCTCTTTCTATAGTCGATGTGTGTGTGTGTGTGTGTCTTGTGTGTGTATGATATGCATACATATGTATGTATGTATGTATACTATTTATGCCTGCAGAATCGAGCTATTATCTCCTGGATCCCTGCTTTTTTAACCAATCTATTTTTCCTATATAATATCTACCTCGTATATTTTTCTCACTAACACACACGGGTGCACACACACACACACACACACACACACACACACACACACACACACACACACACACACACACACACACACACACACACCGGGGAAGCAGCCCGTAGCAGGTGTCTACCTCCCATGTACCTCTTTACTGCTAAGTGAACAGGTACATCAGGGTGAAAGAAACTGCCCATTTGTTTCCGTCTCAACCGGAAATCGGACCCGGGCCATTAGGACTACGACCCCTAACCACTATCCATAGCCATGAAGCCCCGTGTACTAACCTAATTGTGCTTGCGGGGGGTTGAGCTCTGGCTCTTTGATCCCGCCTCTCAACCGTCAATCAACAGGTCAATCGTGTATGTGTGTGTGTGTGTGTGTGTACTAACCTAATTGTGCTTGCGGGGGGTTGAGCTCTAGCTCTTTGGTCCCGCCTCTCAACTGTCAATCAACTGGTGTACAGATTCCTGACCCTACTGGGCTATATCATATCTACATTTGAAACTGTGTATGGAGTCTCTTGAAACTGTGTGTGTGTGTGTGTGTGTGTGTGTGTGTGTGTGTGTGTGTGTGTGTGTGTGTGTGTGTGTGTGTGTGTGAGAGAGAGAGGACATATGTTAGTCCTCCTTTTGGGCCTCTGGTCGTAAAATGCCAATCTTCTCCATTCTTATTATTGATCTTGAAACTATGTACAACGTTAGCTTTAACTGCTTATCCTTGTTGCCCATTGCACTGTTTCACTGCTCTTGTGCTAAGAAAGGGCTGAGTTATAACGTCTTGGTATATCCAGCTTCCTATTTTCCTACCATACCCAATCGCCCTGCCTCTGCTGTGTCATCAACTCGCATTTGCTAACTTTATCAATGCATCTAGAAGGTTGCCTCTCGCCGATCTCTCTTTTTCAGTATGTTGTGATTATGTTGACGCTTTCTGGTCTCGTTTCTAGTAGTATGTGAGTTTCAAATGTTCCTCTTGCGTTTTTTTTGAGTTGTCTCTGTTTGTGGTGTTTGAATTGTCTCTCCCGTTTCTTTTCCATCGTAGTCAAGTCTAATGTCTCGGCATCATCGATGTTTTTTGTGCCATCTTTAGAATGCCTTTTCGTACTGATTTACATGAAAGAAGAATTCCGATCGAAATTGGTGAGTGTAAATTACTCTGGGCAAATTTTTGTTAGAAGGTGAGGGCGAGGGAGATAAACGTCTGAGTGAAACTGTACCAAACGTTCCACACACGGGGATTTTAATGAAGTCTAATTTTAATGAAGTTTTAAAGTCTAAAATTTCAGCTAAATTACGTTATTTTATGCTAGAACCATTGTTTGAGTGTATTAGCAACGATACAGTCAATGTAAGTATTATAAGTGTTGTAAGTGTAATACAGTCAATGTAAGTGTTGTTGAATACAAGTATTTAATCAGGCGATGCCGAATAATAAAAAAACAATAATATAGTGATGCTAATTGAAAAAAGCAATAAATTATTGTTATATCCCAGAGGACGTATTATAGAATAAATATTCAAGTCCTTGGTTATTGCACTGCACCGTTTGACCTTAGGCTTGGCAAGGTGAAGCTTCCATCTTGTCAGTTAAGGTCGTAATGGTGATATAAATCTCAGATAGAAAGGAAGTGTAACTGGATGAACGTCAGGGCTTATGGGCCTTCTAGTAAGATAAAATACAACATTAAAATCTTTTTAGTGAGAGGGAACACAAACTAGGTGCAGTCTGGCGGTAAGGACCTTCGATTGAGACCATCCTCTGCCGCCCTAGTCCACTCAAAGGCACTGCACTGCATTAGCCGGGAACTGAGGAGGCACTGCTTGATGGAACATGATATAAGGACCTCCTGAAGGGATGAGCTCTCGACTTAACGCTAATCCGTTCCTCTTGCTTCTGAAGGGATAATTAACTAGGGCGCCAAATCCCCCTCACACCTTCCCTCAGAGGGCAAATGACCCCATTTAGAGTCCTGCCGTCCCGGCTTTTATTGCACCTCGATTCCCTTACTGTATGTATCCATTTATATGCATATCTATCTACATATATATGTATTTCTATCTCTCCCTGACTCTCATATCTTCCATCTCCTGCCTCCCTGTTACACCTAAATCTCTAACTCAGTCTCAAGTTTTGACTGGGTACTGCATCTTCAACTCCGTTAGCAGTTTCCGTCCTCTCTGACCTTCATCTCACTCTGCTTCTCCCACTTCCGGACTCAGGCTCGGGAAATTCCACTTCCTTCGCTTCCCTTTTCCTTTCTTTTGAATCTCTTAGGACTCGTCTCTTCCTATGCTGTTACAGACATCAGTTTCCTCTCCTGGGGTGACTTCTTTGCATATTCTTGTATTCTCATATATTCTCTCTCTCTCTCTCTCTCTCTCTTTCTCTCTTTCTCTCTTTCTTTCTCTCTCTCTCTTTCTTTCTCTCTCTCTCTTTCTTTCTCTTTCTCTCTCTCTTTTTCTGTCGATCGATCGAACTGTTCACTCGGTCAGATGCTCGAAAGTAAAATGATGAATGAGGAAGATGAAAAATTGCAGACGATATAACCAGTAATTTTGGGCATTGGTTGCGGTTGAGAGAGAGAAGAAAAATACCTTCAGAGACAAATTGACAGAGGCAGACGGTGAAACTTGTAACATTTATATTTTTTTGTTTCTTTCTTTTTCATTCTGTCTTATATTTTATTCTTTAAATGTTACTCGCATGCAATCCTTGCCCATAATTTTGAATCCAACGTTCAAATTTCCTCTGTCTGCAATCCCTGTATATATTTATCCGTCCCCCTATCTGTCCATTTGTATTCCCCACCTCCACTCTCTCCTCACTCTCCTCTCTTCACACACTGTCCACACTCTTACACTCTGCTTACACCCTCCCCACTCTCTTCTCTCTCCAATCTTTGTCTTCACATTCTCCACTCCTAACATACTCCTCAGTCTTCACTCCCTACTCTCTTCTCTGTACTACACGTATGACTGAGTCATCACCTTGTACTAGCTTCGTTCCCCCATTCTGCAAGTCTGGATAATGTGATTGTTTTAATAATTGTAAAGTCCAACATATTTACCACCGAAAGTGTTGACCTGTCACGCCTCACCAGCTTCCCTGCCACTTCCCTGCCACTTTAGCAGTCTCCGTGGTGTAGTGGTAAGACACTCGCCTGGCGTTCCGCGAGCGCTATGTCATGGGTTCGTATCCTGGCCGGGGAGGATTTACTGGGCGCAATTCCTTAACTGTAGCCTCTGTTTAACGCAACAGTAAAATGTGTACTTGGATGAAAAAACGATTCTTCGCGGCAGGGGATCGTATTCCAGGGACCATAGGATTAAGGACTTGCCCGAAACGCTACGCGTACTAGTGGCTGTACAAGAATGTAACAACTCTTGTATATATCTCAAAAAAACTTACCACACGAGGTCAAGAAGTGGATATATGTTGTCACCACTTATTTAAAAATGAATAATAGTTGTCTTTCCTTATGAAAACAGTATTCAAAATGTTTGAATACTGAATTCAAAATGTTTGAATTTGACCCCCCCTCCCCCGCGAGGGGGTGGTTCAAATAGCTTCGGCAATCACCTCCTTATGTCCGGTCGTGATGGTCAAGCGGATTAAGGCGTCCTGTATATACCAGTTTTCAGTTATATATATATATAATATATATATATATATATATATATATATATATATATATATGTATATATATATATATATATGTATATATGTATATATATATATATATATATATATATATATATATATATATATATATGTATATATATATATATATATATATATATATATAAATGCAAACAAGCCTGAATGGTCCCCAGGACTATATACAACTGAAAACTCACACCCCAGAAGTGACTGGAACCCATACTGCCAGGAGCAACGCAACTGGTATGTACAGGGACGCCTTAATCCGCTTGACCATCACGACCGGACAAAAGGAAGTGATAGCCGAAGCTATTTGAACCACCTCCCCGCCGGCACTCGGATAGTAATCTTGGGCATAGCATTTTATCAAATCACCTCATTCTTTGGGGCACACGTGAGGATATATATATTCTATATATACAGTTATATATACAGTTATATATATATAAAATGTGTGTGTGTGTGTGTGTGTGTGTGTGTATGTATATATATTCTTAGAGACGTTTGGATTTAGATTCAACCAGCCTCAACACATCGGTGTGAGGAACAGTCATATGCGGGTGATGGTCAGACCCATTGCGCCTAAGTAGGGTTGGATCATTGTGCGATTCCCATTACTATGAAGTCTGACATTTTGGATTTTTCTCCAGAGAGGTTTAATAGTTTTCAGCTGTTCATCATATTGCATATTTTGAGAGAGAGAAAGAGTGACGTAGTGGCATAACATCACCGTCCAGTTTTATTTTCGGAGCGAAGGTAAAAATCCTTGAATATTTATGATAATGACGGGAATGTACAGCTCCCCAGAAAGTTGTCTCTTACAGGGAGGGAAGAAATTGGTTTATCTCGCTCCTATATCATAACTCTTTAATGACGGAAGAGGGCATTGTGGGTTTCTATGACAGTGTTCGTTGTTTTTGGTTGAAGAGAGTAATATACTAGTACACTATGAGTTACCGGTACATCACTTCTAGATACGTTTACATAGAAGATAGTTTTCATAAGACCAGAGAGAGCTTATGTTAAGAACACAGGGGTTAAGCACAGAGAGCGAAGAATTTACATCGGATAGAAGAGAGCTTATACTGACATTGTGGAGTAATATTATGTATTTAAAGGGGAAAGTTTACATAGAAGAGCGGTAAGCATACGTAGAGTAGAAGGGTTATGCAGAGAAAGGGGAGAGGAATTAGAATAAGAAAGAGATTGTGTTGTAAAAGGAAGGGTTTTAAATAGGAGAGGGGAGAGCTTATGTCGGGAGGTAGAGGATATGTAACTACTTTATATGTCGAGGGTAAGGTGAGAGATCATTTGGAGACGGTAGAGTTAAGATAGTGGGAGTAGAGGGCAGATTTGATTTGTAGGGAGTTGTGGGAGGGGGAGGAGATGTTTTGTGATGAGAGAGGGAGAGGTCATAAAAAGAGTTAAATGAGAAGGTGTGTTTGGAGAGAAATAAAATTGATCTCTTTACATACCTAGAAGTATTCGTCGACAACTAGGAAGATAAACTAGGATTTATAATTGGGCAGCCTGAGCTCACAAGCGAACAAGACCAGTCATGAGAAATAATGCATTAGATGACGCTGTGTATCACCTGGTGGATTGGTCCACCTCGTTCACCAGAAAGACAAGATGCCATGAGTCATTGTTTGACTAAATTTGAGCCAAAATTGGATGATATGTGACTAGTTTATGTTTTAGACAATCCCAGTTTAATCATGTAATTCCTTTATTATATTATGAAAACTCTGGAAAGTGCAATAGAGGGTCATGTCAGTATCAGAACTTCTTAAATAGGGTCAGTGGAAGAAATATTAATGAAATTTTGTATTAGAGCTTCCCGCCACTCTATGTTCAAGTACCTATTATCAACTAACCCTCAGTGTAACCTCTCCACTCTCCCAAATATACTCCAACCTCCTTACGTATAAACCATTCTCATTGCAAACTCTTCGTGGGATCGGTAGGTTGTTTCAAGCGAAGGATGGACATATATGATAGATTTTTGTTGGATATAAATAGGAGCTGCCTTGTATGGGCCAAAAGGTTTTTTGCAATATCCTTTATTTGTATATTCTTATTTTGTTAAATTCACACCTCCCTAAGCATAATCCATTCTTAAAACTTAATGTAAGTTCTCCCCACTGTAATATAGTCTTCTTTTTCTATGCGTAACCCCTTACCCCTCTCCTACTCCCTCCCTCTTTTATTTTCTTTTACTCACTCAACTTTTCATACGTCTTAATCGCGGCCTAACTCATTCTTCCTCCTTCCTCCCGTGACTACCGTTCTATCTGCTCACACCTCGCATTCTCTACACACTATTCAATCCACCTCACACCATTTCCCAGGACTGTGGATTCACAGTCTCATGATGAGGAGAAGCCGCGTATTCTGAATCATTACATAAATTCGCAACATCAACTAGTCAGTTGGTGACCAAGTGAGTACAAGCCCACACATTTGACCAGATTTGAGATATATTCCTCACTAAATAAGACTTTACAGCTCTTTGAGAAGCAGATTTCCAGAGTTATACTACTGAATAATCATAATATGATAAGTGCGTTGCGTTGGCAATCGGCTCCCCAAATGCTCGCTTCCATGCTAAGTTTAATGGGATTTAGGTTTTCCTAAGTATAGCATAAAACTCCAATTTATAACAACAGTTTTTATCGCTGTTTAGGAGAAGCTGAATAATTTTGGTCCCAAGTTCAGAAGACCAAAACGTGACATTGGTTCATATATTTATTTAGGGAAAAGCGACTTTACATCCGCCTGGTGGATGTCACGTTCTTCCCGCAAGCTCGTCAGGTCCGGAGCCGGTGGAAGTGCTCGGCTGTTAGATATAGAAAACGAGCTAAAGTTTGGATTGTTATTAGTTTTACAATACGGGAGAGATAGTTTACTTTGGATTGTTATTTGTGTTACAATACAGGCGCGGCAGCTTAGTGTGGATTGTTATCAGTGTTACAATACAGGAGCGGCAGCTTAGTGTGGATTGTTATCTGTTACAATACAGGAGTGGCAGCTTAGTGTGGATTGTTATTAGTGTTACAATTGTACAATACAATACACTGATTGTTATCAGTATTACAATACAATACAGGCAGCTTAGGTTTGATCCTTTTTTATTTATCCCAGTTAAATTCTTGTTTCTTATATTCTGAGCCCAATTTTCCACCACCTGGTCATGTAGTTTTTGCGAAGCATTCTATTTTTTTTACAGGTTTTGTTTGATATATTGTTGATAAGAGGTAATTGGCTGTCTCATTCTGTGCTCGTTTTTGGTTATAATAATATTTCGCGTGACTGAACTTGGTGCCAACATGTACATGTTTGAGTCGTGTTTATGTTCGTGTTATTCTGTGCAAAATCTCCTCCGGAAAATCGCAATTGTTTCAATAAAATTCTGCCAATAAAAGCTTTTCCTTACAACCGCCAGTATTTCGGGCGGGTTATGTAAGAGAGTACGAGAGAGAGAGAATATTATATCTTAATATTCAACTCTAATAAAACACTTACAAATAATATAATTATGTTTATCAACATTTAATTAATACAACATTTCAACTTTGGCTGAATAATTAATCTAAATGTTGTATTATCTAAAGATCAGGAAGCCAGTAAAAGGTAATCTAGAAAAGTGGGAAGGCTGGCGGGGACGAAGGGGTGGGGGTGGCATTAACATTCGTACATCCATGCTGCTGACTACACCGGTGGAAGGTGGAGATAGCTACACATTCGTATACATCCTTCATAGTGATTAACATCACTAACCATGCTGGGATGAATATACCTTTGAGAATGTTGATTAGATTTTAGCATACATTGAAGTTCAGGGAGTAGCTTAAGAGGTAAATTTTTATTCCAATTTCTCATTAAACTTAAAATGAGTATTAACACTTAATACTAGTACTGTTCAGAGGCTCATTCTTTCTAAGTACCAAAATTTATTTTTGTTTCATTCTTTTTTGTTTTTTACATGGATGGAAATTAGAATAATTTTTTTTATAGCTGTTAGGAAGGTCAGTCTGAAGCATTAGTGCGCATCCCAACCCTTGAGAGTCAGTCTGGAGCCTAAGTTTAGTATTTTATACTTTTGGAGATGAAAGTGGAATATTATTATTGGTGCGTTTTCACCCTTCAGTAAATATTAAGATGAAAAGTCAAGTTTAGTATAGAGTTCTATGGTGTTTGGATTGTTACTTCGCATAACAGCCCTCAGGAGACCAAAAATTTTAAAAATTCCCAGATCATTTACTTAGCTCTTTTGTAGTCACTCCGCTCGTCCTCCACAATTAGACTAAGAACAGTTAAACTTTTAGTTCATATATTTTATAATTGTTGCATCAGGTTTTAACTAACATGGCAAACAATCCAATAATTCATGAGATAAAACATGCAATGATGGGTTTTAGGTAATCTTACAATACTATTTTGGTGAAATAACTCATAGTAGTTACAATTAGCTTCATGTGTATGCAGGATGTTAAATGCTTTAATGTTGTACAAAAATTATGTAGAAGTGAAGCTTCTTCTCAGCGAACAACAGTATCTCATATTTTCACATTTGCTCTCGAGGTCATGTGTGGCTTGGGAAGTTGTAGAAACTAGTTTGCAAGTCGTGTAGATCAGATAATCTCAGAAAATGGCATATCGTTGAACTTCTTCCCGCATGGAAGTTTGAAAACGGAATATTTAAAGGGAACCGCGCTCTCATCTTGGATATTTTTGTGTTCTTAATTACAGTATTGTCTTTTTCTGCATTTACATTGTACTCTTTTATGTGAGTATGAACATTATTACATATATACATCCATAAACGTTTATGTAGAAGATGCATGTAAGTAAAGAATTAATTAAATATAATTTTAACTTTTACACCTAATTTGCATATTTTTCTTGATATTTGGATATTTCGATATGTAACAATATTTCACAACATATCCAAAAAATTTAATTAAATATATATCAGAAACCTCCTCTACAAAACTACAAGTTTTAATACATATGTATACGATAATTAATTAAATAAATACTCGTCATAACATACTCAAGTATTACATGTAATATTATACACGTTAATTCAAGGAATATTCACATTATCCACTCTCACATAGCAAGGCAGTGGTAAACAACTTAACTGCTTAATTATGCATGCAAATAAGTTGCTAATCTTCACGAGTTGTCTTGAATTTGATCAACTCTAATGCCACTACTCATACATATTCTGAGTTGTGCTGACCAAATTGAGCCTCTAACCCAAGTGTATGCTTAAGGCGCTCATGGAAAGAGCCGAGGGCAGTCATTAGACGTATTATTTATTGTGATAAGGAAAATATATGGTATATCTGTCTGCACTCACCTGTTTGTGCCTACAGGATCGAGCTTCAGGTTTTAGCCCCTTTTCTTCAGCTGTCTACCATCTAATGTTGGGACCTTACCTACATTTTTTGTACTTTTTTCGTTGTAAATTGAGTATGGTGTTGGTTGCCACTCATAATTTCCATTTTCCAATTATTTCAGTGACGATGTGTTTTTACAACCCGTTCTCGCAAATTTAATAAGTCAATATTGACTTATTAAATAGGTGCATAGGTGACATACTTAACATAATAGATACCCTTAAAAAGATTCATAGAAAACACCGACCTTACCTAACTACTTAGTATGTTAAGATAAGCATCTTATTGCTTCGCAATTACAATTATTACCTAACCTATAATAGGTACAGGTTAAGTAATAATTGTAATTACGAAGCAATAAGATGCTTATCTTAAGATACTAACAAGGTTAGGTAAGGTCGGTGTTTTCTATGAATCTTTTTAAGGGTATCTATTATGTTTAGTATATCACCTATGCACGTAGTTAATAAGTCAATATTGACTTTACGAATTTGCGAGAACGGGTTGGTTTTTATCATCTCTATGGCTTACCTTTCTCTATGATGTCTACTCATGTCCTCTCGTTCTGTTGTTCGTCATTGTAAACCTTTCCTCGTTTTTACCCTGCCATTTCCGAAAAATATTTAATGTATCACATATCTTATGTTTTATAGCGTCCTTGAGATCAGTTCCTTCAACGTTTGTTCCTGTTCCGTGTTGTTCTGAGACGCACCGCTATATAAACTTTAGTATCTTTGTAAGTTTACTTCAGTGCTTTTGGGAGGACTTGATTAGGTAGTGGTACTATTTACCAAATGCCCACCTATTAATGTAATCGTAGGCTACGGATGATGATGCCAGTTTCGCATACGCTGCTGACGTACGTTAGTTTGTCCTTGTGTACCTCTGGGGTGAGACGTAGTGTTATATCTACTCTTAGGACTATTCCTTCAGATCTGGTTGTTTCTTGGTGGAAAGTCCCCTTCATTGTGTACTAGTCAGATGGGCTTCTCTCAGATGAGTACGTTTGTATAACCTTACATTAACTGATATTATATTCTGTTAGCCATTTCTCGAACTAACTCTAGCCACTCCTTGTTATCACTTTTCACTTTTCTCTGGTCTCTCGGCTCACACTTCTTCTTTGTACACTTTTTCTTTGTACACTTCCTCTTTGTACACTTCCTCTTTTCCCACTTCCTAGGTATCTTCTCGCTGGAGACTGCAAAATAATTTGAATAATTTTCATTTCAAGGTTCATTAAAACTTCGCAATTTATCTCGTCTCTTCAGTTACCAAATTAGGCAATTCTGACAACGTTCCGCGCGGCTGAACAAAATACTGGAAAAAATTAATTTTTCTTCTCGTTGTGAAATTTGCGAGACATAGCTGATTGAAGGACAGAATTTTAAATTTTAAATTTTAATTATGTGTGTTTGCAAATTTTTCTCCTTGTCACCAATTTTGTAGGGAAATTGGGAAGTGGAATTAATAAGTCGGACCCACCTGCACACACACACACACACACACACACACACACACACACACACACACACACACACACACACACACACACACACACACACACACACACACACACAGATGAGTTTTTGTTTACATAGAGATGTAATGTTCACCGTGAAATACAAGAGGATTCTATTCACCTTTCTATGTACGAGGTGGTTTTTCCATACTTTCTTGATCGGCATTCCTGCTTATTTGACTCTCCTGTTTATTTTGGACCTCAGGGTTACTTGACATTCATGGTTACACGCTGTGCATTTGATAGTCAAATGCACAGCTTGTAGCATAACACACACTCATCATCCAGTCTACCTCTTCCATACAATGGGCTGAAAGATTTTAGAGATTCTTGTAGCCAATATTTTATATTTAGGTTACAACACTATTGGCTGCTTGACACTCTTGGCTAATTGACATTCTTGGCTGCTTGACACTCTTGGCTGCTTGACACTCTTGGCTACTTGTCTTGGCTGCTTGACACTCTTGGCTGCATGGCCCTCTTGGCTGCGTGACACTCTTGTCTGCTTGACACTCTTGGCTACTTGTCTTGGCTGCTTGGGTCACCCTGGTTGCATATGAATATCAACGCTTCCTGGTACTAATAAACGTCGGCCTCGGTGGGTTAGGTGGGCTGCTTAGGTGTGTACACTTCTGGCTAGGTAAACCACTAGGAATATGACGCTTGTGGTACCGTGAGAACGGCTGGTTGAATACCAAAACTCATTAGACCCAAGTACTTGAGTCAGTAATCAAAACTTGCACGGCGGTCGTTACGATGGGCATAACTTGAAGACACTTTCACACTTATTTTATTTCTCTGCCAAAATATATACATATGTTTCGAGTATACATTTCGAGTGTCTGCCTGAAAGGCTTTGTGTAATAGTGGCTTTAGGCATTGTATGTACTAGCTCTATCTATAAATCCATCAATGTTTGTATCTCACCTTGTATGTATGTACTTTACCTGAATAAACATTTGATTTGATTTGATTGGACATACCTTGTGATGGCTTGCCGCTCGCTACTTGCACTTAGCTTTGTGAGTTGTGAGTAACCCTCCGCGAGTGATAAGCTTTAAACCCAACACCAAACTACCCAATATTTCAGTAGTATTTTTTATTAATGAAAAGTTTTCCTTATGTAATATACCAAGCAGACATTTTTTGCTCCTCCAGCGGAGAACACATTGTTAAGAAAAACAAGATACATTTTGCCTACGTGGGACTGTCTTAGTTTTCATTATAAATCTAAGCGAAATCTGTATATTCTAGTCGACAATGTGAATGTCACGCATCGACATTCTTCTCCCATCCGCGTTTTTGTATATAAATAAAACATTGTTATTCACGGCTCTCATACGCCCTGTGTTCATCTTCTATTGACAAGCCAATAATCTAAAGTTGACAGGTGGGGTCCTTGGCGTAGCAGGAGGCCTAATGGCGAGAAAAATAAAATGTATTTTAAAAATATTTGTTAATATCTGTGGAAAGAATTATTGGGCGATAATTTAGAAATTGGTGAAGGACCGGAGGTGGACAGATTGTCGGAGACGAGTAGGATGATGAGGTAGAAGTGCTTAGTAGGAAAGAAGACGTCGAGAGAATTGTGACAAGAATGAAGGACGGTAGAAAACATTGGTGGAGAATGTCAAGTGGATTTGGTTGGCGAGCAAGGTATAGGTGATGTGAGTAGTGGGATGAGACGCTGGAGTTGGTGACTGTAGTGGTGATGAAGTGACTGGGTGTGAGGGAGGACTGTATTAAGGGACTGGTGTTGAGGAAGGGTGGTAAAGGTAGTGTATGGCAGGTGATGGGAAGGCCGAGTGAATGGTGTGCTTGCGGGTGGTAAAGAACACGGTTCCATCGTATAGTGAACAAAACGCGAAGGGAACAGGAAGGAGGTTTTGTTTGTAAGAAAATGACCCGAGATTAACTGTGAAACACGACGAAGTGGGTTATGAAAAATTATGGATATATTGTTTGTGGTAAATAAAGGAATGATTGGTTTTTGTTGATTGTAGATGTAATGGTTGTTGAAGATGGTGGTGTAGGTTAATTGTGGAGAATTGTGGGTGGGTTGGTTGTGGAGGATTGTCAGTGGGATGGAGGTGGAGCCCGATAGGTGAATGGGCTGTGGACGGTGGTGAAGGGAGTCGTTGCCCAGATTAGAGAATGGATTCATTATGGAGAGCGAACGAGAGACTGGATGAGAAGCATGGATAAGAGGTTGGTTGTTGGGTCTTTCCAGGAATGTTTGCGAAAGACTGTGGAATGTTTGACGAGTTGGGAAACAGTTTGTTAAATGTGAAAGAATGAGGTCATAAAGTAATTATTTTACGATAACGGGAAAATATTTCAGATAAATTACCGTCTGTGTAGATGTGGTATAAGATTGCTACTTATGTAAAGGAGAAGGAATTCTGCTTAACCACTAAATGATGTTAATATTTGAATTCTTATCCCAAAGGAAATAAATGCTGCGTTTTACGGAGTACGAAATACTTTTTTGGAAGTGAACTGCAACTGTGGCTGCTGGAGTTTTGTTAACACAAGTTACGAAACTCGTTACAACCTATCAACCATTTGTTAAAGCTCCACCAACATAAAATCACGATATAAAATGTACAATTGACTTAATTTGTGATAGTACGAGAATAAACTTTTATATATATATATATATATATATATATATATATATATATATATATATATATATATAAATATATATATAGTTACAACATTGGTTACATTAGTTACATGCCGGGTACAAGGCTGCTCGTCACAGGCTGTAGAATTCCTCCAGCTCCTCAGATGGCGGGCAGGAACCATGGATGCAGTGAGCATTTCCTCTCTCTATCGCCACACTAAGGCACTGAAAGAGGAAATTGGCGGCTCTAGGGTCTCTAGTTGTTTCAATTAGCTTGGAACCTAGCTCCTTAAAAAACTAGTAATACTTTTACCCCAAGCACCAAGTGTGTCTGAGGCAATGGGGACAAAAACTGTAGCGGTGATCAAGATCTCTGTATTTATGCGACTTGGCTTCTTCCCTGTGATATATATATATATATATATATATATATATATATATATATATATATATATATATATATATATATATACATATATATATATATATATATATATATATATATATATATATATATATATATATATATATATATATATATATATATATATATATATACATATATATATATACATATATATATACATATATATATATATATATATACATATATATATATACATATATATATACATATATATATATATATATATATATATATATATATATATATATATATATATATATATATATATATATATATGCAATTGACGATCACAAAACACTGATCATTTTATGCGGATCATCCACAGATAAATATGAAATGAGGTGAACGTTTCGGCTTGTTAAAGCCTTTGTCAACACCAGACTCAGAGTCTGGTGTTGACAAAGGCTTTAACAAGCCGAAACGTTCACCTCATTTCATATTTCTCTGTGGATTTTCCGCATATAAGTCGGTAATTCTTGTTCCTAATAAAAATAGATTATTTTAATTAGAAAAGAACCAATCTGGAAATAAATATTTGAAAATTACGAAAATTATTCGGCCTGTTAAACAAATCAAATCTTGCATATTAGGCTAAGTAGTGCGGTTCTGGCTGTTAGGCACGACATGCATATATATATATATATATATATATATATATATATATATATATATATATATATATATATATATATGAAAATTTTAATTCACATTAACGTAGCGTATAAGTTATTTTTAATAAGTTAAATCGTAAGTATTTTTCATTTGCAGCATTGAAGGAAGACTTTTCAATCAATTTCTGATGATGAAAACTTGATTAAATCACCGAAGATAATTTGCGATCTCAGGCTTCTTAATTTTAAAATTTCGAAGAGAGAGAGAGATGGCGAGAGAGGAGAGATGATTTCATTATGTAGAGTGTTTTCATGTCATCTTGAATGTTGAAACAATGTTCTCCATATATCTATATGTCCTTCTGTGCGAGGTTGGAGGCCAGATGCTTGGGGTTATCCTCACTGAACTTTACACCTTAATTCACGTGGGGAACGTGCCCAACGTGGTACCCGGGTTTCTGTGTCTTCACACACACACACACGCGCGCGCACACACACACACACACACACACACACACACACACACACACACACACACACACAAACGGTTGAGAGGCGGGACCAAAGAGCCAGAGCTCAACCCCCGCAAACACAACTAGGTGAGTACAACTAGGTGAGTACACACACACACACACACACACACACACACACACACACACACACACACACACACACACACACACACACACACACACACGTTTGGGTGTGTGTGTGTGTGTGTGTGTGTGTGCTGGCGTTAAATATATATGTGTTTGTATACCCAGGGGATTTAGACAAAATAATGTCTTGGCCATCGACAAGATTTTGGTGCTTTCGGTGAAAGAGGAGGAGGAGGAGGAGGAGGAGTGTAGCAGCAGGTGCGGGCGAGGTCTGGTAATGCGGGGGTGATGTATCCTGAGCGTCAGGCCTCACTCCTCGCATAATAAATGCAAGCAACAGCCGGCGCCACACCGACCCACCTCGTAAATTGTGTCCTTCATGTATTAGAATATTTCTAATGGCTCACTACTACATCTTTACTCTTCTGATTTATATTATGTTCTATGAATTTTTTTACTATTCTTAATTAATATTATAAAGGTTTATGAATGGAATAAATATGTTAAATTGTTTAAAATGTATTTATTCTGTTGAAATCATCTTTTTGTCTCCTAAAATCCTTCAGATTTGATGATGAAAGATGAATTTAGAAAGTCTGCCACTTAATTATTATAATTACACTTTTCTTTGATGATAATGCGTTTCTAAAACATTGCACGTTATAAATAACAGTATGATAATAAATAATAATAACTGTCCTAATCCTTTTGAAACATTTTAAATATTCTGACTTTGTCGATTTGGACAGGAGTATCAAGCTCGCCAGCTGTGTCAGGTGATTTCCGGATCCGCCAGGGTGTTTACATGTTGGGTTTAGTAAATATTGGTCGACGGTAACCAGTGTCGGTAGTCATGGAGACTGGCAGGACTCGAAAAGCTTGCCGACCCACACGGGGTATTGAGAGGCTTCCCGACTTGCATGGGGTATGGAGTGGCTTCCCGACTTGCATGGGGTATGGAGTGGCTTCCCGACTTGCATGGGGTATGGAGTGGCTTCCCGACTTGCATGGGGTATGGAGTGGCTTCCCGACTTGCATGGGGTATGGAGTGGCTTCCCGACTTGCACGGGATATGGAGTGGCTTCCCGACTTGCATGGGGTATGGAGTGGCTTCCCGACTTTCACGGGGTATGGAGTGGCTTCCCGACTTGCACGGGGTATGGAGAGGCTTCCCGACTTGCACGGGGTATGCAGTGGCTTCCTGACTTGCATGGGGTATGGAATGGCTTCCCTACTTACACTGGGTATGGAGTGGCTTCCCAACTTGCATGGGGTATGGAGTGGCTTCCTAACTTGCACGGGGTATGGAGTGGCTTCCCGACTTACACAGGGTATGGAGATTCCTGCCGACCCACATGGTGTATTGAGAGGCCTACCGACTTAAACGGGATACTGAGAGGCCTGCCATCCTTTTACTGGGATGGGAGGCCTGCCATCCTTTACTGGGTATTGGGAGGCCTGCCATCCTTTACTGGGTATTGGGAGGCCTGCCATCCTTTACTGGGTATTGGGAGGCCTGCCATCCTTTACTGAGTATTGGGAGGCCTGCCATCCTATACGGGGATTTAGGAGGCCTACCCTCCTACACGGGGTATAGGGAGGCCTACCATTCTTCACGGGGTATTAAGTATATTATAGAATGTGAATCCTTAATTGTGCTTGCAAATAGCAACAATATATGTACAACCAATTTTAAAATATCGGCTTTATTAAAATAAATGTAATTTTTAGTGCAATATTATTTCAATATTAATTTACGTTTGCCATTAATATGGTGATATAAACACCAAATGCATTCATGTGTTTGGGTTTGAAACCTTCAACCAACTACATTCATTCTAAAAAAAATTGGCTTTATTGCTCATTTGCATTAATTTGAATACATTGGTAAAAGTAATCGGAATAATTTATAATTTTGTTATGGTTTCTTTATAGTTATGACACTACAGCTAATGTTGATAATAACTTCATTCATCTCTGACATTTACAACTGTACAACACATTATACACTGGTTAGTAATTACAACTGTACACTTAATATCTTATGTTATTGAATATGATTAACTATTGCATATTAGTACGGACTGATGGGTGCTTAAAGGGCTCCCCGCATCAGATAATTGATATCAGAATAAACAATCCACCTTTTAGATTTTATCTCCACTATTGTTTATAATCATTGTCCTGAATGTTATGTAGTGACCATGGGAACAAGAATGTTCAAGGCTTCATCTGACAGGAATTATTCCTCAGGAAAAGCAAGCAGAGACTCCCAGAAGTTTCC
Source organism: Procambarus clarkii (assembly GCF_040958095.1). Taxonomy (NCBI): domain Eukaryota; kingdom Metazoa; phylum Arthropoda; class Malacostraca; order Decapoda; family Cambaridae; genus Procambarus; species Procambarus clarkii. Next base: position 22,296,366 of record NC_091158.1, read on the forward strand.
ATGATATTCAATGATTGTCAAGGAGTATTTCTGCGGATATACGTGTCAAGAGGAGAATCCATTAGGATTCCCTGTTGAGTTATTGCAATATTAACTGACAAAAATGGATTCATTATCCACATCTTTTCCTTTACCTACTGGGAAATATTAACCAAATATTTTCTTGAAGAGCTCGAGATGAACAGTAACGAAAATCTCCACCTAGTCTTCCATATTATGAACCTTTTCCTTTCACTTGATGTTCTTCAATAAGTGAATAAGCTGGACTAAGTGCGAAAAATTCATCCTTTAGGAACGGTATTTTCAAAGAATAATCTTCTGCCTGAAGGCCTCGACTTTAACTGCAAATATATCTTATTTTCCTGTGATGGACAGGTATAGATTGTTGAGATTCTCAAAACCGTAGGTATACTATATAGTCTTGACAACTACTATAGATCATGTATTTCGATGTTTTATCTTTGTCCTCATGAAACAATAGAGATTTGTTCAGAAGCCAGGGCTTGTTGATGGTATTTTGAATTGAAACATTGCTTAGAAACACGTTTTTGATTCGTGTACCTGCCCCTTACAAAGACTAGCGTATTGTTGCAGCACCTTCTGTAGTCACAACCTCTTTGGCTGAATTCATCTAGCTTAGTTACTATATAATATCTTTGAGGTATGAACCCTGCAAATGACGTACATCTTCCTATACTCGAACAATTATATCTAATGAACTCTTTCCACCATGAATTAACTCTCCACGCCTTCTGGATATGGTCAAATCACACAGTGTACTTTGACGATTTACTGCTTTTCTTCCTGGTCCGTGCAAACGATGCTTTCCGACAGTATCTTCAATTGCTTCAAATAGATTATTAGTGTTGCTCCGATAAGCTTAAATAATTTGTTTTTATGATGAGGATGCTTAATGCTGAAGAGAGAGAGATAACAACTTTGAAGGAATAAGAAAATGCATTCTGTATTTAACATGGCAAAACATTAACTACGGAAAGATAAGATTTCATACTTCACTCGTGTAAAAGTAACCAGTACACACACACACACACACACACACACACACACACACACACACACACACACACACACACACACACACACACACACACACACACACACACACACTGCCGTCCTAAGTCACAGGGTTCACTGAACTTAATATCCAAAGAAGTTTTAATTTTGAGACCAATTCACGCAACTCCTATGAATAATTAATTTATTATATTTTAGATTGCAGCATTATTCCCTACAAATATATTCTGAAATATATGCGATAATCCTACCTTATTTACCATAACGAAACCATTGATTTATTACATATGTACATAACATACATATATACACATAATTTATTCGTAATATCTCCACCATTCACATTTATTATATCACTCCATTCTCATTCATTACACCATTCCTATTCACCTTGTCAGTCAATCACATTTTTTCTCATTATCCACTTCATCATTCTTATGCACTGTGTCATTCAATCATTCTCTTTTCATTTAACTTGGCATTCACCCCCATTCATTTTCAGTCACTTTGATTCTGGTCTCATTCACCCTTAACAAAACCATTCACCTAGTTGATAATTACGAATTCAGGGCATTTGTCGCTTACTAAATAGTTTTGAGTTAATATATATTTACATTTTCCAATCTTCAAATGCAAATATAAAATTATATGCACATTATTGATGGTTGGGTAATTGAATTCCTTTATATAAGGTTAAACAAAATAATTTTATTTAACTTATTGTTAAAAATCTTAAGTTGAGAATTGTACAATGGTTTAATGTGTTTTAAAATGTAGATTTCAAATTTCAATAAATATATTTATAACTTTGTAATATGTATTGTGTACATATATGTAAATATTGCTAATAAGAATAAGGTTTCAACGATTGTTCTTCATTTCAGAGCTAACAATAACGTAATTGTATTAGCTATTCCGAGATATATTTGAGTCAAATGTTACATCACCCAGGAACTAAACATAACAGATAAAGACCAATACAAAATAACTCTAGTTTTGGTCAACCAGCATCGGGATGTATGGTTAACTCATTACAGAAGTTGAGATAAATGAGCCATTCGGGTTCTGAAGCCAATCCAAACAGAAAACGTCCATTACAATCAACAAATTTCCAGTGTCGGTATTAGGGGTCTGAGACGTGGTATTCGTTCTTGGAAAGAGGCCCAAAGACGTCAGTTAGTGAGATAAAGCTCGTGTGTGCGCGTGACAGAACTATGTTAACTGAAACTCTGAGTAACTGTATTTGACATTAGGACATAACAGAGTGAAGGAAGGGTTTGAAAAACTAATTTTGCCAGTCTGTGATAATCATAAATATTGATATGCTATAAGCCATTGTTAAGCATTCCTACGCATGCAGTCAAGGGACGTGAACAGCAGTGATTGCATACATCAGTCAGTGATATCTCAGGAAGTTCGACCCGACGCTTCGCGTTCTCCGTAATCTCTGCCTCACCCTATCCGTCCGTCTTCTGCCTGAGATCGTGGAGTCCACTGCTCGAAGGTGGATTTCACGTCCAATCACGGAGAAAATAAGGATCCCAGAGTCGGGTCCCACGGCTTCAAAGCCAATATTTTTGTCAAGACCTGTCCCCAAAAACCGCCAAGATTTTTGTCCCAGGCAGAGGCAAAATTATCCAACCCTTCACTATGGACTTAGACTCTAATCTATTCAACAAAAGGAAGTCTTCGATAGATGCAATTGTGCGGGGTAAGTCTCAGTGTGTTCTTTGTGCTTTGATGTGAATGCATCTCGTGTATTACAGTGAAGACTCCATTGTGGTTTGTGCTTATAATTTTTTATTTTTTTCTGTGTAAAGCTGTTAAGAAAAAGTTTGCGTAATTCCAAGTGATTTAAGATAAGTTTTCAAGTCTCAGTTATATTCACATATCTTTGGCTAGAGTTACTGAAACGCTCACTATGAATATCAGTGTTTTATTTTTGTATTTTTTATTATTAAATTCATCATCGCTCTTCGCATCGTTGGTAAGTACTCAGATATTATTGTTCTTCAATTTGATTCTAATTAGAAATTAGTAATTTAACACATGTTTTAATGCATTATGTCGGTTTATAATTCCCTTTCTATGTTGGTATGGATCATTTATTTCACTTTGGGATGCTGAACATTTTTCCAACACCGTTTTGGAAGTATGTTTGAAGTTTCTTTCGTTGGCTTTAATAGATGTGCGAAAATATTCAGAGCTGCGAGTGAAATGTTGTTATATAGGTGTGATCATCAGTAGTTCCAAGTCCTTGCGTGATGGTGTGGTTCTGGTAATGACACCGATATCTATAACCGATCTTGACCCATTACAGTTGTGTCAGATGGGAAGTAAGCTTAGTTTCAAGTTAATCATATTATTGATATTATTATGAACAGCTGGTTGGTAATTTTGTTTATTGAAGTGTGATTTGCCCAGACCGGATCTGGAACAGTATCAGAGAATTAACCCCTCACGTTTCATAAGATTTATAGCATACCGAGTACGCCAGGAAGGATTTTTTCCAAGATTTGGCTGGGTATCTGTGAAGCACTTAAGTGTCTTAAAATCCAGTGGTGAAACGGTTCACCCTTGGAAAATAGCATAAACCGAATTTAAAACAAACACAGCAGACTCGAGAGATATCCCAGCCTTGGACTATTTGATTGCTAGATGAGAACATAATTAATAAGATAGCACTTAATATAGGAAGAAGAAAATTATATTAATATCTCAATACAATAAGCGTATACGTGTGCTAATCCAACACTTTGAGGGTGTGTATTTTTCTGGATCGTGAAGAGTAAGTGAAACATGAATGGCATTGACCGCGGACTTCATCATCGGCGGCTGTGGTGCTCGTCTGCAGATCGCGCGGGAGTGCCTGGACCATCTGGCTAAAACAGCCGGGGCGTGGAGCGGAATATTAATATTGGATATGGTCCACTTTACCTCCCGAGACCCCGTCCCCCCATTCCCAAATCCCTCCAACCCGTCGCCACTCGAACCAACTCTTTATGAGTAACTTGCTCATGGTAAGAATTAAAGAATATATATTTTGTGTTTGATTTATTTGGCTCGTCCGTACATTCTGCCTCAAATCTGTTAGTCGCGTATATGTATGCGTTCATGGACGCTCGCACGGATGCACACACACACACACACACACACACACACACACACACACACACACACACACACACACACACACACACACACACACACACACACACACACACACATACACTGGAGCGCTGGTGGCTGAACGGACAGCACGCTGGACATGTAATCCTGTGGACAGTGGTTCGATTCTCGGCGCCGGCGGTAAACAAAATGGGCAGAGTTTCTTTCACCCTGTTGACCCTGTTACCTAGCAGTAATTAGGTACCTGGGAGTTAGGCAGCTGTCACGGGCTGCTTCCTGGGTGTGTATGTGGAAAAAATAGTAGTTAGTAACAGTTGATTGACAGTTGAGAGGACGGCCGAAAGAGTAGAGCTCAGCCCCCGTAAGCATAAGTAGGTGAATACATCTAAGTGAATACACACACACACGCGCGCCCGCAAGAGGACAGCGTTCAGAATTCGCAGTTCATTGACCCAGGTTCGATTCCCGTCCGAGATAGAAACAAATGGGCAGAGCTGTTTTCATATGATGCCTCTGTTCACCTAGCAGTAAATAGGTACCTGAGAGTTGAACAGCTGTTGCGGGCCGCATCCTGGGAATGTGTGAGAGAAAGAGAGGCGTGAAATATATGTAGTATGAGAGAAAGAGTGATATACGTAGTACTTTATATATGATAGAGAAATGTATCAGGATTCACGTGGATGTACTGTGTGGACCATCACTGGTGGGTGTGGATGTGCTGTGTGGGACCATCACTGGTGGGTGTGGATGTACTGTGTGGGACCATCACTGGTGGGTGTGGATGTACTGTGTGAGACCATCACTGGTAGGTGTGGATGTACTGTGTGGGACCATCACTGGTGGGTGTGGATGTACTGTGTGAGACCATCACTGGTAGGTGTGGATGTACTGTGTGGGACCATCACTGGTGGGTGTGGATGTGATATGTGAGCCATCACTGCTGGTGAGGATGTCACTGTTCAGTAGTCAGTTTACCTCGGTCTCTTTGACTCCACATCCGTTACAGTACTTGCATGATCGTGCAATATAGTCATAATGGTTGGCGCTGTCTGCTGATAATTACCTTACCTTACCTTGCATTTTCGCTGTATTGTCTTGTATTCTTTATTGGTCTTGGGTTATCTCTAATTCTATTATTAATTTTGTTTCTATCTCTTCTCTTTTTATATATCTATTTTGTTTACGAGATTTTTTTTTTGTCTCGTAATGATTTTGTCTCGTAATGTCTATTGTGTATGTTAATGTATTCACCTGCTTGCTTTTAAATGCATAACACACGTGTAGAATTTCTGCGTTTTCTTTTAATTATGAATAGGCATTTATGGATATGCAATTATGAATTATGAATAGGCAATTATTTTAATTATGAATATCCATCTTAAGTCTTAAACTTCAGGAACACCAGAACAGATATTGACCCGTCGAAGCCCCATCAATTTTTTTTTTATTTACACATCACCTGTTGAGGTCTTGGTCCTCTCCCGGGACGTGCGGTCGGTAATGATTGATTTTATGGCGTACCAGATCGAGCAGACGCTCCTGATGATCTGCTCATTAGTATTACAAGAGCCACTTCAGTTCCTGTCACATGTGCTTATCAGAAGCTTAATTTGGCGGCAGGAGTACCTCTCTGGATAATATCATGCTTGAAACATGCACTCCTAAAGGAAGGGTTATTAAGCTTTGGTGACCGGAGTTTTCCTGTCTCTTCTACTGACACGTTGTGAAATACAGAACGGCTAGAGTGCGGCTGTAGCCTTATTTCTTCTTATTATTTAACTAGGATACAAGATAAGTAGTTCGCTGAAATGCGTCGTGTATAAGAATTCGTATTTAACTGAGGAACTATAGTTCATCAAATGGTTTAAAGGAACGCCATAAAGCAGGTACTGGAGATGGATCCGCAGATTTGAATTGCGTTTTTGTTTTCTAAGCAAATTCTTCAGTACACCCGTGAAGATAATATACATAAACGTTTACCGGTATTAGTTACGTCAGCTGAACCTGCTTGCGCATAACACTTTAGTTAGGTAAGCCTATTCCTTCGAAATAAATGAAAACAAATTGTGTTTAACTTAGAATACCTCTTATTTATAGAATTATTTTTTCATTATCTAAAACATTTTGATACAAAGCTGCGAAAGTTTCGATTTTTCATCCGTGAAGTTAAACAACTTTCGTGACTATCAACGTGAAGCCGTGGTTCATTACTGCTGAGTGTGGACCCCTCACACGCCTGAGGTCCACGGTTCGAGTCTCCTGGAGCCCAGGTGAATGGCATGCTTACTTCTCCGGAGGTGTGAATGACAGTTTACATACAACTGATAATATTACCAACTTCTTCCAGTCTCTGCCACAAGCTATTTAATAAATACATTAAATACCAGTGTTAGCAGGGGTTCTTACACTCCTTGGAATCCTTTACTTTGTCTTCTGTTGAGCCACTCTTCGGATCCCATTGTCTCATCACTATGATATTGCATGACTTGCGTGTTTCATTGTACATTTCATGCTTAGCAACTCTTTCTTTATCACGGATAAGCTTATTATATATTCTCTCACTCTCTCTCTCTCTCTCTCTCTCTCTCTCTCTCTCTCTCTCTCTCTCTCTCTCTCTCTCTCTCTCTCTCTCTCTCTCTCTCTCTCTCTCTCTCGCTCCCTCTCCCTCTCCCTCTCTCTCTCGTTCCCTTCGCTTCCTCCCGAAACAGATAGCCCATCAGGCGGCCTCCTAACACACTATCGTACCTGTGGGACCGGTGCCAATTGACAGAAGGCCAAATCCGGCTCGGGAACCTTCCTTGATCTGGTACAGATATCTGTTGGATTCTATTATAAACCTTCCATCTCAGTCGCAGATGTGTTCGGTTGACGACCTGTACTTGATATCCATCGTATAAATTCCAGGAATTAAAAGAAATAGTTCGATAAAGATTTAACACTGTGATTCATACATATGAAGGAGAGTGTCGAGATACTGTAGCGAGAGAAGACATGTGGAGCAAGAGAAGGATGAACAAGAGCTGCAGAAAGACAAACTCTTGATCGATTTTTAATGCCATGATCTATTCTATTGATGGCTATCTAATAGAGTTCAATCCTTCTCATCATTTCTCCCTACCACCACGCTAGTATTCAACTGTGTCTGTGTTCACTCCCCACCTGAGTTCACCATCACCCTACGAGTCCATCCATCCTTTCCTAAATAACTACCCCCTTCCCCCCTGGCCAGAGGCCAGCCCCCGCCCACATTCCACCCTCATGGCCTGGTTCACTATTCCTTCCTCCCCTCACCGGCCAGCGCCCATACCTCTCTGGAAACCGCTTTCCCCCCCTTCTCATTCTCCCGTGGGGTCGGAGACGTGTTCCACAGCTGGAACAATGTGGCGGCGGGTGGTAGCAGGGTGGGTGAACACGAGGAAACAAAGGGCCGCTGATGACTTGTCACCGGCCTCAGAAGACCACCTCCAGGATGGCCCACCACCTTCACCCACCACATTTAAACGACTCGTCCAGGCGCTTGGGAAGGCGGTGGTGATGGTAAGGAAAATGTTCGTGGTGGGATGTGGATGGTTGGTGGTGTTGGGAAGTAGAAATAGGGTGGTGGTGAGAATCAATGGAAGGTGAATGAGTGGCGATGAAAGGTGAGAGTGGAACATATGGAATGGATTCACCTAATTATGCTTCTGGGAGGTTAAACTTCAGCTTCTTGGTTCCAGCGTTCTACATTTAGTCGACTGGTATACACGTTCCCAAGGACAATTAACCAAAATCAAATTCACGTTTAAGGCTGTGCATGGAGTCTACTTTCCCCATTCAACTTTTCAGCACATTCCATATGTTCCCAACTCAGACATTTAAAACTATCCTTATCATTTCAGTACTTTGTTATCATCTATGTCCTCTTGTTGGTAAACCACCCTATGTCCGCTATATCCGCCCTATCTATACCACTGAAAAAAATTGTTATGGAAATAATGTTCCCTGCCTCTTTTTTACTCTCCAGTGCCTGGATTTTTAATTCCTTCTATATTTACTTGTAACTTATTTCTCTTAGCTCTGGTACTAGACTAGTGGTATATCACTGGACTTTCTTTAGCTTCAGTATGTGTTTAGCGAGACAGACTCCATGATAGTACTACTTATTCAAGAATTAGATGACATGTGGTTTAAGGGTCACGAACAACTCCCTCCAGATTGTTTAAAGATAGATTTTATGTAGGCCATCCTTGCATATGTAGCTGATGATACATTTTTTAAGGGTGCTTCGAGAGATAATTTCGGTGAAAAATTAACAACTAGATCTGTTTCTGTGTCTGATTCCAGAAGTGTTTCTTCGTTTATTTCGAACTGTGTCCATACTCCTGTTACCAGCACTCAGCTTCATTACTTTGCACTTGTTGGAGTTCAATTGTAGTAGCCACTTGTTGGACCATTCTTTCACTTGCTCCCGGTAGAAAGAAAGAGCGGAGGAAGAGGAAAAACAAAAGTTAGAAAATGGGGAAGATAAGGAAAGGAAGAGTTTATGGATCTTTGACTACCTTGTGGGGCACCTCGAGGAAAATGACTATTTTCCGAGGTCCGTAGAGATCATTGTTCGTGTCTAAGAGACGCTGTGTTTATTTTTTTATCCCAGGTTTTTTCCAACTTTTCCACCTCACACCACCTTCCTTAGGGGTGTGTTCCACCTCTCTCTCTCTCTCTCTCTCTCTCTCTCTCTCTCTCTCTCTCTCTCTCTCTCTCTCTCTCTCTCTCTCTCTCTCTCTCTCTCTCTCTCTCTCTCTCTCTCTCTCTCCCCCTCTCTCTCAATATGTTACACAGTTACCAATCATATTATTGTTACTCCCCAGTGACATATTCAACAATAGCAATAATGTGTGGAATGCAATATTAGCTTTGTTGGTGTGTACCTCAATAATGTTCCGTCATAGGCTAATATCAGGAAGCTTTCCGATGCAGTTAAACTGTATTACATGCTGTTCATTATCATTATGAACCATGCGGCACATAATATATACTTTCAGAAAAAAATCCTGTAAAAAAGTGCTGTAATATAAAGTGCACTCATGGAATTCAGTCATTTATTGAATATAAGCAAGCTTAATATTCTGTAGAATTTAAATATTTAGAATGACCAATAATGCAAAAAAGATTGATAAAAATAATTTTTTCCAACCATGTGTCTTTATTTCATTACTGGGGTGTGAGGCGGTTGGGAAATACTGAAGAAAGGATTGAGAGTGAGTTTCAAGGCCTCCAAGATGACCCCCATCTTGTTACTCGCTGCCTCCTGATGGATGCTGCAGGACAGGAACAGGATTTACTGATGGTGATGGATTATTTGCTCTCACCTTGAAGAGTGGAAATATTTGATGATGTGCGTGTGTCTGTGACTGTGTGTCTCTGTGGGTGTGCGTGTGTCTGTGGGTGTGCGTGAGTCTTTGGGTGTGCGTGCTTGGTACTGAACGTTCGCATGTTTTTTCATGTGTGATTGTAATGTGTGCATTTATGTTTTTAGTATGTCAATTTATGTATATGTGGTTGTCAATGTTTGTATTCAGCTAGTTGAGCTTGTGGAGGTTGAGCTTTGCTCTCAACTGTCAATTAACTGTTACTGTTAACTTTTTTTTCCCAGGAAGCAGCTCCGTAACAGCTGTCTAACTCCCAGGTACCTATTTACTGCTAGGTAACAGGGGCATTCAGGGTGAAAGAAGCATTGCCATTTGTTTCTGCCTTGTTCGGGAATCGAACCCAGGCCACAGAATTAAGTGTCCTGCGCGCTGTCCACTCAGCTACCAGACCCCCCAATTTTGTGTGTGTGTGTGTGTGCGCGCTCGCGCGCGGTTGCGTGCATTAATTTGTTTGAAGTATTTGTATGTAACTATTCTTTTTAGTTAAAATGATGTTAATGATAAAAATAATAATTATAAAAACTTTACTGATACTAACAAAACTTAACAATAATCTTGGAAGCACCCTGTAGTGTTGTGGTTATAACGTTGTCCCTCTCGCTTCGCCAACAAGAACAACTAGAGTTCGAACCCAGGTCAGGGTTGGTTGAATATGTTTACCCGTATGCGCCAGGTATTAATAACCAGTATAGTTGTAAAATGATAGGTAGAGCCTTTTCCTGATAAAACACAGAGCTGATAAACATGTCGGGTTCCAGTATCAGGCTTCAAATAAAAACTCCATTCGTAATTAGAAAAATATAGAAATGATGATAATAATATTAAAAGTAAAAACAGTGGTCCTCAAGGTCAGACCATTCAGTGAGTCAGACATCAGTAAGAGAGGAACTTTATTGGAGAGCAACGAGGGATGGGAGTGTGCTGGAGGTCCTGCCTCCTCCACTTATAACAGGCCCTGGATTACTAGGCTGTGTGGACCCCAAATCCTTTTTCTCAGTTGTATGGAACAAATATATATTTGACTCTCACTCGGTGTCTTCGTGTCTCATTCTCTTCCATTCAGTATTTTCCGCTCATTGTCTTTCTCTTATTATCTCTCTCTCTCTCATTATCTTCCTGTTTACTACCCCTCCTACATCTCTGCTCCTTTGCGACATGGGGAAAAAATTATTCCCTCAGGTTAACACATGAAAATTAAATTAACAGCTTTTATGGCTGCGGCCAACTTTCTTGCAGAACATGACCGGAAGTTAGTTAAAGAGAGCAAATAACTTCAAGACGTTCTCAGCAAAAAGTTGTGTGTGAGAGCTAAGGAGAAGGGGGGGGTTAGATAATTCGATAATGGTGAGAATTTGGTGATTGGGAGTTGAACACCAGAAAAGGGGGCAGTAAAAGTAGGAAAGGGGGGGGGCAAAGGCAGAGATTGGGGGATGAAGAGGAGGAGAAGAATATGCGAGGGAGAAGAATTCTAAAAACATGAAGCGAAGATAAAGAAGAGGGAGACGGGAGAGAGAAAGATGTTTTTAAACAAATGTAATTCAGCTTAAAGTTGTAAAGAGGCAAGTAGGAGGGTGAAAAAGGGGAACGACAGTGAATAATAATAAGAGGGATGGGGAACAGTGAGATATGTTGTGCACAACTTGGACATTTGTTGTGGAACAGTTTGGACTTGTGGTGTGACACAGCTTGGACTTGTGGTGTGACACAGCTTGGACGTGTGGTGTGACACAGCTTGGACGTGTGGTGTGACACAGCTTGGACGTGTGGTGTGGCACAGCTTGGACGTGTGGTGTGACACAGCTTGGACGTGTGGTGTGACACAGCTTAGACTCTTGGGGTGTGACACAGCTCGAACGTATGTTGTTCTGGGCCTAGACTTGCGGTGTGGCAGCTGGGACTTGAGTTGTGCGCTAGCTTGCACATGCAGGTCCCAACGTGTTGGACAAAGGCACGGCTTAATGCATTTCTACACCTTCAGTAATTGAGTGGGAAGTTCTTTGAGTATCTTTTCTGCTCAGCTTTTCTTAGGTTCGTATACATTATTTTGCATAATAGATGCACTCTAGAAGCATATTAGCAATTGTTCTTCACTCTATTGCACCTCATATTGTTACAGAAGCAACCCCACACTGCTATTCACTCAGTTCTATCTCCCACATGACATACCACGCTAACCTTTATTCACTCACAATAAGAGAACATAATATGATAACCAAATAATACCCTCAGCTAGAAAGTTAATATCTCCCTATAATAAAAGGCACAGACCAACAAATTCAATATAAAGAAAACCTTCGCCATCAAGACCTTATTCCTTTCCCTCGTAAAAATTCTTCACTGGTCCAATCAGGACTGTTTACAGGACTCTTGAGTGACGGGAATAATTTGTCGTGGCGGATTCCCCCCCCCCCCTCACTCCCGGGACCACAACGGGGCGTGCCCTGAAATGGGGCTAATTGTTGGACCAATATTGACATGGGAATGAGGTACATGGCACTCTTCCGTTATCATGGAGAGTGCGGCATCTTGACTCTACCGTCGGGCCTCATTTCCTGGAATCACTGGCCACCACATTTGTTTTCTTTTACTCATTTGGAATGCTGAATTTTACGGTGGGGAGAGATCTGGGTTTATTCTTTTTAAGATGTAGTAGAGTGTGAGTGTGTGTGTGTGTGTGTGTGTGTGTGTGTGTGTGTTTTGTGTGCGTGCTCACGAAATCGAAAAGAAATGTTGTTTTCCATTTAGTTTTTCAATTATTTTTCAATGGTTGAAAACGTTCCATAACTGGTGCTACAACGTTGCAACACAGTAACAAATATAAAAATAATATTGTGATTACATTGTGTTTTTTCTTGGGTTGTATATTCTGAGAGAGGGAGGGGAGATGGGGCGAGTAAGGGAGAGGGGAAAGTAAGGGTTGGAAAGGTGAAGGGGGTGGGTAGTGTGTGGAGGTGGGGGAGGAGAGGGGAAGAGAAACCTGGGCTTTGAAAGCTTTATATCCCATCTAATATATAAATATAATCTTGGCATTATTTAATCTCACACAAATAAAAAAGACGTTAGTACGCAGGCTGTAATTATTAGTGATTAAATTATTCATTAACGTCATTTCGATATCTTTCTACGTAAGCCCTTCAAAAGAACATACATTTTCAACCACAGGAAAGTAGAACAACCTTTTATCAGTAGTAGGAAATAATCTGTAGCTCAAGAGGCAATAGTAGTCATATCAGATAAGGTGTAAACAAAGCCAAATATATATATGGACGCTCAAAGAAATATAATAAAGAATGGGAAAAGCATTTTGTCTGTCCGTGTGTTTACTGAGATATTAAAAATGTTGGTATCTTTTAAGTCATGAATCGTTGTGTCTTTGGCGTCTTTGTGAAGCTATTGCAATTAGGGGCTGATGTCTGCATTGTATATATAAACAAAAGATTGAAAGAGATTGAGACAGAACAAGGAAAGTATATTTAGAGAAAATAAATAATATTTCTCAATTATCCACTTAAATGGCTACAAAGTAATTATCTTCACATAATATAATTAACAATGACTCATTTTCAGGAAAGCCTATATTATTCTGTAGCAAATATTTGCTTAGTATATATTTCGGTCCATTCCAGCTTTGCTTCTCTCGGTTTTTGGTATATAAGTTTATGACTTATTTTTTCTGACAGTGTAATAAGCAAACACGATGAAACAGGAATTACAGGGAGAAAATCAATTAACAGTCATGAGAAGGAGTCGAACTTGCACCCAAGATGTTCCCATGCACATTCCTTGATCCACTGGACCACGATACTCTATAAGTAATGTAACCTGGGATTCAAGTGTAGGTACGAATCTTCCTCATGGCTCCAACTGATTTTCTCATTGATACATAGCTTGCCCGAAACATAGGGCATAGATAACATAGCTTTCCCGAAACGCTATACGTACTAGTGGCTTTAGGTATTGTATGTGCTACCTCTATCTTTAAATAAAACAGAATGTTTGTACTGTAACTCTGCAACTATGTATGTACTTTTCCTAAATAAATTATTATTATTATTATTATTATTATTTTTTTTATTATTATTATTATTATTATTATTTTTATTATTATTATTATTATTAATGTGATTTCTTTGTGCATTTGAAGTAAGCAATGGAGGAAGAACTGCTGTGCCACACCAGAGTGGACACGGGTAATGTGTGAAACCTTGACATGGTATCAGCTCGATGCCCCAAGACACCTTGTGGACTCAGTTGAGTCCCAGGATACATTACTTGTAGCATATCGTGGTACAGCAATTTAAGGCGTGTGTTTGAGAGTACCCAGGTTGAAGGTTCGAATCCTCCTTATGGCTCCAACTGATTTTCTCACTGATACGTAACATTAGTGTGATTTGTTTGTGTTGGAATTATAGGAATTGTTTTTTTGTTTTCTTTAATTTTGTAATTTATTTGTTAGAGTCAGTATATTGAAACATTTTTCTTAACAGTTAAATTCACTCTCCCATTCGTCTCCTGATTTGCTTCCCATTACCGTACAAACTCTTGGGCAGCTTCCCATTACCGTACAAACTCTTTGGCAGCTTCCCATTACCATACAAACTCTTGGGCAGCTTCCCATTACCATACAAACTCTTGGGCAGCTTCCCATTACCATACAATCTCTTGGGCAGCTTCCCATTACCGTACAAACTCTTGGGCAGCTTCCCATTACCGTACAAACTCTTTGGCAGCTTCCCATTACCATACAAACTCTTGGGCAGCTTCCCATTACCATACACACTCTTGGGCAGCTTCCCATTACCGTACAAACTGTTGGGCAGCTGCACATTGGCTACGTTCAGCATTATTCCGAGAATATGGAAAATGTCGAAGCTTCGAGTGCTCGCCAGAGGAATTGGACTAATTAAGAGAACGCTAATTAAAAGCAAATATTCGTACATGTAGTGAAATTCTTGTTCGACACCGGAGGAAGGGAGGAGAGGATGTCATTCTCCATGATCAAATTTGTGTCACCTGATGCAATTTGTCTGTGTGTCTGTCTGTCTTTATCGAGGGGAAGTGTTTAGTTATATGGAAGATTGGAAAAAGTTTAATTGGGGATAAGAAGGGTGGAACGGAATATGGTAGAGGAATAGTTATGAAAACGTTAGAAAGACGTCAGGGGCTTTGAAGGTGAAGGAAATTTGTCTGTAAAAAGATGAAAGAGAGGGACTGTAAAGGCTGGAGATTGAGGGGATCTAAAAATGACCGATGTATGTAGAAGATGATGATGATAACATTGATGCAGAAAGAATTAAACAGTTGAATGTACTTCAAATATGATAAGTGAATAGATACATAAAAGGATTAAAAGATGCAACAGGGGCAATAGAGTGGAAACTGTGGTGGAGGAAAAGTGAGAATGAGGGAGGGAGCGAGAGAATACGGAGGGCAAGTGAAGGGGAAACTTAAGAGGGAGGGTCGACAGAAGAGAGAGAGGTGGGAAACGGGAAGGTTGTCGTTGAAAGGTCTTACAATGTTTGGAATATCTGGCATTGCAATATTTAAATAAGACTGGAACATGCTTTACTTTTGTTATGAAAGGAAACATATAGATCAATAAATTGCTATATTCCATCATGTAACTCATGCATCGTAAGGTAAGGGAAATATGAGGATATGATGGGGGAGTGGAGGACCGGTGTCCAACCACTTGCAACATTGGGTATCGAACACCGACCCTGCAAGAGGTGAGTCCGGTTCTGTACCTACCAATTCAATTGGATGGACTCGTATGTAGTTGACAATGTTGTTCTGTACTTAAATATATTTATTATCAAAATTAAATAGTATTGATAAGGGCTTGCATAAAAATTATGATAACAATTATCATAAATGTGAGCAATTGGTTTCTTCATAAATAGTTTATTTTCCAGTTACTTGTGATGTGATTCTTTCGTAAATTGTATCGATATTTGTCGTTAAAAGGGCTTCATAAAGGATAAATTTCAAATTGAAATTGACTTCTAAATAGAGACAAATTATAAATAGGATAGTGTGAGGCATCAATATATATGATCTGTTGTTTCCCTCACATATAACCTTCGTGATTTTTTATTATATATATATATATATATATATATATATATATATATATATATATATATATATATATATATATATATATATATATATATAATATATAATATATTGTTATGAGTTTCAACGTGTACTTTGATGTATAATACACAAAGGTACTTTGAGACGTCTTCAGAGCATCACACGTGATGCTCTGAAGGATCCATGTTCCGTAACTCACTGAGAGTGACACTTATTATTTCCCTCTGCTAAAATAATTATGGGAAGACCAAACTTTAAGATTTTATTACCTAAAACATTCATACGAGCTGTGTAAAGCCATGAAAAGTAAATATAACCGATTAAAACACCTCACAATGTCACCAGAGTCGCGTGGCCTTAAGCAGGTAATTGGAGTGGAAAGACTCCCGGATGTTCAGTAAAATTTGCACAATACAAATACTTATTTGGCTTGCGAACAACATAAGATCCTAATTGATACACGGTTTGACTTTGGGCTTAAGGGCAATAAACTTCAAAAGGGTAATTAAGGCCACAATAGCTTACAATAACTAATCAGCAACAACTCGAGAGCTCTGAACACAGTCTAGAACAAAAGTAAACTTTCAGTGAATATACATCAAACGGTTAACAGCGGTTTACTCCAACCATTATATGTATCCAATGCACTGTATACAAGGACAAGGTGACTACTTGACCGTACCTGCGGACTGTAGTATTCAGGCAGACACAAATATGTATAAGTGCTGCCACATGGTAGTAATGATGGTACAGGATCCAGCGTCTATCCAGCTATTCTTAAATATCTAGCTACATTAAAAAATGCTAAACAGATATTCATCAACCACGCTCACATTTCCCATCCTTAGCTGACAGCCTACCCCAAGCTCCATCTTTCACTAAGAACCTAAGCAAAGCCCTAACACATCACTCACAACCTACACAAAACCTCAACACATCACTCACAACCTACACAAAGCGTCAACACATCACTCACAACCTACACAAAGCGTCAACACATCACTCACAACCTACACAAAGCCTCAACACATCACTCACAACCTACACAAAGCCTCAACACATCACTCACAACCTACACAAAGCGTCAACACATCACTCACAACCTACACAAAGCGTCAACACATCACTCACAACCTACACAAAGCCTCAACACATCACTCACAACCTACACAAAGCGTCAACACATCACTCACAACCTACACAAAGCGTCAACACATCACTCACAACCTACACAAAGCGTCAACACATCACTCACAACCTACACAAAGCCTCAACACATCACTCACAACCTACACAAAGCCTCAACACATACACTCACAACCTACACAAAGCCTCAACACATCACTCACAACCTACACAAAGCCTCAACACATCACTCACAACCTACACAAAGCCTCAACACATCACTCACAACCTACACAAAGCCTCAACACATCACTCACAACCTACACAAAGCGTCAACACATCACTCACAACCTACACAAAGCGTCAACACATCACTCACTACCTACACAAAGCGTCAACACATCACTCACAACCTACACAAAGCCTCAACACATCACTCACAACCTACACAAAGACCCAACACCTCATTGGATGAATTCATCTTCTGGGCTTTATATTAGGTAAATGAACATTTCTGGATTACAGTTCATGTCATATTTAAAAAATAATGAGTTTTCTGTCACAGGTCTAACCATGATGAAC
Source organism: Procambarus clarkii (assembly GCF_040958095.1). Lineage (NCBI taxonomy): Eukaryota > Metazoa > Arthropoda > Malacostraca > Decapoda > Cambaridae > Procambarus > Procambarus clarkii. The sequence goes on from NC_091158.1 coordinate 22,313,744, forward strand.
AGCCGTGTTAAAAATGTTGGGGCCTGTTTCACATTATAATACACATGGCACTCCATCATAGAGTTCATGGAACGATATATATATATATATATATATATATATATATATATATATATATATATATATATATATATATATATATATATATATATATATATAATATATATATATATTTAAATAAGGGAAGGGAATACCACCTCTGGCTAGAAGGGGGACCCATAGCCTCGGAGGAAACCACACATAACGCATTAGAGGGAATGATGTAGGTCCCCTCCAATACATTGACAATTGCTTTCTGTGACCTCAACCAGCTGAGAAGTGTGTGGTGAGCTTTAACGCCCACATTGTACTGTTTTGTGGGCTGTCTGGTACAATACCCATTTACTGTTTTACCCCTTGTGAACATAATATTTGTAGTCTCTTCATAAATCTATTTCATAAGCTGAGGGAAGGTAGCGATAACTGGGATATCCTTTCGATATCCCAGTTATCGCTGGGATATCGTTATTTTCGAGCTCTTCCGCCTGAACACTTCTGCCACATGTCGTTCGCCTCCCATATTTCTTTCCAACCTACATGCGACGCCTTTTCCTTCGTTTCTCTTCCATTTTTCACTTCCTGTAATCTCTCTTCATTGCCCTTTCATCCTTCTCTTCCTCTTTTCTTCTCCCATCCAAACCTTCCCTCTTGTTATCGAGCCCTCTCACCCCGTCTCCCGCACCAACGTTCCCACAGCAACTTGTGTTATTGGACGAGCTGTGGCCGCCACACCTGCTGCCTTCCTAAGTTTCCATCTCTGCCCTTCACTCAACATTATATACCGTCCAGGTGTCTTGATTGCAAGGAGGTACAGGATTGCAAGAAGGTGCTGGATTGCGAGGAGATACAGGATTGCAAGAAGATACTGGATTGCGAGAAGGTATAGGATTGCAAGACGTTGCTGGATTGCTAGGAGGTACAGGATTGCAAGAAGGTGCTGGATTACAAGGAGGTACAGGATTGCATTAAGGTGCTGAATCCTTCCAATCATCACCTCATTTTGCTCTCTATCTCCACAGTCTCACTCCTGCTTGGTCACTGTTGACCTCGTCTTATCGGATCTTGAAGTGTTTATATTGTGAATTTAGCCGCTGGTCTTCTCTTATACGCACCTCATTCACTTTAAACTTACCCGTATTGCTGGTTTACATCTATCTCATACTTCTTATCCTGAGTGTTCACCAATTCCAGATTCTGCATATCCTTTTTGATAAGCTGTTTTCTGTACAGTTAACTAGAACTAACAGAATATATGTTGACCAAACCACACACTAGAAAGTGAAGGGACGAAGACGTTTCGGTCCGTCCTGGACCATTCTCAAGTCGATTGTGACAATAGACTTGAGAATGGTCCAGGACGGACCGAAACGTCGTCGTCCCTTCACTTTCTAGTGTGATTTGGTCAACATATTTCAGCCACGTTATTGTGACTCCTCGTATGCATGACAGAATATATGTACAGAGCCCCTTCCTCACGTCTTAAGAGACCCTGACAAGTGGTGGGAACCTTCGTTGGTGTTCTGTGTCTCCAGTGACTCGTATCCCCTTACTATCTATCCGCTGGAGGTGGGTTGTGTTAAGAGGTGGAGGTATTGATGGTGGGGATGATTGTGGTGGTGTTGTGAGTAATGGTGGTGCTGGTAGTGGTGGTGGTGAAGGATAATGGTGTGGGTAATGGTGGTGCTGGTATTGGTGGTGGTGGTGATTGTCGTGGTGGTGTGTATAGTGGTAGTGCTGGTTTTGGTGGTGGTGTGGGTAATGGTGGTGCTGGTATTGGTGGTGGTGGTGGTGTGGGTAATGGTGGCGCTGGTATTGGTGGTGGTGGTGGTGTGGGTAATGGTGGTGCTGGTATTGGTGGTGGTGGTGGTGTGGGTAATGGTGGCGCTGGTATTGGTGGTGGTGGTGGTGTGGGTAATGGTGGTGCTGGTATTGGTGGTGGTGGTGGTGTGGGTAATGGTGGCGCTGGTATTGGTGGTGGTGGTGGTGTGTGTAATGGTGGTGCTGGTAGTGGTGGTGGTGATGATGAGGGGTAATAGTGGGGGAAGTGATGTTGGTGATAGTGATGGTGGGTGGTGGTTATGGGGATGATGGTGGTGATGGTAATAATGATAGTGGTGGTGGGAATGGGGGCGGGAGTGCTGGTGGGTGTGATGGGGAACATAAGGCTGCTCTTAGTGGCACTGGGGCCAGTTGCCAGGCACTTCCAAATTTGTGTGATTTTTTTCACTGTGTGTGTATGTTTGTGCTTGTGCGTAGGCGCGCGCGTGAGTGTGTGTGTGCTCACCTATTTGTGCTTGCGGGGGTTGAGCTTCGGCTCTTTGATTCCGCCACTCAACTGTGAGTCTACTGGTGCACAGATTCCTGAGCCTATTGAGTTCTATCATATATACATTTGAAACTGTGTGTGTGTGTGCGTGCGTGCGTGTGCGCGTGCGTGCGTGCGTGTGCGCGTGTGTGCGTGCGTGTGCGCGTGTGTGCGTGCGTGTGTGCGTGTGTGTGTGCGTGTGTGTGTGCGTGTGTGTGTGCGTGTGTGCGTGTGCGTGTGCGTGTGTGTGTGTGTGTGTGTGTGCGTGTGCGTGTGTGTGTGCGTGTGCGTGTGTGTGCGTGTGCGTGTGCGTGTGTGTGTGTGTGTGTGTGTGTGTGTGTGTGTGTGTGTGTGTGTGTGTGTGTGTGTGTGTGTGTGTTGTGTATGTATACACTAAACTGAATTTGTGTTTTTGGACATATTTAAATTTGTTCAAATATAAATAATAATAATAATAATAATAATAATAATATTGTTTTGTTATTATTAATCATTTACTTTATTAATTTCGTACATATATAACTGCAATAATATATAATACAAACGCGAGAAAATGCTTTTCCTTCAGACAACAAATAAGTTGTTCGTCTTATCTGCGCGTCTCGCTTGAGTGCCTCGGCGAATCTGGCAGGTTATTCCGGGAAAATACACAGTCGGGTATTTTCAGACTTGTTGGCTTCTCTGGTCATTAAATAGTCAGGCAGTGTCAAATTGGCTTTCTCTATAATTAAAGTGTCAGATAGGCTTGCTGCTCTGATCATTTAAGTGTCAGATAGGCTTGCTGCTCTGATCATTAAAGGGTCAGATAGGCTTGCTGCTCTGATTATTAAAGGGTCAGATAGGCTTGCTGCTCTGATCATTAAAGTATCAGATAGGCTTGCAGCTCTGATCATTAAAGTGTCAGATAGGCTTGCTGCTCTGATCATTAAAGAGTCAGATAGGCTTGCAGCTCTGATCATTAAAGAGTCAGATAGGCTTGCAGCTCTGATCATTAAAGAGTCAAGCTGTGTCAGACTTATTCTTTTTGTCATTACTCAGCATTCCCGGACAAAAGTATGAGGTCATAGATGGGAATTTTGCGATGCAGGCGAAAATGAAAACGTATTGCAAATGTGGCGGAATAATTGAACATTTTAAGATAATGAAGGGAAAGGAAATTGAGACTGCTGAGGTGGTCCTAATTCCTGGAAGGGGAGGGAATGGTTAAAGGGAGAAATAGGGAAATAATATTATAGAATATTAATTAGAGAGAGAAATACACACAGAAATCACAATAGCGTGATATATCAAATGAACAAATTCACAAGGGCCGTGATGAGGGTTCGAACCTATGCACGGGATGACCATATCGTGGCACAGTTGACTAAGGCGCAGCCGGGAACATCCCGCGCGTTGGTTCGAACCCTCATCACGGGCCTTGTGAATTTGTTTATTAGAGAGAGAAAGTTGATAAAAAAAATAATTTGAATGCAACTTTAATCAGCTAATAATGCTCTTATCGTAAAAAATCTGAAATTTTCGATAATCTTTTACTAAATTTCTCCATAACGTGCCCAATTTTATCTTCAGCTGTTGAATGTTAACGACTGCTAAGGCATCTTGGCCTACATATCTAAGATACCTGTATGTGTGTGTGGGAGAGGTGGAGCGTGTACGGAGATAAGAACAACATGATACACCACACTCGGGAAGGGACCTGTCGGAACATCCATCCTCTGAACGGAAGATTTGGTTGACAGGTTTCACTGCCCTCAGAGAACGCTGTTTAGAAAAGGACAGGAAAGACTGAAGTTAATGTAGAGGCTGAGGGCATTGGGGAGTGTTTACAGATGGCCGAGATGGGGTATGATAAGAAATAATAAAAATGAAATCTAAAGGAGAGAAGGTTGGAAGATGGAAGGGACGTAAGATCTAATGAAAGTGAGGACTACCAGAGATAGTGAGAGTGATGAGATCATGAGTGAATGTAGTGAAGGTTAAAACTAGGAAACACAGTAAGCTGCAAAGAAAGGAGAAGAAACTAAAATGCATGAGAATAAGAAAAATGAAGAGTTCACCTTAAGCTGCTTCGCGGAAACGAGTAAGATGGAAAGAGAGAGAGAGGGAATATATGAGTGGTGATGACAAGGTGAAATCTAAGGTAGCATGGTGATATGGACAGAAAATGAGCACAATAAGGTGATAAATATCTCCATATTTAAGGTATGAGTGAAAATACTGCATCTATACGTGATAAAGACATCTGATGATCTGCAAAATCAAAACAGTAAATGCTTTATAAAATGCCAGGAAGAGGCAAAGCCGGAAATAAGAGACAAATATTGCAAGCAATAAAGAAACATTCAAATGAATTATACAAGGAAGGGAAGCAAAGGAAAGCTGAAGGAACAAGAGGAAATAAAATTTCAATATGGAAAAAATATGTAAGAAGATGTCTATTTTTTTCTAAATATGACAGAAACAACAACACTGTAATATCGTAGTTAGAGACCTGTTGGCTTGAAATAAGTCAGGAAAGATGAATGAAAACTTGGGAAAGATAAATATGTGCAAGTGTGAAAAGTTATTCATATAATCATGGGTGGGATGATCTAAGGCGATAGTCATGAAATCCACCCTAAGTAATTTTCCTGGGCATATCTCGCTATTTTTTCTTTAAACCATATTTCTTCCTGTTTTTCCCATTCTCCTTTACATATAACATTTTCTCAAAATCTCTTAAAATTCCCATTTCCATCCCACCACATTTCCCCGCCCTCTCTCTTGTTTTTCCCCTCAAATACATAAATGTTTTCCTTCGTCTTCCATCTGTTAATTAAACCAATTTTCCGTGGCAGTTTCTGTCTACACTAGACCAATTTCCAGTGCCAAACCATTGTTGACACTGAGCGAGAGAGCAAATGGATGAAAGTTGTTTGAAGAGCCTTTTGGGCCTAGACAACAATGGAGTTTTCAATTAGACTTGGGACACACGCACCTCATGCAAGTTCACCATCATTCCTGGGTTTGTTACGCAAACAGCAGCGTCGGTAGCATTGGTAGTTGTAACTTGTGAAGTAGTTGTTGTAACTGTAACCGGTTTAGTAGGTGTTAAAGTAAGGCAATTATTAGGAGAAAGCGCCAAACCATTACTACTAAAAATTTGTAACTACAAATTTAGTCGTAACTACACCAGTTACAACTGGTGTAGTTACGACTACACCAGTTACAACAATAAAGGTGTACTTGTAACTGGTGTTGTAATTTTAACTTGGTGTGCTTGTAGTTTTAATTGGTGAAATAGTGCTAGTAATGGACACGATGAAAGACGTAATAGTAATGGATGAGAAGTGGTTAAATCAGGTGAACGTGTGGTATAAGGAGCAAGTGAGGTGGTATGGTTGCACCTGGAACTAGTTAACAGCAGTAGTAACAGCTACCCCTAGTTGTACCAAGCATAACTATTCTTGCCCCATGATTTCCTTAGCACCAGTATCAATTATTGAACTATATTTTTTTAAATATATCGACTTAAATGATCAAGCGTCTAAAATATAAAATAAATATGTGACTAGTTGAAAATACGGTTGGTATTTCTGAAGCCGTGTGGAGCCATGCAATGGAAATTATACCTTTCCTGCTTGAAGGTGTATGTAAACTTTCAGGAATATTAATTAATAAACCTTTAAAAGTTTAGTGGAAGGGGTTTATTAATGTGCCGCTGTAATTGAGAAGAGCACAGTGACTGAGATGTGCCACGGGGAGTGTGAGGTGCTGCGGTGGCTGAACTGTGCTTCAGTAACTGACATGTGCCAGGGTGACAGATTGAGATGTGCAGTAGTGGCGCAGGAGTCACTAAGCCACTACTGGACTTCCCATCGACGTCAGCCCACGTCGATGGGAGGTGATGTCTCTGGAGGCCATGAATTAACGATGCTGTCGAGGAGATATCCGGAGTGGCGACCATTAGCCATATTGCTCGTATGATCGACGGTGTATCTATCGACAGGTGATAGACTAATTACTAATACAGATTGGTTTGTCCTCAGTAATGTTAACTATGTAAGTTTAGCGTGGAGGGGGTGGGGGTTGTAAGTGGGCTAATCTGTTAATGTGTGACCAAGTGAATGTTTATATATCAAGAGCGTAAGGCATTTGTTTCTGTTCACGGAGAAAAGAAATAATATTTTAGATATAGAGTTAATAAAGAGCATTATTCGAACTAAGCTAAGAACTGGTGACTTCACACACACACACACACACACACACACACACACACACACACACACACACACACACACACACACACACACACACACACACACACACACAGCAGGGGCCGGTGGCTGAGTGGACAGCCCGCTGGATACGTAATCCTGTGGTCCGGGGTTCGATTTTCGGTGCCGGCGAGAAACAATGGGGAGAGTTTCTTTTACCCTGATGCCCCTGTTACCTAGCAGTAAATAGGTTCCTGGGAGTTACACAGCTGTTACGGGCTGCTTCCTCTGTGTGTGTGTGTGTGTATGTGTGGGAAAAAATTATTAGTAGTTAATAACAGTTGATTGACATTTAAGAGGCGGGCCGAAAGAGCAGAGCTCAACCCCTGCAAGCACAACTAGGTGAATACACTCACACTAGCCCGTACAACGAAATTAGAACGTAGAAATCTGAACTATTGAATTGGACAAACCGGGAAACTATTTTACTTGTGATGCTTTGACTAACTTAACTAACTTAACTAACATAACCAAACCTTCCCAGGCTTAATACACGATATCTGAGGCCCAATAAACTTCACATGTGTACAATATTGATCACTATACTATATAGTTACTATACTAGAGTGGACCAAGAACGGAGCCAAATATACTGCGAGACCTGTATAGCATTGTTGTCCTGCCTCGCTTTTAAGCTTCTTATTTAGGCTCCGTTCAGTTATCGTATCACCTAGTAAGTTACAGCTTATAAAAGGTCTTTTTTTTTTTAGAGAGAGAGAAGTCTCACTACAAAGAAAAAGCTCGTAGCTGTATCGTTGTGAATTACATTAATCTTACGGCTGTAACGTTGTTGAAGACATTAGTCTTACGGCTGTAACGTTGTTGAAGACATTAGTCTTACGGCTGTAGCGTTGTTGAAGATATTAGTCTTACGGCTGTAACGTTGTGGAAGACATTAGTCTTACGGCTGTAATGTTGTTGAAAGCATTAGTCTTACGGCTGTATCGATGTAGAAGACATTAGTCTTACTCTGAAACGTTGTAGAACATTAAAGCTCCATTGCATTAACATTGTAGAAAATAAAATTAGTATATCAGTAACATTGTGAGGTATCTTATGGTTGTAACGTAGACCAAATACGTGTAATAGATGTAATATTGTATAGCGATGTGGCCAAGGCTTCCAGCCAGTCTGTTCTGCGCCGAGTTCTAGCAAGAACTAGGGAGTCCAAGCAGCCGGTACATAGACTGAAAGATTTGCTGTATATAAAAAGTTAAAAGTCGGCAGGAAACTAGATGTTGAGAATTGACAATGGTTGAGAAGGCTGTTTGGGATGGGACTTCAGGAAGTGACTCGGTTATCTGAACATTGTGATAGATTGTTGTGATAATTTTTTTTATTGTTTTATATTGAAACGGGATTAGTAGATATAAGAGACAGAAAGCCGGTGAACCAGCAAGATTGTAAGGGGGAGGGGGGGAGAGAGAGAGAGAGAGACAGAGACAGAGAAAGAGAAAGAGAGAGAGAGAGAGAGAGAGAGAGAGAGAGAGAGAGAGAGAGAGAGAGAGAGAGAGAGAGAGAGAGAGAGAGAGAGAGAGAGACAGTATATTGAGAGAAAATGCAAAACATAAGTGCCATTTTATAATGCGAACGATGGGAAGCTAATTGTCGCACACACAAGAGGGCGACCAAGAAACCCAATGAACAGAAATGTGTCTTTTTGGACTTGAGTCTATCCCTTCGACTCTCACAGACGATCTTGGGCTTCGTAAATTCCCTTTTAATACCCCAAGACGACGGGAAAGTGGACGGTACCCCCTCGAGACTCTGGACATAAATACAAAAGTTGGATATTGTGGCATTAGAGACTGGAATAGGTTTGTGCTGGCGAGCGCTCAAGACCCTTTCCCAGAAGTCCAACTCTCGTCCCCATTGTGGATATCAGACGAGAAGGGAATAACCAGCCGAGTGGACAGGCCAAGAATTGAGAAGGATCAGTGAGAGCGCCGTGAGGAGCCCGGGAGAGTAAACCTCTCATCCCTGGACACTGGACCATGCAGGGAGGTGAACCGGGACTCTCATTTAAAATGAACAGGATTTTTACGTCTTTCACTAATATGACAACGGAGGAAATGCTGCTTAGTTATAGATCACTCAGGCTTCATTGATGTATTACAATTATGATTTATATCTTCCGCGAGAGGTATCAGTGCGACCATGAATCATCTTGAGTGTATTCAAGAGAGAATGACATTTTTCATTATGTAACTGAGAAACTCGCTCACTGGTTATTGGTGGAGACTCCCATTTTTGTCTAGGCACCGGAACTGAGCGAATAATGACTTTTACCTTTGAGTCTTTCATTTATTAGACAGTTGCTATAGAGGTCTGTTTCATGGAGTGGGGTCTCCAAAGACATTGTGTCGTGGTCGAGCCTCAAGAGATAATATATAGCATCTTTAGAAATGATTACATCAATAACGTATCGTTATATGTAAAATATATTATTTCATGCTTTGCAAATAAAGGTATATTTTCCATTGACAAATGTTGCTCTAGATATTTTTTTATATATAACAAAATTTATTGCTTCTTTTGTTATTTATTTTGTTCAGTTTTGGTTCGAAAACAGGAAGAATCGTTTATCATTTCTATCACATGCTGTGAAGTATAGGTATGCTTCAGGCAAATGAAGCGAGAGGCAGCAGCCTCATTCAATACCCGCAAGTAGACGCTAAAAATTTATGGCCATGCAAAAACAATGCAGTGGTCGTCAGCGAATATCTTCTGACCACATCCAAAATTTACCTTGAGAAACATGCATAAGCATGTTTTCAGGGCATCAAATTATGCTTGTCTGTGAGTCATAGTGTGTTTGTGATGCGTGGTTTACTTGTCTGTAAATCGTGGTTTGCTTGTCAGTAAGTCGGGGTTTGCTTGTCTGTGAGTCGCAGTTTGCCTGTTAGTGGTGATTAACTTGCCTGTGAGTAGCGATGGCTACAGTCTAGGTCGATGATGCCTTGTCCAAGTGGGATAAACTTGGTATATCTGTGAGCCACGCACATTTGTTCCGAAGGAATTATGCTTGTAGATGCTTATAGTGACCCATCACATATGCACAAGATAGATGCTAGACACAGTGGTAAGCGAAATAGAACTAGCCAGAGCGGCTTGCATGGACTACCAAACATATATATAAACTACCAATCGGATAGCTAATGAAGCAGAGAAACACGAAGTAATCATGTTTATCTGGCAGGCAGTCATCCTAGATAGCCAGCCTGGTAAATAGCAGGCTAGCTAGCAACATTCTTAGCTAGTTAGACAATCAGCCTTGACGTCAGATAGTCAACAAGTCTGATAGGCGGCCAGCCAGTGAGATTCACCAGAAGTCAGTTAATATTTTAGCTACCCAGATAGCAAGCTAGCCAGCCTGATATTCAGCAACCCAATCAGGTCATCGGCTAGCTAGCTAGAATGAACCGGAAATCGGTAAATAAGCCAGCTAGCTAGCCTGCCAGGGAACATACCAGCCATCCAACTCGTCTGCCAGCTCTGTAACCAGCCTGCCACCAGCCAGCTATGGCATCCCTTTCTCGCCACACATAACACGCAGGACTCGTGTGGCCGGACAAGCCGCGGCACCCACGTCACGGGAGAACGTCAACAGGCATAACACGACTCTCATTAAAGTGTCTCGCGGCCCGCCATGCTGAAACACAAGACGCTCCTGATGCTATTACTGGCGGCCGCGCCGGAAGCTCTGTGAAGGGAAGACCTGGTTTCCGGTAGATGCACGCCACACTGACATGATTCGTCCATGATAGTTGTCTGAAACGTTATTGTTGAACAGGTTTTGTTTATGCCTTTATCTTGTAATTAACGGCTTATAATATATTTCAGATCTTTCAAGATGCATTATAAATTAAATTGCTTCACATTGATAAAGTATTATTCTTCTTACAATGAATTTCTGAACAATGGATGTATTACACTTATTTATACAATTTGCACAACGTTTCGAATCTCTATTGTATTTATTGTATAAATGTGTAATACATTCTATAGTAATTCACTTTTTTCTTCACCTTGAAATAACGAAAATGAGTTTTGGAGAATTCCTCTTTCAGCTAAGCCCTGATGCTAGGAAAATAGTTAGAGGGATAGAAGCCCTAAATCAGAAGATAGTAAATACAGAATATGCGGTCATATTCAATGAGACATGTTTAAAAGAAAGCCTGCTGCCAGTATAATTATATATATATATATATATATATATATATATATATATATATATATATATATATATATATATATATATATATATATATATATATATATATATATATATGTCGTACCTAGTAGCCAGAACGCACTTAGCCTACTATGCAAGGCCCGATTTGCCTAATAAGCCAAGTTTTCCTGAATTAATATATTTTCTCTATTTTTTTTCTTATGAAATGATAAAGCTACCCATTTCATTATGTATGAGGTCAATTTTTTTTTATTGGAGTTAAAATTAACGTAGATATATGACCGAACCTAACCAACCCTACCTAACCTTACCTAATCTATCTTTATAGGTTAGGTTCGGTTAGGTAGCCGAAAAAGCTAGGTTAGGTTAGGTTAGGTAGTCGAAAAACAATTAATTCATGAAAACTTGCCTTATTAGGCAAATCGGGCCTTGCATAGTAGGCTGAGAAGTGCGTTCTGGCTACTAGGTACGACATATATATATATATATATATATATATATATATATATATATATATATATATATATATATATATATATATATATATTATATATATATCGTTGTTGAATGAATGAGAGTAAAAATAAAATGTCAGGAATTATTATAATTATTATGCTGAACATTCCATGCTGGAGTGTACGGTGACTAGACAAGTGTTCAATATGCGCAAAATTTTATATATTATTTTATCACCAAACACAGCAAATAAAAATGAAACGTTCAAAACACATTTTACATGGAAATTTTCCAGTTATTTTGTATAATAATCAAACGAAATGTAAGAAACATTTTATACAAAATAATTCAAATGTAAAATTATACTAGAATTGGGAAATAACGTATAATTTTCGTTTCCCAAGTGGAAAATAACTACCTATGAACTTTATCCCACCGCGTTTAAAATAATTCTTGCGACATTCACTGAATTTCGCATGCCAATCGTATTCCAAGAACGAATGCAATTAATCTTATTGCTAGGATAAATATATTTTTGTAAGACGCGCGTGATATCTATCAGTTCGTATATTGCTGTGGAAATATTTTAGTGTTGGTGGTGGTGAAGGTTGACCTTCAGAGTGGAGAAGAGCACAACAACAGACACAGTGAAATCACAATATCATTATATATCTATGAGAACATCTTTGGAGCAGGACGGCGGAATCGAACTAGCATCCTGGGTTCTCCCTGGGTTCGATACTGTCGTTCTCCTCCAAATATTTTGTCATAGACCACGTTATTTTCGTTTCATTGCCCAACTGTCGATCATAAAAATATCATTACTTTTATCACAGTTTTGGTTGTCGTTTCTGCTGTTAAGACTTTTTGGAGAGTTAGACTTTAATAATTTCAAAGAGAAAGACATTGAAATTTATTCGACCTACCTTCGTCGACCTGTCTGCCTTCCACGCACGCGTTCGTGTTCTTTTGCTTCGTAAGTTAAACCTGTTGTTTGTCAATGGAACAGGAACTCCTAAGTATTTTGAACGTCTTGATCATGTCCCCCTTTCTAGTTATGATTTTGCCATGTGATGTGAAGTTCAGATACCTAGTCTGTCTTCGTAGCTCAACCGTTTTAATTCTGTCCTGCATCAAATACCTCTACATTGATTTTTTTTAGGTGGCGGCTCTATGCTTGCTTTAACAATAATTAGATATATTTAGTATGCCCAGTTTTGAAAAGATCGCCTAGATTCTTGATGGATGTTTTGATATTCTCCAACTTAGCATATGCAGCTGATGTGATCGTCTTTAGCTGTACCTCTGGTGACTGGCTTGGCGTAATGTGTTCTACTTGGCTATTTTTCTCTTGTTATCTCCTTCACTGTGTGATGTTCGACTCAATATGATTTGCCTACACGGGAATTGAACGTCAACCGTGTAAGAAACGGGCTGTCGCTCGACCGATAAGTCCAAGTAGTTAGCAAACCCTTCAAATAACAGAGAATTTCCCTCACGTCAATTAGAGAGAGAAGAAAAATAAGAGGAATGATTACTATATGCATAGTACACATGGAAATTAATAGGTTAGACAAGGACAGACTGTTTAACAACTTTCGGAGTAGGGACAAAAATGAAATGGCGAAGACAGACTCCATACACAATTTTTATCTGCGATATAATAGTGATCAGAGCTTTTGAAATCTGTTCATGTAGTGATTGAATGTTGAAAGACAGGACCGAAGAGCTAGATGATTACAATTAGCGAGGTGAGTACAGCTTTATAGATCCTTGATATCCGTATGATGCAACATAAGATTTTATAAATTCCTCGTAACCACATGATGCAACATGAACTTTATGGAGTCCTCAAAACCACATGCTAGAACATAAGGTTCAAGAACCCTTCATAACTACATGATGCCACACAGATCCCAATCAACATGAGGAGCTTTATAAAGAACTCACAACCACGTACTGTAATGCAACATATTCGTTTATAAATCATTTGCAACCACATGAAGTAAAGCCCGGCTTCGAAAATCTACGTCGCCCACTGATTAAAATCGAAGAGGTGTTTCACTGTTAATTCCCTCTCGTTCCTTTATCCAACCCGGTCCTTTGATGCTCTTCATTAACCTCCGGTGCCTTCCCTCCTTACCTCCGAGAGTCAGCTGAGAAGTGTAATCCTAATTATAATAATCCCGATGATGACTGATTGCGATGTTAGGGACATGGTTGACATCACTGCGAGACTGATTGAACACTGCTAATTATGGGAAAGTTGTTAATTTGTCTCGGTAATTACATCAAATGTTTGATTAGTGTCATTTATGGAGATTGCCTGAGAGATAAATTAAAAAATTACAGATAAAATACAGTAATTTGATTTAATTATTCATTTATAATCGATAATTTTGTATATTTGTATGAAATGTCATGCCTAGAAGCCAGAACGCGCTTCTCGGCCTAGTATGCAAGGCCCCGAATTGCTTAATAGGCCGATCGATTTTCTTTATTTTCAAAATATTGATTCCAATTCGTTTATTTGAAGTATTATTATTACATTATATTAGGAACATAAATAATTGACTTAGTTATGTTAGTTTAGGTTAGGTTAAGATAGGTTAGGTTAGGTAGGGTTGGTTAGGTTCGGTCATATATCTTCATTAGTTTTAACTCAAATTAAAAAAAAAATTATTCATACATAATGAAATGGATAGCTCTATCGTTTCATAAGAAAAAAATAAAAAACTAATATAAATATATATATATATATATATATATATATATATATATATATATATATATATATATATATATATATATATATATATGTCGTACCTAGTAGCCAGAATGCACTTCTGGGCCTACTATGCAAGGCCCGATTTGCCTAATAAGCCAAGTTTTCCTGAATTATTATATTTTCTCTAATTTTTTTCTTATGAAATGATAAAGCTACCCATTTCATTATGTATGAGGTAATTTTTTTTTTATTGGAGTTAAAATTAACGTAGATATATGACCGAACCAAACCAACCCTACCTAACCTAACCTAACCTATCTCTGTAGGTTAGGTTCGGTTAGGTAGCCGAAAAAGTTAGGTTAGGTTAGGTTAGGTAGGTTAGGTTGTCGAAAAAACATTAATTAATGAAAACTTGGCTTATTAGGCAAATCGGGCCTTGCATAGTAGGCCAAAAAGTGCGTTCTGGCTACTAGGTACGACATATATATATATATATATATATATATATATATATATATATATATATATATATATATATATATATATATATATATATATATATATATATATTTATATATATATATATATATATCGTACCTAGTAGCCAGAACTCACTTCTCAGCCTACTATGCAAGGCCCGATTTGCCTAATAAGCCAAGTTTTCATGAATTAATGTTTTTTCGGCTACCTAACCTACCTAACCAAACCTAACCTAACTTTTTCGGCTACCTAACCTAACCTAACCTATAGAGATAGGTTAGGTTAGGTTAGGTAGGGTGGGTTAGGTTCGGTCATATATCTACGTTATTTTTAAATCCAATAAAAAAAAATTGACCTCATTCATAATGAAATGGGTAGCTTTATCATTTCATAAGAAAAAAATTAGAGAAAATATATTAATTCATGAAAACTTGGCTTATTAGGCAAATCAGGCCTTGCATAGTAGGCTGAGAAGTGCGTTCTGGCTATTAGGTACGACATATATATATATATATATATATATATATATATATATATATATATATATATATATATATATATATATATATATTTATATATATATATATATATATATATATATATATATATATATATATATATATATATATATATATATATGTATAATGAAGTATTTATTTTAGTTATATTTTTATTCATATGCGACATAACTTATTATAAATACTTATTAATATTTGTCAACATACCTGTACTATAATATATCAATATGATTAGATACATTAATTATTTTAAAGTCTATCCAGTTGTAATATCCTTATGTGGTGAGAGAAAATATATTTTTTAAGGAAATGGATTGATACATTTTCAAATAACTTGAGAGAATTTTCGAAATAACACTGTGATGTAATTTGTAGCTCTCCTGTGACAGAATTTCTCATTAGCAATCTCTTTTGTTTTAGCCTTTTATGTTACGTCTCTTTCTCTCTCTCTCTCCATGGTTTTGTCCATGGATTGAATACTCAGAATTCCTAAACGTTTCAAACAGATAAATCTCTCAATCGCGTGTTTGGTAAATGCTCGTGTAATTTTAGATAAGAAAGAGAATGCTTACTGATTATATTTCCTCATTGTTTTATCCTTATATCTCTCTACGTCTTCTTTTTTTATCTTTGTTTCCTTCTACTTTCTCTTGATTTTATCTTGCCTTTCCTTATTTTTAAAAATATGTTTAATTATCCTCCTCATATTACTGCTGTTCTTTATTTCCCTCCTCTTCATCTCCTCTCCCCCTCCCCTTCTTCACATAATCTTATTATTAATGTTTTTATTGGCAAAAATGAATTACAATTTTGCCCAATCTGAGGAATTCAATTAAGTCTTAAACACAGGTAAACAATAAGCTAATTGGAAACAATGGGATTGTTTTGTTTAAAGAAATGGGAAAAGAACAGAGAGATATAAATGGAAACAAATTATATGTGAGATACCTTGATTCTGCAGGCACCGATAGCAAAACACAAATATTAAATACACACACACACACTATCTCAATGACAACAAACAACTTCAAGACTATGGAAAGGAAGTCGAGCCAGGCCGCGTAAACAAGCCGAGGGTGGAATAAGGACGCAATTTAAACATTGTTATGTACTAACGACAAGAACAAATGTGAAGATAAATTACCATACATTTGTGCTCGCCACTTTCCCTTCCTCTCTTCCTTCACCTCAGAGATGCTGCTTTACTGCCGACTCTTGTCTCAACCTTGTTACTTTAAGCGATTTTTCAACATTTGTCCGTTTTTTGTTTATTTCTCGGCATTTTTTAATTTTTCCGCAAATTGTTCCCCATTTCTCCGCTTTATGTTCATCTGGTTTTGCTCACGCGTTCTTTCCGTGTTTATGGCACATGAAGACTGTATTTTTGTCTGTATCTGATGTGAGGATGTATGAAAAAGGTAATAATTATTATAGCTAAAAATTATTATTGTGTTAATTGAATGAGTATTTTTTTGAAGGTTCGCGATGAAGTATATATATTAAGATAAGAGGCGCATATATGTATGTATATATATATATATATATATATATATATATATATATATATATATATATATATATATATATATATATATATATATATATATATATATATATATATATATATAAACAGACAGAGAGAGAGAGAGAGAGAGAGAGAGAGAGAGAGAGAGAGAGAGAGAGAGAGAGAGAGAGAGAGAGAGAGAGAGAGAGAGAGAGAATTTAGAAACAAACTTAGAAAGTTGCTTATTGTCCTATTAATTATGCTATAATTAATAGCATAATTAATAGGACAATGAGCATATTAACACTCGATTTTTACCAATTTGGTGTCATTTGCACCATCTCTAGGCTGATAAATTAAATTATTTTCTGTGTAATAATGGAAAATAATGCACTTCGCCTTAACGCCTAAATAGGTAAAGACGAGAAACACGACCACAACATTCACCGAATATCAAGTTCGGTACCATTGGAATTTTACCTTCCGGCTTGCTGGGTTTCATCTATCATTTTCACCTCCATCTTGCAAGATTGCCACCACGATTTTTACCCCTAGTATGCTATTTTATAAATTTGAAATTCACATCTGACAGGCTAGATTACAAGTACGAATTTTATTTCTGCATGCTAGATTATTAAATTCATTTCGCCTGTCTTAGTCCGATATCGAAAACTGTTTCACGTTTGTATCGTCACTAGACTAGTAGGTATACGCTGTCTCGTACACTTGTACGCGGTGTGTCGACACCCACATGTCAAGTAAAAATTTTGCCGACAAAACTAGGCGTCGATGAATACTTCTCAGGTGTTAATCGTCACAAATGATTACTGTATCAGACACTTCAATACGTCAGAAAATAAACATTTTGAGGTATCATTAAGGAACGTAATATTGTAATAATTGTTGAAGCAATGCTGCTATAGTTGGTAACGCATCTTTAACATATCTCAATCTTGAGATGTTAAATTTTTCACTCTCAAAATTAAATTAAATATCTTAATTATAAATCTTTAAATATGTTACCTTTTAAATTTAGGATTCTTAATGTTTCATATTTTACTTACCTAATGGATCTTACGATCGCCTGAGGATTTATAAATTCCTTAAAGTGTAAACAGAGATTTATTTAATCGAAAAGGAATAATTGGAGCTATCTGTCTTCAAGATATTTACTTAGATTGTGCCCTACTGACTTAACTGGAATTAAATAATGGTTCGAATGCAGAATCCGATAATAGATTTCTATGTGAATTAAGAGAATGAATATATGTGTGTGTGTGGGTTTGTTTACGAGTTTTTGGGTTTATCGTTGGTTGTGAATCTTTGTGCTCATCTTGGTGGAGTGACCTTTGTGTACGCTATATATATAGTACGTGTACCATAGTACATATAGTACGCGCGTTTTTGTGCATCATTGAATAATTGTGGATTTGTATTATGTATAAATAAATTCGAGCCACAGGCTCAAAATTCCTTATACTACTAAAGATTTTTTCCTTTCTTTTTACGATTTTGAATCAATATAATACCGAGCAAGAGGGTATTTGATGAGGGCCGAATACGATGTCCTGTTGGCGTATCCGTTGTCATTGACATCTCCGATTTTTTTGCAACATATTTCTTCATTCATGAGATTCTGTTTATTCTTCCAAGGTAACAGCTTTGAAGCTTTTTTTTTTAAGGGATATCGCTCAGTGCTGTTTTTTATTATTATTATTATTATTATTATTATTATTATTATTATTATTATTATTATTATTATTATTATTATTATTATTGTTATTATTATTATTATATAAATTGTAGGTCAATGTGTATTATTGCCATCATCGCTACGTACGTCTGGGACCTGGCTACCTTTTGAATATTATAGGGTTTATTAAGGTTTTATACTCATAGTTTTTATTTGGATCATCTTTGTATAGAAAGTACTTCTTTCGGCGAAAATATTCTTTCAGTTATGACACTGAATTTTGATTTCATTCATACGTTGGAATAAACTTTGAATTCACTGACTTCAAAGAGCTCCACCTGGATATAATCCCACGTCTGAACCAGCGACATCTCACCATTTTAACTGTTATTAAAGGAAAACCTTTTGAGTTTTATTTTTAAGTATTGGATTTTTGTTTATTATGTTCAGCAGAAATTATCTTTTTCATCAATTCCAAGGGTTTAGATTAGGTTAAGTTAGTCAGTAATTTTATGGGTTAGATTACGTCAAGTTAGCCAGCAAATTTAAGGGTTAGATTAAGTGTGATTTGTTAAGTTAGTAATTCTGAGGGTAAAGCGCCGAAAATACATAGACAAATGTTGGTTAACCGGAAAAATGATTTCGCTTTTCCAGCATTTGTGAAGCTATTTATGAGCGGAACGTTTCTGGAGACCAAGGCGTTCTGCCCTATCCACTCTTCCCTTCATTATATTCTGGTGTCTCGTCTTCCTTCTCTGTTGTTGTTTTAGATATAGCTACTCAGAACGAAATGTCCATGTAGCACGGGCTATGGTGAGCCCGCAAAGGTAAAACGGGCGTCCTGACGTTCTCAGGACGTCAGTTTGATCCTCGTTCCTTCTCGTTTCTATCTCCTTATCCTGTCCCGTCCCTTTCCCTCTTCACCTCACCTCTCCCCTCTTCCCCTCTTCCCACGATGTATATTCTAGTGTTTGCCGTGTAGGTTGCATTTATAAAGGCCTGACTTAAATGCTGACTTTTGCACAGCATGTCGACAGACCTTTCATTACTGTATTAATTCTTAGAGACATTAATCAAATTTCTCTCTCTCTCTCTCTCTCTCTCTCTCTCTCTCTCTCTCTCTCTCTCTCTCTCCTCTCCTCTCCTCTCCTCTCCTCTCCTCTCCCTCCCCTCCTCTCTCTCCCCTTGGTAACATTTCCTCCTCCAAGCCGCGCTAAATATTAATGCCCCACTTTTTCATCTTGCCTGCGTGTCATTTCCATCCATCTTCGACCCACTCAGCCACTCTCATCAAGTATTTGCATTTGTAACTCACTTGAATTTTTCTCCCAGTGGAGCGTGGCGCAGTGTGCGTGAGTTATACAATCTAAGGCTACCGGTTCAAAACTCCGGTGTGCGTTTTTGGAGTAAAAATATGAAAGGAATACTGTATTTGGTTTGTCTTTCAATAAAAATTATTGTTATGAATTTCATATAAGTTTAATATTCTTTATATAAATATATTTTCTCCGCCCCATCCTCGTGTTTAGATAGTACTTATAGTAACGATGTGAACCATCGTACATATATTGATGCAGTGGAATTAGAAAGTCGATTTTGGTACTATTAAATTCGGACAAACCGGAAAAAGTTTCGTATTTATGTTGCTAATAAAGCCTAACCTAATTATCCAAGGCTTAATACATCTTATCTGAGGCCTAATGTACTGTAGTACATATATGTGCTACATTAGGCCTAGGGATATTTATGTTTGGGTTTTAGCGTTATTTTTCCAGGTTGTGAAGTGAATAGTTCTAAATTATACTATCTAATTGTCCGTTACGTCAGTATATGTACGATGTCTACAAAGTTACAAAAAGTACTATCTAAACATGAGGATGCATTGATATATATATATATATATATATATATATATATATATATATATATATATATATATATACATATATATATACATATATATACATACATACACACACACACACACACACACACACACACACACACACACACACACACACACACACACACGTATCTGCGTACAGTAATATGTATTGTTATTGAACGTTCTGTTTTTTCACCAATTTTATTTAATTCCATTAGAAAAATCTTCATATAATTTTCTTAATTTATATTTTTCCTGCCTAATTAGTGGCAGGCATTTCACAAGTCTCTGAGGATGCACGAGGACTGTTATCTTTATCTCCGTGTCACCCTTATCTCTCTCCTCAAGTATTGCAGGTTATATCGTTCTTTGTGGCAACACCACCTTTAAGTCTCTCGCTGTAAGGAACAGTCATCCTCTTTTATACTCACGCTTCAAAAGATCTTTAAATTTTATTATTTTTGTATAAAAGCTTTAAATTCTTAAGGGAAAGGAAAGTCTTGACTAAGGCGATTTAATCATACTGTTTAATACAAGGAACTACTATTGTTGCTCGTTTTAGTACTATTATAACTGCTGCTGCTTCTACTACTACAACTATTTCTAAGGCTATTCTTACCTCTTACTAATACTTCAACTACTACAAATCACTTTGTAGTAGTAGTATTCTTACTAATACTTCAACTACTACAAATCACTGAAACTATAATTGCTAGAATTATAACTACTATTGCCACTACAACTTCTACAGTTATTATTCCTACTAATAGTTCTAGAGTTACTGTTATTATTATAACTGCTCATTTTACTACAATTTATAATAATATCAATGCCTTTTAAATTAGTAGCGATGTTTACACTATTATTAGTAACGACGTTTGCAATATTATTAGCAATGTTTATTATTGTTAACGATGTTTACTTTATTATTAGCGGTGTTTGCTCCTATTAGCGGGGATGTTTACTTTAGCATTATTTGCAGTGTTTCAATATTATACCAAAATACGATATTTACTTGAACTAAATAGTTAAAGTTAAATATTTTAGTTTATGTTAACTGTTAACTTTAGAATTTTTAAGGATGTTTATTATTATTATTAGCGATGTTTACCCAGCATAGTTAGCAATTTTTACTTGTGTTTCTTAGCATTGTTAGTAAAGTTTACCTAAATATTTTTGGCGATGTTTACTTTATAAGGTAAACGAGAACTGGTACGATGATTGGTCAACGCAAACTTTCTGTTTTATGAGTGCTAACGTTTACTGTCTGGATTGGTTAGATTAGATTTGGTTAACCTAGGTTAGGATAGGATTAGTTAGGCAAATATTTTTCGGTAATAGACAGGACTTGACGGTTGGCAGAACTGCATTAATTAATTGCCACCAATTATCGTTCGCTCTATTTTCACTCTTTTGTAAGTTTTTCTCGTGCTTCGGCCTGAATGTAAGGTTACGTTACGGTTGAATATAACGTCTCTCAATTTCGACTCCAGTAGTCTCCATGTCTCTTTGTTTCTCTTTCATATTTCTGATTTGCTTTTCATAGCGTGGGCGTGTACTTGTGTGTGTGTGTGTGTGTGTGTGTGTGTGTGTGTGTGTGTGTGTGTGTGTGTGTGTGTGTGTGTGTGTGTGTGTGTGTGTGTGTGTGTGTGTGTGTTTTACTTGGTAATAGCTAAGGTATTAGGCTGTGCCCGGATAAATATTAGGCAGCCTTATCTTCACAAGGCAGTGTTTGTGGAGTATATGTTCCTACATATGATGACCAACAATGTACATCCTCACTACACATTTTCAGTGATGGAACAGTTAACTACAAATGATCTCCATCACTGCTATGGGCGACCCTCACTGTTTTCCTAGATACCTTAACATTCCGAATTTTGTGGTTTAAGAATTCTCCGTGCAACTCTGGGATATACCCAGAATATATCGTTATTTCTATTTCCCTGTTAAATATCCCTGTTTTCTATTAATAAAGCAATACTGTGATCGTATCTAGGAGACTGCGATGAAAGCTTCGAATGCTACTACTGTTATGAACACAAAACAATCATCCCAAAAGGCAGGGCCCAAGAGCTGTAACTCAGATGTAGCCCATAAACGTCCTCAGGTTAATTGGGGTAAGCCATGAAAAGTTCGGCTACATTCCGTTCAACAGCGTCCATATGCACAACGGACAAACAGATTTTCGGATTTATAAATACAAATCTCAATACTGTACGTGCAACACTGAACTCCAAAATGTGAACCAATATATTGAAGCTTGTGTTGTATAATGAACGTAAATAGTATGTTCTTGAACTGCATGCCGGTAGGTGGGTGGAGCTCTGTATGCAGGGGGTGCGTGGAAGGAGGGCATTACGCTTGTGGCAATAACAGGACTTTCTCGAGTTATGGTTATGGCCGTTGGCAACAGGTGTCCCATCAGCTGTTTGTTCCATTGTTCTCTTTATAGTTCTTAACGCACTCTGTACACCCAAATTCAGCCTTGAGTTATTATCTCAATAATTTTTGTCTTAAGTGGGATGCGTTAAGTGGCTTGTGTTAAATGATCTATGTTAGGTGGTCTGTGCTAAGTGGGCTGTGTAGTTGTTGTTCCACCTAACTGGTTACTTAACGAGATCGACATCTGACCATTATATTTCTCTCGTTCCTGTTTTGCTGAAGCAGGAGTAGTCTTGATTACAGTTCAAATTCTCAAGTGCAAGTAGAATTTGTTTGATATCCTCATTAAGCGTAATTTTTTTTAATAAAATGGCCTTAATAAAATAATATTAGTGTTTGTGCTGTCTTCGTTATGAAAATAGAGACTTAAACACTCGTTGATTAGTCTTGTTTGTGTTTCTTCATACTCAAGATAGGTCTTGTGTATTAAGTATTATATCCATTTCAAACATATTTGAGCTCGGTGTGTTTGGTTTATATATTATGTTGAAAGGAATTAAGTAACATATCAAACAGTATGTGTGTATTAAGGTGCACGAGGGCGCACAGTGTTTAGTAAGGGCTATTTACAACTGTATTTTTGGGAATGTCTTGAGTTACAATACCTTCTGTTTCCTGAAATAATATAAGTTGAACTCTTATTACATATCTTGTACAACTGTTTAGCTATTCCCTTGCTGGATCGAATGAGATATTTCGTAGTATTTCTCAGTGAACAATAACATCACCTGCTTCCTTAACAGGCACGTGTTCAAATCTTTTCATAAATAATAATTGAATTTTAAATGGTGCCTTGAGTACAGTTATGATAGACATATAAGTAGCAAATTCTATTTAGCTACTTCGCTAAATTTAGAAACCCAAAAATAGCAAATCATTAACACATTAACACATATTTGTGTGAATTTAGAATGTAAAATGTAACCACCTTGAAATCACAAAGTTCTGTTTCTTAACTTAATCAACTAGGGTTTTTAGCGAGTTGTTTCTTTATTTTAATGCCTTTTTGCCTTTCAATCTAAAATTCTGTGTTCAAATTTCTCGGTTCGTTGGGTTGTTTCTCAGTCTAAATATAATGTAGACATTTTGTTTAGTTCCTTTAATATTTTCTCTAAATCTCTGTGACTGTCCTGGGTCCTTCTTTAGCTTCATGTAGTGTGTGGCAAGATAAGGACTCCACGCTGGCCCCGCATATTCCATAATTGGACTGACAGGCTCTATTAATATCCAGAACGGTTCCTTCATTGGGCTTCCGAATGAAGTCTTATGTTGACCAACCTTCAACTACGATTTCTATCGAGTCACCTTCCTCTTCCTCTCCTCACGCCTCCTTTTCCCTATTCTGTTCTCCTCATCCCCTTTCTTTCTCTTGCCTTTTCTTCAATTCCTTTCCCTTGCATACTCTTATCACCACTTTCCTCCCTTCCCTTTATCTGGAATTCACTTCCATCTTCTACCCTCCTGATGCCCCTATTTTTTCTCTCCTCCCCTCTTCATGCATCCAATTTCTTTCCTCTTGCCTCTATTTCCCTCCTTTCCTCTTCCCATCTCCCCCCTTCCTATATACCTTCCAATTGTTATTGCCTACGTGTGTGTTTCCTAATTAACCCGCTTCCCTTCCACTCCTGGTCTCACGCACTCAGCATCTTCCCCAGTGGTCCTTACGCCCTAACTCCTTTATCTTTCAGCAGTCTTTCCTAAGTAAGGTTATTCTTCACTCGTATTTGCGCCATAAGGTCCTTTTCCATTTTACCTTTTCTTGCATTGGTCTTTTCTATTCAGTGTTGTTTCTCTCCTGTCACATTCTTGTTTCTCCCTCTTCCAGCATTCTGGTTCCTCCTTTGCTCTCCATTCTCCCAGCTTAATATTTGCTTCCACACTGAGATCTCTCCAATCTCATGTGGTTCCTCCTTAATCTTAAATTCACAGTTCCTTGTTCTTTACCCCATTCCCTTTTGGAAACCTCCCTTAATTCACCGGACATTCCCTACCTCTCTGTACCCTCCTCTATACTTCCGGACACTCTGTTTACTTCCTGAAACCCCACAGGTTTCCTCACATCCTTCTCGGATCACCCCCTTTTACGCCTCCAGACACCCCTTTTCGTTCTCAACCCCCCCCCCTTTTACCCCAGGATAACACCGTCCCCCTCCGGATAACCCTTCTCTACCCCTGTTCCAGCTCTGTAAGTAAGCGTGTGTGCAGGTGCCCGCAGCCCTTACTGGGATCTTGTGTTGTAGCTTTTAATGTCTCAGCTAAACTGGGCCCAACATTCCAGGAGCCAGTTAACAAGGTACAGCCCAGCATGACGTTCAAGCTGATAGTTCACCACCACCACGGCGCCGGTTTGCCTGCTGCTGCTGCTGATGCTGGAGTTTCTGCTACTGTGGTGTTGGTGCCCCGATAGAGCGGAGGTGGGAGACTGGGTGGCTTGGTGATGGTGCTACGGGTGATGTCACCTTTGCTGGCAATTATAATAGTGCTTATTGTGAGCTTTCCGATGATAGTAAGAATGATGGTGAAAGAGGTGACCATAATAGTATAGTTGTGGTAGTGGCAATTGAGACAAAGTAACGATTTAGTGGTTTCCTAGATAATGATGGTGGTAGTTTTGATTTCGTTGACGATCAAGATGATTAATACTATTTCAGCAGTTCAGTATCAACCATTATTATACCCGTTACAGTATTGGAAAAAAAGCCCAGCGAACGTGTTAGTTCCATAAACTCTTCTGTAATTTTGTAATGAGGGAATCGTGCAAACACATATAGAATATTGCATGTACCAAATAGCCCATCGCAACTTATTGAACTTTTGTCTATCATTTGATCGTTTTCCATCCATTACCACTTCTCTCTTTTTCCAGCTTTACTCGTTTTTTCTGTTTCCGTCTTCTGTTGTTGTTGTATCTGTCAATTCTTTCGATGTTGTTGCAAAGTATATCTTTGGTGATGATCTGGTTGTGTGCAGAAATTATCTGTTCTTTGATGAAGCCTTGTTGTTTGTTCATTATCAGTCACCTTGATAGAGATGTGGTTGTTGTCTTGACTATATATTGAGATCATTGGGGCTGACATTCCTCAAGTGAACATGTGAAGGCATAGACAACAGTCTTCTCTTTCAAGGCGTTTGTCGGGAAAGTTCTTCATGAGAACGATGGCAGGCATTATGTTATATATATATATATATATATATATATATATATATATATATATATATATATATATATATATATATATATATATATATATATATATATATATATATGTGTGTGTGTGTGTGTGTGTGTGTGTTGTACCTAGTAGCCAGAATGAACTATTCGGCCTATTAAACAAGACACGATTTGCCTAATAAGCCAAGTTTTCTTGAATTTAAAAAATCCTTTTTTTATGAAATGATAAAGCTATCCATTTCATTATGTATGAGTTAATTTTTTGTAATTTGAGTTAAAACTAACGTAGATATATGACCGAGCCTAACCTACCCTACCTTACCCTAACCTAAACTAACATAATTAACTCAATAATTCATGTTCTAAATATAATATAATAATAATATTTCAAATAAACCAATTGGATTTTTTAATAATAAAGAAAATCACTTTCCTATTAGGCAAATCGGGCCTTGCATAGTAGGCTGAGAAGTACGTTCTGGCTACTAGGTACGACATATATATATATATATATATATATATATATATATATATATATATATATATATATATATATATATATATATATATATATATATATATATTAGTATATTTTGGTAGCAGTCTTTCCTGTAGACATATATTATTAAATATGATCGAAAAAGTAAGATTAATAATTCTAACACGAATTTTCTCAATCTTTCGTACATTTCTTTTCACTGTTGGAGGTAAATAAAAAATCAATTCTCCAAAATTCATTTTTATTTCTAGTCTGACGCGACACGGGCGCGTTTCGTAAAACTTATTACATTTTCAAAGACTTTAGTTCACAAATACACAACTGAATAGAACTTACGCATCTCCGATTTTATATCTACATTTGAGTGAGGTGGAAGGGGTGTTGTGGCATTAACACAAGACAGAACAAGAAGTGGCATTAATAGGGTATTAATTTCATCAACACAAGACAGAACAAGAGGTGGTATTAATAGGGTATTAATTTCATCAACACAAGACAGAACACGAAACAATGGATATTGAATAGAAGTGTTTGTAGAAAGCCTATTGGTCCATATTTCTTGATGCTTCTATATTGGAGCGGAGTCTTGAGGTGGGTAGAATATAGTTGTGCAATAATTGGCTGTTGATTGCTGGTGTTGACTTCTTGATGTGTAGTGCCTCGCAAACGTCAAGCCGCCTGCTATCGCTGTATCTATCGATGATTTCTGTATTGTTTACTAGGATTTCTCTGGCAATGGTTTGGTTGTGGGAAGAGATTATATGTTCCTTAATGGAGCCCTGTTGCTTATGCAGCGTTAAACGCCTAGAAAGAGATGTTGTTGTCTTGCCTATATACTGGGTTTTTTGGAGCTTACAGTCCCCAAGAGGGCATTTGAAGGCATAGACGACGTTAGTCTCTTTTAAAGCGTTCTGTTTTGTGTCTGGAGAGTTTCTCATGAGTAGGCTGGCCGTTTTTCTGGTTTTATAGTAAATCGTCAGTTGTATCCTCTGATTTTTGTCTGTAGGGATAACGTTTCTATTAACAATATCTTTCAGGACCCTTTCCTCCGTTTTATGAGCTGTGGAAAAGAAGTTCCTGTAAAATAGTCTAATAGGGGGTATAGGTGTTGTGTTAGTTGTCTCTTCAGAGGTTGCATGGCTTTTCACTTTCCTTCTTATGATGTCTTCGACGAAACCATTGGAGAAGCCGTTATTGACTAGGACCTGCCTTACCCTACAGAGTTCTTCGTCGACTTGCTTCCATTCTGAGCTGTGGCTGAGAGCACGGTCGACATATGCGTTAACAACACTCCTCTTGTACCTGTCTGGGCAGTCGCTGTTGGCATTTAGGCACATTCCCATGTTCGTTTCCTTAGTGTAGACTGCAGTGTGGAAACCTCCGCCCTTTTCCATGACTGTTACATCTAGAAAGGGCAGCTTCCCATCCTTTTCCATCTCGTAAGTGAAACGCAGCACGGAACTCTGCTCAAATGCCTCCTTCAGCTCCTGCAGATGTCTGACATCAGGTACCTGTGTAAAAATGTCGTCAACATACCTGCAGTATATGGCCGGTTTCAAGTTCATGTCGACTAAGACTTTTTGCTCGATGGAACCCATGTAGAAGTTTGCAAACAGGACACCTAGGGGAGAACCCATGGCGACCCCATCTACTTGCTTATACATGTGCCCATCCGGGCTCAAGAAGGGTGCCTCTTTAGTACAAGCTTGGAGTAGTTTCCTCAGAATATTTTCTGGTATGTCAAGAGGAGTACAGGCTGGATCACGATACACTCTGTCGGCTATCATTCCGATTGTCTCGTCCACAGGTACGTTGGTAAACAGCGATTCTACGTCCAACGAGGCTCTTATCCCTGTGGCCCGTGTACCCCGCAGTAAGTCAACAAATTCCTTTGGAGACTTCAGGCTGAAGGCGCAAGGAACATAAGGAGTCAGCAGGCCGTTGAGTCGCTTCGCCAGTCTGTACGTGGGTGTGGGTATCTAAAGCCTTTGAAAATGTAATAAGTTTTACGAAACGCGCTCGTGTCGCGTCAGACTAGAAATAAAAATTAATTTTGGAGAATTGATTTTTTATTTACCTCCAACAGTGAAAAGAAATGTACGAAAGATTGAGAAAATTCGTGTTAGAATTATTAATCTTACTTTTTCGGTCATATTTAATAATATATATATATATATATATATATATATATATATATATATATATATATATATATATATATATATATATATATATATAATAATAATAATAAAAATAATTGACACTTGCTATACAGTAAAAATAATTATAAAATGAATGCATTTTTTTTTCCGAAAGGGTAAGTGTAATTGAAAAAAACGAGTTATCCTAGAACTGGTGACTCGTCATTGAATGTCCCATCTGGTACAGAGGCAGACTTCCAATTACTGGGATGCTTTGATGCTGAACACACAAGCACGCACGCATGCGCGCACACACACCAACCCCCTCACACTCAGAGAATCTTGTATGTACACCGTTTATGAGACAAATTCTGAAATATACGACACAAGCACGAAGTTTTTACCTCGATAAACACAAAACCAAGCTGGAGAAAGTAGTACCAGTGAGAGAGGGCCGATAGGTATGCTTTACCAGGAAAGTCTGGAGGAGTGAAATCTCACATTAATGGAAGAGAGTGAGAAGAAACATTGCAATCATGATTACCACATTCAAAATACCCAAGAGAATAAATATGATAGACAAGGGTAGTAAAGAAGAAAGAGACAAATTACAATTATTTACCGAGACGAGCACAGAAATATTAGAAAGGATTTTTTCAGTGTTAGGATTGTGAACACATTTAATGCCCTGAGAAGTGATGTGGAGGCAAATACCATTCACAGCTTTAAATGTAGATATAAGGGAGCCGACTAGGCCCTGCAATGTATAAACCAGAGTTTTATAAGTTGAGAGGCGGGACCCAAGAGTCGTAGCTCATTCTTCTCACATGAAACTAGGTGAAGAATTGCGGGGATGTGAAATGAAAGAGTGAAATGTTGGAAGTAAACGCCAGACGGTGGACGCAAACACGAAAATAAACAACCATATTTACATTTAGAAGTAAATATGACAGAAGACAAGTGGTTAAGATGGCCTCGTATAAGTAAACTGTGATGAGAAGACAGGTTTATCATCGTCGCATACAAGCTGACCTAATTTGTTCTTTACATGTTCTTATTGTTTTTGTTAATTTTTCATTTTGATATTTTTCATTTTTTTATTTATTTTTGTAGTTCTCCACATTTCGGCATTATTACCTTACTTGAGTTCAATCCAGTTTACATTGCGAATGTCTCGTCGCATTTTATCTAAGGTAGTTTTGTTGTAATTTAGTATCCGCACAAGATTGTTTTTAAATATCGCAGTCCTTACTTTGTGTGAATCTAACTGTGTTTTTTCGCTATTTTCAAAAATTCTCCCAACTTCATATTAATGAATAAAGTCCTAGTCGGTCGTGAGAACTAAGCATTAGAAATTTTTATCACGCGTTAAGTATCCTTCATCATTTCAATTAATCGTCTTGTTTCCTCGTTGTCTGAGAAAGAGAGACAATGAAGCGTAAGATGCTTTTTCACTTTCTTCCTATTCTTGGAATTGTCATAAATCTTATTCTGGAATCCTTCCCAACGTCCGTTCCCAAGACCCGAATCACATTCAATTCCTAGTTCATTCTCCTCTATAACAAAGTCTGTTTGGCATTTTCCCTCAGCTCGGTACGTATATTGACTCTTTTCATATTTGACATAACTCTTATATCTGACTTCCAATATTTCAAACAATATATCAGCCAAGTATTTGCATAGATGAATTTCAGATTACAGATGATGTATTTTAGCTGTGTTAATATATCATTAATAAACTGCAGCCCAAATTTTATTAGTTAAAACAGTTTTTCAGGATCTAAATCAATATCCAGTTGTTAATGTTTTTACACACTCGTGATTGGTTTTGTATGAAGGAATTGAGGGACACCAAGAGGTAGAAAGTGAGGGAGCGAGGTAGAGAGGAAGCGAGGTAGGAAGGGTAGCTAGGTAGGGAGGGAGTGAGGTAGGGAGGGAGTGAGGTAGGGAGGGAGTGAGGTAGGGAGGGAGCGAGGTAGGGAGGGAGCAAGGTAGGGAAGGAGCGAGGTAGGGAAGGAGCGAGGTAGGGAGTGAGGTAGGGAGGGAGCGAGTCAGCAAGGAATCGAATGTGTGGACGTGAGTCATGTAACATGGGAAGTATTTTAGCCTGTGTTCTTGATCAGCACAGCACGACTTCCTCCATCAACTGATTGGTATAAGTTAAAACAAAATTACTCCCATCTGTAGAGACGATCTCATGATGTGCGGAGGAATACCTAAAAATAAGAATAAATAAATACTTGTATTAATTTTACTTAGCATACTAGGCAAAACTGGCGGGAGCCGGTGGCTGAGCGGACAGAAGACTGGACGCGTGATCCTGTGGTCCTGAGTTCGATCCCGGACGCGGGCGAGAAACGATGGGCAGAGTTTTTTCACCCTGATGCCTCTGTTACCTAGCAGTAAATAGGTACATGGGAGTTAGTCAGCTGTCATGGGCTGCTCCTTGGGGGTGGAGGCCTGGT
This sequence comes from Procambarus clarkii, assembly GCF_040958095.1. Taxonomy (NCBI): domain Eukaryota; kingdom Metazoa; phylum Arthropoda; class Malacostraca; order Decapoda; family Cambaridae; genus Procambarus; species Procambarus clarkii. Next base: position 22,344,525 of record NC_091158.1, read on the forward strand.
CGAGGACCGGGCCGCGGGGACACTAAAAGCCCCGAAATCATCTCAAGATAACCTCAAGATAGGCAACTCATGCAATGTTCATTTCTTCCTATAATTTTCTTCACACGTCAACATTCGCCCTAACATTTGCATTATTGTTTTCAGGCGTCAGGGTTCACTGGGAAGAAGAATTTTCCTTAGTATGTGAACTCAAGTAAAAATGTGTATTTTAGATACATTGTTTTCTCCTTCCTATAGTGATATATTCTCAGGCGTTTTATGGTGATTAAACAGCCTCCTTTGTTTCGCGTGTACATTTACCAAGTTCCCTGTCATCATTCCCCACGCAAATCCACCCACTTTAATTGCTCGGTACAACGACGGCCTGACTAGTTGCAGGTCACCGTTTGATTCCTGTTTTTCCAAGTAAATGGGTCACATCTCCGCCCACATATCTCAGCGCCTTGTCCTTATATTCCTTCCAAGTACTGTACTAGTTTGGAGTAAGAATATCGAAGACATCTTCATATTCATACCAGCAGGAATCAACCTACAGTTCCTTATTGACCACACTAGCATTTGTATGTAGGTTTCCTCCCTGTAAGAATAAAAATAGTGTGCGGTGATCTTACTACGTTAAAAATATATTCACCTTGCGGAAACTGGCGGGAACGGATATCACCAAGTACGTAAAGGTACTCAATAGACTGCTCGCTACAAACGGACTACCCAAGATGTCGGTTCCGGCGGACCTACTCCAGACTACAAGCGACCCCTGCACAGCAAGTCCAGACCTCGCTGCCAATGACACCCGTAGCAGCAGCACCAACAACCCCAGCGCCACAACCATCCTCACCTCATCGAACCTGGCTCAGCATCACCTGCTGACCTCAACACCAGCTATCGGCACGCGATCAAAAACTACGAAGCATCACAATGGATGAATCACCAAACGCTTCATAATAAATAACTTTTCACTTGACTATATTTTTTGTACAATGTAATACGTAACATGCGAGCATTTTCCCGTTACTTGCTGTTCCACGTTAAGCTTTCCCTTAGCATGCGAGCATTTTCCAGTCTCGTAGTTTCCATGCTAAACTATCCCGTAAGCCGGCCGTTTTCTTTAGAGTTACTGGTCCCTTACAAGTTAGAGTAACGTCATACAGGTGTTGGTGTTCACATTCAGTTCCACTGGGAAGTCATGCACACGGACTCTTACCTTTGAATACAAACATTAAAACTTTCTCTCATAGTGTAATAGCATTATGCATGGAACTTTACTGAGGCTGAGGATTGTGCTGTGCTTTTTTTATGAACATAATACCGAAATAGCACATCCTACACACAAACACACACACATATACATGTACGTTTTTCATTGTATCTTTGTAGAAGTTTGTATAAATGTCGAGGCACTAATATACTTGAATGATTACTGAAGTTTCACTTATCCAGTAATCAGCTTATATAGGTTATGTGATGAAGCTAAGCTAGTTTTGTTCAAAATATACAAAATTCATATTATAAATATAATTTATATTTATCATGGCATAATAAACACACACACACACACACCCCAGGCGTCGACTGGTAGCTGAGTAGACAGCATTCGGGATACATAGTCCTGTGGACCTGGAATCGATCCCCGGCGATGACGGAAACAAATTGGCAGAGTTTCTTTCACCCTAATGCCCTGTCACCGAACATTAAATAGGTACCTAGGAGTTATAGAGCTGTTACGCGCTGCTTCCTAAGGGCGTGTGTAAAAAAAAATAGAAAAAAAAGATTGATTGACAGTTAAAAAGCGGGCCGAAAGAGCCAGAGCTCTATCCCTGCAAGCACAGCTAGGTGAATACAATTAGATGAATACACACACATGTGAACGCACTTTCACACGCGCTCACACGCACACACAGATATATATTACACATAATATATATATTTATATGTGTGTGCTTTAAATATTACGAGTAAGTGAGAGAATTATAAAAGTAATTATATAGGTGGAGTAAAGTCTTGATGGGAGAGGTGGTGTGAAGAGCTTTCATTTCTGCATCTGATAAGTCATTGAAGTTGTCGTTTACTTCTAATTCTTGTAATCCTGCTGTGCTGAACAGAGGAAGAGGGAAGAAGCAGAGGGTAGAGACAGATGAGATAAGTAGGGAGATACATTCAGAGAGGAAAGGCAAAGGGCAAAGAAAACTGGGGAGAGCCAGAGGGGGAGAGAACTGGTAAAAGGCAGTGGGGTGAGGCACGATGGAAAGACCGGACGAAAAAAATGTTGTAAAAAGCTGGAGGGGGGGAATGAGAGCTGAAAATAAGCAGAGGAGAGAGAGGTAGGGAGACGCAGGGGAGGGGAAACTAGGAAGAGGCATAGGGACAGGAAGCTGGAGAGAGGCAGTTTGGGAGAAAAAGCTGGGGGAAAGTATGAGTAGAGAAAGCTGTGAAGAAGCAGATGGGGAGGAAAAGCTCGAGAGAGACTAAGAGGAGAGAAAGATTGAGGAAGGTAGAGGAAAGACGAAATTGTGGGAAGGTATGATAGAAAACCGGAGTTTGTCGACTGGGAAATGTATACTGGAAGAGATATAGAAGCTAAAATACTAGAGGAAGGCAGAGGAGAAATGATACTAGAAGATAAAGCTGAGAAGAATTAGAGAAATGAATACAAAACGCTGAAGATTCAGAGTGAATAACAGTGAGAATGTAGAGGACGAACGTTACGATTCAAAGTTGGTAAGAAAAGAAGATTGAAAGGGAGGGAGAATAAAAGTGGAGAGAAATATCCTAAATTATATCAAGAGAGAGAGAGAGAGAGGAATGGAAACGTGCGAAAAAGAAGTGAGAGGAATTGAGAAAATTAAACAAAAAAGGACGTAGTGAATACAAATTTATGGTAAGCATTAAAAGGTCCATATAAAAACAAAATATTAGATTAGAAAATCGAATGGAAATAATAGCAGGAGGAGGAAGTGGGAAAGTGTTGAGAAACTTGGTTTGAGTAGTGCGTTCTGGCTATTTGGTACAACATATATATATGCCGCTCATTACTTTCATCTTTAGTACCTGTGAACTCTCACACCTGTCGCTCATAGTGTTCCTTAGATGCGCAAAGCTCTGAACTCTTTCCATATTGACAGCCATGTCCTCTCCCTCACTGCCATGTCGACGAAGCCATTAACTGGTGACACTGGCACTATACAATCCCTGTCTCACCCCCGCCAAGCCTAAGCCTGTCTATTGTACGTTTTCCTTTACCTTGCCTCTTCATTCTACTAGAAGTGTACCAGACCTGGCCTCTTCCCTCATCTTAGACGTCCTCTATACCTTGCCTGTTCCCTCTACTCGTTTGGTCAACCATCCCCATAAAAAGCAAATGGTCTATTAGTAAACAGAAAGTGTTAAGCCAAAGAATAAAATCGCATGTATTTACCCAGATCATTTATGATTCTTTTTCATATACATTTTTTCCATACGAAACTGCCGCGACAATGATTAAAATGGAAAAAATCGAAAAAATAGTTGTCTGCAAATATTGTATTATTTCCTATGAATAATCTCGTGCCATGAACCACGATCGGTCCTATCCGTTCTGAGGGGGGAGTTATGGGCTGAGGGGGGAGGCTACCGGAACGGAGGAGATGAGGAGAAGGGAAATGAAGGGGGACAGGTAATTTCTGGGGCGATGATCACCAGTTCCACGCCCCCTAACTATCCCTCATCCTCCTCCCTCCTTATTCCTCCAATCTCTTCCCTACCTTCTGTTCAGAGTTTTCTTTGCCCCCTTGCAGTTCCCTATCATCTCTATAGAATTAACACTCAGCTACTCTCACTTACTGTGCCTCATTTACCCTGGGACTGTCCCGTCAGGTATCTTGAACTGGTCGTTCTCCGAATTATCGCTGGGAAATAATTACTTAAATTACAACATAAATATTTTTGTATGTAGCAATAAATTATAAGAAAAGTTGGCATATATTGACAGTGTTAAGATTGCAAGGTATTTACTGTGTGTAATGGATGGAAAATTTACAATGCGAAACGTATTACTTCCAGGATTCTCGGCATGCATCAGTTATTCAGTATTTGAAATGCACCGAATTTATTATATTAACCAAATAATTAGTTCATGATGATTGACTGAAACCTACCAAGATGATTGACGGAATCTAGTGGCATACATTTAATCTGATGCAGCCCAGTGCAACAAGTGTAGGCTGATAGACTAGTTCAGTAAACCATAAGTGTACTACATATGAATGCACCAAATGTGTGTGAAGGGCTAAATGAAACTGGTTTCATACAAGAGGCTCAAATAAAATTCTGTAGAATAGCGAATTCTTGTTAATCGAGAAGATACCGTCGGATTTGTTTACTTTCTTTATATTTAAAGAAAGGCCATCCTGAGGTAAATAGGCCACCAGGTATCTAAAGACGGGTCTAGGATGGGAGAAGGATGTCTTGAGGAGTCGACGAACGGGTCTTTTATTGGGCAAGGTCCCCTTAATTCTAAGGAGAGGTCTAGGATGGGACAAAGCAGGTCACTAGGAGCCATGGATAGAGTAAGAAGGTCCCCAGGAGCTCAAGAACAGCTCTAGGATGGAGCAACGAAATCCCTAGGAGCCCAAAGATGGGGCACGGAGGCCCCACCCCCTCAAGAGCCCAAATATGGGGCAAGGAAGCCCCCATGGGGCTCAAAGATGAAGCAAGGAGGTCACCAGGCGCTCAATGGTGGGGAAACCCCAGAAGCCCATGAGCCCAAGGAGAGTCTAAGATGGGGGCAAAGATATCCCTATAAGTCCAAAAACGGGACAAGTAGGTCCCTGGAAGACCATAGATGGGGTAAGGAGGTCCCGGCAATACCTGATGTCTCCTGATGTCGGTGAAAACAGTCTCCTGACGTCGACGGTCCCATATAAGGCGTTGACTGGAATTAGAGACAATGGGAAAAAGCTTTTTGCTGTTCGTGTTAAAGAAGGGAAATTGGGGTTTACTGGGCAGTAAGCGAGCACGCGAATGAGGGAGGAATTATAGAGTGGATGGGAGGAAAAGCAGGAGGGATAGTGGAAGGGAGATAGCACTGATGGATACGATAGTGGGAGGAAGATAGCGTGGACTAATAATAACTCTGAAACGAGAACATTTTGGCAATAGAAAGAAGAATAATAAATAACTATTGAATGAGAATAAACCTGACTGACACTCTGTGTGTGTGTGGAGGGGGGGGAGGTGTAGCCGTCTGGCAGTGCCAACAATCGTCGTGTGGGTCGGAATGTGACCCTGACACGCTGTTCCCTCTTAAAGTCTGGCGATCCCGTCCTGCCTAGTTTCATTCCGTACCCCAAACGATTCCTCCCTGCGAATTTGAGTGAGGTCAGTCCCTAGAGTCTGGCCTCCAACTTTAGACAGTGGACACTTTGCATGTCGCCATTATAAAAGTGGGGGTACCCTAGCGGTAACCACTTACGGGCTATTGATGCCCGTGCCACTTCTTGGGTGGCTTAATCTTCATCAATCAATCAGCGGTAACCAGGTGAGAAACTTACTAATTACTGCTCACTCACTCCTGCTACCAAATGAATTAATCAAGCTGTCTTTAGCTTGCCAGTCTGCTGACCAGTCAGTCAGCTTGCCTCCAGTCCTGACAGTCAGGTATGTAAGCGATTAAAATGTAAATGACCAGCCAGTCTGTCTGGTAGTTTAATCAGTTTATCGCCCAAGATAGATATAAAACAAGATGTACATTTAATTACTTAGTCAACCAGTCTCTTAGGAAACTATCTGTCAATCAAACAACTCGTCAATAAGACGACCTTCATGTTCTTTAAAAAATATTTATTTTCGATCAGGAAAGTTATAACAACAACTAGGTTAATTATATAATTATTCCAATCAGCAGTCAATTATCCTTTTAACTTATACTTCACCGAGCCGACAATTAGCACAATAGGTTTTATAAATAGCTCGTTAATATAATCAAGTGGTAAATGGGGATTGACAAAGTAAATAACATAGAATCAATGTTCAAATTAAGGACATTTTCATATTAAGGTTGAGGTTCGACAGGACTGAAAACTAGTAATAAATGAATAGAGTTCATTTTAGCATTTAACGTGTATGTTAATGCACTTTTTCGTAATTCACGACTCTTCGTACCAGAGACAAGTTCACACAATATACGGCGACAACGAGTTAGTTGAACAGCCACCGCAGGTGATAGATACGCCAAGCCACACTGCCAACGTTTTGATATTAAGCCTTTTATTCATTTTTCGCAACGCACAGCAATTCAGAGATTACGAGGTTGGTATGCTAGTAAGAAGAAACGACTTGACATCTTGTGTATGAAAACAGTTAGTGTATGCGAGTTGCTGAGTGACAGAGTTCAGGGCTGAGTGCAAGCCTACACACCTCACTGGTGTGGCTGGTAAACAAGCACACAATCACTGGTATAACGGATAAACAATGACAAACACAAACCATGAAACATTGGATCAGATGACCCGGAAACAATCCGGGCAGCAGAACGCGGCCACAACAGCTGCTGAGGGGTGAGCCTACCCACGCTGGCCGCCCACTCAGGCGCATGACAGGCTCTGTAGAGCAAGGTGTACTGACCTCTCTCTCTCTCTCTCTAAAAGGGGAATAAAAAGTTGACTCTGGATTATATGTTATTGGTTAATAAATAACAATATCCTGGAAACAGATTTAGTTTGTTAAAAAAGTTATGAAACGTCAAATATATTTGTATATATTTTAACTGAAAGAATCGCAAGTGAATAAATACACATTAATATGATGTAAGTATTATTTGTTATATATTTTGGATATAAGTATTAATTACATAGATTTTGTTATCACTTATTAATACGTGTTTTATAATGTTAGCACTTATTTAATTATATATTTGTACTGTATTTCTTATGTTTTTATTTGTAGGCTTACGGTATTCCCGTTTATTGGTTTTAATTTGCGTACATATTTTGTATGCTATAAATTATTTGCTAAAAATCGGCGCGTCGGCACTTTCAAGAAATTGTAAATTGAAAGATGTCAACATTGTAATAATTATTAATAAACTTGCTATTCATTTTAATTTATTTTTTTCACATATATTTAACTTTTTTCAGGTAAGTGTCGAAGAAAGACAGGTCACCGCAGCACAGAGCCGAATCAGGTCAGATCAGATCAGGTTAAGTTAGGTCACATTCATCTCTTACATTGAACTCTCATCATCCTCACTATCATAACTGAATATTTGTTTTGTATAAACTGTTTTTACAAGCATTTTGTGTGTATGTGGAGAGCGGGAGATAGGACGGAATATTGGGTCGTTATTATCGTTTATTCCATTCACTTTTATTAATTTATTATTCCATTATTATCGTTTATACTCTCTGTATATTATGTAAACATTTGAAAAATTATTTTTCCTTTTTTGAGGCGAAGGTCCCCACTAATACACCAAAGGTAGATATAAAATTTTTAATTAGTTTTCATGAGGCCTGTCCTTTACAATAGTCACTAGATATCGTTGTCTTGACTGCAATTAAATATTGAAGCTGATCAATGTGTTACCAGGCAAAATGTTCTTCGTTTCGTTCATTATTCGACAATATCTAGTGCGTGCATTTTTCTTGACATGAGAATACAGTATTAATATCTTTAGCATGTAAGGATCCGAGCGACGCGAAGATGAGGCCTAGAATAGGCAATAAACAGTATGAGACCGGCGTGAAAGAACTCGCTTTATTCACCCCTTTCCGAGGACTTGCAATTTGAATTCAGAAGAATATTTCTAGAGTTGGTAATTTTTTAAAATTGCTACTGTATGATTTCAGTAACATAAAGCCCTCTTTTGTTTGAGCTACCGTAAGCCCTTTATTGTTTGTGCTTCTGTAAGCCTTTGTGATGCCATAAGCCTTGCATTGGGAGAGAAGAATTCAGAGAAAGAAGAATTCGAGACAAAAATGGATTTCCAATTAGCAATTTAAATTGATGAGTAGAATATGTCAGCCTTTTAAGGATCATTGTTATGAACGAATAGATAAGAGAGAACGAGAGAGAGAGAGAGGAAGAGGAAAGTGAAAGATAACCAGACAACTAGAAGGATTATTGACAACGACAACTAACGAGGAGTATTGATAAAAGATAAACGTTCATGAATTCCATGTCCATGGGGAGGGGGCGATTGCATGCATTAAATAATAAATAAAATAGATAATCGATACACAAATAGTGTAACGGAGCGCTAGAAAACCTGGTTTAATAGGGCCTGTTGTTCACCCAAACCCTCTGACGCTGGGCGTAGGCATGGCGAGGATACTACTGTGGAAGAGAAGAGGGGGTATCACTTAAATTTGGGAGGAAGAGAGGCGTAACACTAGCACTGGGGAGGGGCACAACTTTGAAAGAGGAAAGTGCTGCAACTGTACTGGCTTCATTCTCGACTCACAAATTAAGGCTTCAAGAAGCCCTGGACAAGCTGCAGGAATGCTTGAACAAATGGTTGTTAGAGTTTAACCCAAGCAAATGTAATGTAATGAAGATAGGTGTAGGGAGCAGAAGACCAGATACAAGGTATCATTTGGGAGATGAAATACTTCAAGTGTCAAAAAGAGAGAGGAAGACCTGAGGGTTGATATCACACCAGAACTGTCCCCTGAAGCCGATATCAGGAGGACAACATCAGCGGTATATGCCAGGTTGGCTAACATAAGAACGGCCCTTTAGAAAGTTGTGTAAGGAATCTTTCACAACTTTGTATACCACATATGTCAGACCAATCCCGGAGTATGCGGCTCCAGCTTGGAGTCCATGTCTAATCAAGCATAAGACTAAACTGGAAAAGGTTCAAAGGTTTGCCACCAGACTAGTATCCGAACTTAGGGGTATGAGCTACGAAGAGAGACAACGGGAATTAAATCTCACGTCACTGGGAGACAGAAGAGTTAGAGGGGACATGATCACCACATACAAGATTCTCAGAGTAATTGATAGGGTAGATAAAGACAGACTATTTAACACAAGGGGCACACGCTAGTACTAGGGGAAACAGGTGGAAATTGAGTGCCCAAATGAGCCTTAGAGACGTTAGAAAGAATGTTTTCAGTGTCAGAGTAGTAGACAAATGGAATGCATTGGGAAGTGATGTGGTTGAGGTTGACTCCATACACATCTTCAAGTGTAGATATGATAGAGCCCAGTAGGCTCAGGAACCAGTGCACCAGTTGATTGACAGTTGAGAGGTGGGACCAAAGAGCCAGAGCTCAACCACCGCAAGCACAACTAGGTAAGTACACACACACACACACACACACACACACACACACACACACACACACACACACACACACACACACACACACACACACACACATACACACACACAGGAAGCAGCACGTAACAGCTGTCTAACTCCCAGGTGTCTATTTACTGCTAGGTAACAGGGGCATCAGGGTGAAAGAAACTGACAATTTTTTCTCTGCCGGCGCCGGGAATCGAACCCGGGGCACAGGATTAGGAGTCCCGCGCGCTGTCCACTCAGCTACCAGACCCCTCTGTGTGTGTGTGTGTGTGTGTGTGTGTGTACTCATCTAGTTGTGCTTGCAGGGGTTGAGCCTTGGCTCTTTGGTCCCGCCTCTCATTCTACTGGTGTACAGATTTCAGAGGTTCTCGAGTTCTATGATATCTACATTTGGAACTGATTATGGAGTCAGCCTCCACCACATCACTTCCTAATGCATTCCATTTACTAACTACTCTGACACTGAAAAAGTTCTTTCTAATGTCTCTGTGGCTCATTTGGGTACTCGGCTTCCACTTGTGTCCCCTTGTTCGCGTACCACCCGTGTTAAACAGTTTATCTTTATCGACCCTATCAATTCCTCTGAGAATTTTGTAGGTAGTGATCATGTCTCCCCTCACTCTTCTGTCTTCCAGTGTCGTGAGGTGCATTTCCCGCAGCCTTTCCTCGTAACTCATGCCTCTTAGTTCTGGGACTAGCCTAGTGGCATACCTCTGAAGTGTGTGTGTGTGTGTGTGTGTGCGCGCGCGCGCGTTGCCACTGTAATGGCGGAGGGAGCATCATTGGTAAGGAGAGTGTTACTACTGCACTGGGGGATGGGGTTCCACTGGGGAGGAAGGGACACCACTGGGAAGTGGAACCACTGGGAAGTGGAACCACTGAACAATAAAGCAACGAAAGGCCATATCTGTGGCCTTAAGTTGAGAATCAATTCGATTGCAGCCTTTTGCAATAGCTATCTTGCTCCCCGTAAATTTCGCTTCAGATCAATGAATCTGCAATTGTCTGGCTCGGTCAAGTATGCAATTAGAACTGGGGTAATGTTTAAGGTCATCCAAGCGTATCAGGTCCCAGGGATACTCGACTTTAATGGACGCTGTGGCTTAGCGTTTTCTCTGGTAAAGCGTCACCATTGTCGAGGAAATGAACATGGGTTTTATTTCTCGCTTCGTATCAAAGTTCGATGGTTCGTTTTGATTCACTTGGAATAAATGTTTTGTTTTGATAATAATATATGAATGATTGATTTTGAACGGAAGAATTTATCCACATACAATATTTATATTACAGCTGTAAATTAAGCAGCTACTACTACTACTTCTACTATTAGTACTACTACTACTACTACTACTACTACTACTACTACTACTACTACTACTACTACTACTACTACTACTACTACTACTATTATTACTACTATTACTACTACTACTAATATTAGTAATAAAAATAATACACAAAGAAATCACATAAACGTAATAAATCATTGAGAAAATCGACTAACGTATCGTGGTTCAGTGGTTTAAGGCGTTTCCTTGAGAGCACCCAGGTTTCAGGTTCGAATCCTCTCAAGGCTCTTGATTGATTTTCTCATGAATAAATTTAATAATAATAATAATTATTATAATAATAAATAACGCATAATAATGATATTATTAATTTTTATTGTTTAGTTATTGTTGATATTTTCAAACAAAATTTTTATAATAAATTAATATAATTACTGAATATCTCTTGACTGATGCATAATAGTGGTGAAAATCTGCAGGAGATCTTAGCGTTAAAGTAAAAGGCAAAAAATGTATCTATTCATGTGAGGTTCAATAGGGAATCTGAAGATTTCTGCTCCTCCATTTCGAGCTTTTTGTAATGGGCGAATGGTTCTCACGTGTTTGAGCTAACGAGCCGATGATAAGTTCCTTTACACATGTGCGTGTACACACACACACACACACACACACACACACACACACACACACACACACACACACACACACACACACACACACATTCACCTAGCAGTAAATATGTACCTGGGAGTTAGACAGCTGCTACGGGCTGCTTCCTGGGGATGTGTGCGTGAGTAAGAGAAATATATGTAGTAGACATAATACAGGAACAATAAATTGATTAGAAAGGTGCGGTGTAAGAGCTAATAGCTCGTTTCTGCAGATTCAAATATTAAATACAAATAGTAAACACACACACACACACACACACACACACACACACACACACACACACACACACACACACACACACACACACACACACACACACGGTTCACACGGTTCACACCATACAACACATTCACTTTAATTCCCTCTCATAAGAAACATTAGAGACAGTAACCCCCATTTATCCAGCCAATAAGACTTCTGAAGGACAGGTAATGCCCCATTTCAGTATTTATCATGATTCCAAACTGAAACTATGTAGGAGGAAGCGCTGTGTCTGTGGGTGGAGAGCTGGGTTAACGATCACAGGGAATTGTTGAAGAAGCTAAGGTGAAGGGGGTGTGGGGGAGGAATAGAAAGAGGAGGAAGGCACGGAAAATAAGAGAGGGGGAGGAATGAAGGATGTTAGAAAAGAAGAAGAAAAAGAGAAAACAAGAGAAAGAAATAAGCAAATAGAAAGGTGAAAGGAAATATCGGTGGAGATAGGCAGAGATTGGAAAGGGAGAAAGAAGAGGAGGAACGGTAAGAAATAAAGGGAGCAAGAGAGGGAAAAAAGCAGTGACAGTAACGGAGGATGAGGTAGGGTCATGGGAACACAGGCACATAACAAAACATGTTCAATACAAGGTACTGAGACGTAAAATATATATATAAAAAATAAATAACATTTACAGAAACTCTTACAAAATAGGTGAAAAACGACGTGTTCATGTATGATAAATATTGTATTGGTCCCAAATACTTAATATCGATAAACATTTGATTATTAGAAAGTTTAATTTTTCAAGTTATACAAATATTGTATAACTGCGCTATAATATGCAGCTAGAACCGTCGCTCTTTTATAGAGAATTTTAATCTAATTTAAGTTTTTTGTCCCGATGTTTAAGATAATTTTAAAATATATTTATAAATAGCTTTTAGGTTAAAAAAGTTATTTTAGATTTGTTAAAATTGATTTAAAGTGGTATTTTTCAAGAGCCTCATAAGCTTTTCAAGTGCCTCAAAGGGACTAAAGTTTCTCATGAGTCTTCGAGTGCCTTGTATGATCCTTGCGTAGATCGTAGGGCCAACAAATACGGTATCTCACTACATATTTAACTGCCTGATAGGGCCTGATAGGGCTTTCAAGGATTTCTTATAGTGTCTTTATAGTTTCATATAGTGTCTCTTTCAATTGCTTCATAGATCCTTTGATTGGCTTATTGAACATTTAAGTGACTCAATGGGTCATCAAGTCGTTTATAGGACGTGCAAGCTTTGCATGCTCTATTCAATTGGCGCGTATTGTCTTATAGCGCTACAAGCGTCTTACAATGCCTTTAAATACCTTATAGTGCTTCTAAGTGTCTCATTGTGCTTTCATATGCCTTATAATGCTTTTATGTGCCTTATAGTGACTTTAAATTAAGTGTCTTACTGTGCCTTAAAATTTCTGACAATGTTTTAAAACGCCTTGTCTGTTTGCTGCACTATAGCCTTCACCGAAAGGATTCTGTTTGTTCTGTGATTCAAATTTATTGTTTTCGATGAGTGTGGAAATCTGATTTTAGGGTATAATTGGTGGGTGAGAGTGTGAGGGCTGCGGGCGCGTGAGTTTATAGCGCTGTTGTTGGTGGTGGAGGAAAACACCGCACTTCTCTATATAGGCTTCTTCTTCAATGGTATTTTAGATTTATATTATAGAGAAGATTCTCTATGCACTTTGCGAATATTGAACACACTCGCACACACACACACACACACACACACACACACACACACACACACACACACACACACACACACACACACACACACACACACACACACACACACACACACCTTTGATACAGTACCACACAAGAGGTACAAAATCCAAAATCCTACAAAATCCGCAGGGGAATCGACCGGGTGGACAAGGATAAACTATTCAACACTGGTGGTTCGCGAACAAGGGGACACAGGTGGAAACTTAGTACCCACATGAGCCACAGGGACGTTAGAAGGAACTTTTTCAGTGTCAGAGTAGTTAGCAGATGGAATGCATTAGGCAGTGATGTGGTGGAGGCTGACTCCATACACAGTTTCGAATGTAGATATGATAGAGCCCAGTAGGCTCAGGAATCTGTATACCAGTTGATTGACAGTTGAAAGGCAGGACCAAAGTGCCAAAGTTCAACCCCCGCAAGCACAAATAGGTGAGTACACACACACACACACACACACACACACACACACACACACACACACACACACACACACACACACACACACACACACACACACACACCTGCACAGGGCCCTGGAGCTGAAGCTCGTCCTCCAACTTTAAAATTCATCCATGTGGGTGCGGACACAACACGGAACACAGTTAGTCTACTAAGGTCAATATCAGTTATCAACTGTACTTCTCAAATTATTAAATTATTGTGGTTCTGCACATTAATATGTTACAAGAATTATTACGTGTCGAACCTCAACAAATTCTTCGTATATTGTAAAAGTTGACGTCGATCCATTCATGTCCTCGAGAAGAATTTTGAATTTACATATTCCGTGACTCCCCCTGATGCACAGTATTATTTTGAGTTTGAACGTGTCTTTTTATTATCTGTTTATTGCATTTATTTTTTGTAAAATATTATTCCTTGAGTTGTTTTCAATGAGTTGAAACTATATGAAGCTGTTATATGGTGTGGCAGCATAAATGTGACTGCTTGAGCAACAGTGATGAGACGCATGAGACAATATGATACATAGATCGTCGTCTTCAGGAAATGGTAAAAAGGTGGAAAGCAGGAGACGATGTTTGATAGGTTAAATATATAGTTGCAAAGAAGACACAGATTATGAATAAATGAGAGAGAGAGAGAGAGAGGAGATAGACAGTTTCTTACCTTGTGTCAAAGGCAGATTACACTGAAAATGTAGACAAGTTGAAAGAACGACATACTAAGGTACAAAGAGATAAAAGATGGAAATATACGGGGACAGATATTCACGGATAGATATACACCGACAGATATATGACATAAAACATAGACAAGATACATAATTCTGAAGGAAAAGGCTCGCAAATCCAGAATAGCGTACTAGTATGCATTTTCATCTTTCACCCTAATTGTGTATACCTTCATTCTAACTGGTTATACCTTCACCTTTCACCCTAACTGGGTATGTCATCACCTTTCACCCTGGCTGGGTATACCTTCACCTTTACTGAGTACGGTTTATTCCTCCCCGGGAGTTATCTGGTACTCTTCCCTCCGCTGATGCTATTAATATTCCCCGCGCTGACTCTCCGCCTCTGAAAACGACAAAAGCCCAAGTTTGGCTCGAGTCTGACGTTCGGCCTCGACGCACGACGAGGTGTTACTCGAGTAGGTGTTGGTCGAGGTGTTTGTTGTCGTTCTTGCAAGATCGTTTAACCAGCTGAAACTGTGATTGTTGCTCATTATTACAACAATAATTACGCTTACATCTTTCATAGTTTTCGGACGTTTAATACATAGCAAGTCTCAATTCTTTTTTAATTCTATGTAATTATTACATTTCCGATGATGGTTGATATGCTTGTAGATTAAGGCCCAGTGCCCAATCCGTTGTGTCACATAATATGTCAAATGTTTCATGAAATCGACGAATCCGTTAACAATGCAACGTATAGTAAAAATTCTAGTATCTTATTATTGGCGTTTTCCACGCATCGGCCTCGATAGGTTAGGTGGGTGGCTTTGGTTTATGCGTGTCTGGTTATGCAAAATAATTGCAGTTTTGTCGGAGTGACAAATTGCGAGAATGGGCTGCACTGCTAGCTCGTCCGTGTCGTGTTTTGATGATGTTGAATGAGAAGGAAATTAAGAATTTGCAACGTAAGAGTCAAATTTCTCTGTGGTATTTGTTGTAGGATTACTACCGATTGTCCACGTTCACACAACCATATTGTAAGGGGAGATTAAGAGTGTATTCCTTTTCTGTTGCTGTGTTAAGTGGACGGGAATAGTTACGTGCTCTCTCCGTGCTTGCAACCTTCAACACCCAGCACCTTACCCTGCACAGCGTCCATTTTCCAAATACTCGTCGACCTTCCAAGTCCTCGCGAGCTGCATAAAGTTTTCAAGTCGTTATTTACGGCATGTACCTTGTAAGTTTTCGTCGCCCATAGCGTCGACTGTCCAAGTCCTCGTCACCCACAGCAATGACTGTCCACTTTATTGTGGCCCACAGCATCGGCCTTTCAAGTTCTTGTCACCCACAACGTCGACCATCCAAGTTCTCGTCGAGCAAATTGGGAGCCACAGCGTTGCATTTGTCCTTGACCACTGAAGCGGGATCATTAGCGAACTCGTATTGCCGGTCGCTTTTTCTGGCAAAACTGTTGGTCTAGGAGGCTTGACTATTGGTCTTCTGACTGAGGCATTGTGAATAGGTAAATTATTAGAGGAAGTTGAAGGGCATACTTGTTAAGCGTTTGTTTAGTGTGATGTTATGTATCTTCGAAATATTGCAATGTTAAAATATACGTGTAATATATGAGAACATTATTTGATCAGAGTTTGAGCTTTAAATATGATAGTTTTGTGAATAAAATATTTTAGTATCTTGACTGTAGTCTTTTTAAAGAGGGAGGAGGGGGGGGGGGGGAGGTAAATTAGGCCATAGGTACTGGCATCGGTTTGGTTATTCAGTGCATTATACCACCAATGGTTGTTCCTCCAGGTACCAATTACTGTTGGGTGTTCTGAAGCGAACAATGGTGGTACGATGGCCAGTCGACCCACATCTTTGTTGGGCAGTGGTAATAGATGACCCAAAGTGTGCCTCTCCTAATCCAAAGTGGGTCTGTTCGGGTCCAAAATGGGTTTCTTCAGGTCCAAGGTGTGCCTCTTCTTGTCCAAAGCGTGGATTTCATAGTTCGAACTGTGCCTTTCCTAGTTCAGTGTGGTCCTCTGGAACAGTGTGTCTTTTCTGGTTCAACGTGGGCTTCTTCTAAACCAAAGTGTGCCTCTCCACGTTCAAAGTGAACCTCACTTGTTCCAAAGTGTACCTCTCCTGTTCCAGAGTATACCGCTCCTAATTCAAAGTGTACCTTTCCCTGGTTCTTTTCGCTATCCAAGCTAAGAAATTGTACATTATCAAAGTACAATTATATTCCCAATTTGGTATTTTTGTAATATATATATTTGAAACCGTGTCTCGAGTTGTGGTATAAGTTTTGCACCTCCAGTGGCTTTTGACGTGAATTTAAAGGTTTTACAGCATTGCAAAGGAAAAGTTTTAATAACTTTCAAATATTTGTTTGGCCTGAAATTAAAATCCATTACCATGGAAATGAGTGGAAAAGTTATACACACATCAGTTTACGCTGCTTTCCCATTTTCTTGTTGCTCGATAAGGTTTATGGCCTTATCTGATAATTGTATCCCAGTGGATTACTAAAGTGAATCGTCATATTTAATTTCCACTTGTTTTGCTGGCTCTTGAAATATTACTGTAGTCTTCCAGGTAACGTATTACTGTAGTCTTACAGGTGACGTATTACCGATGTCTTCCATGTAACATTTTGCCATTGTCTTCTAGGTGACATATTTCCATAGTCTTCTAGGTGACGTATTTCCATAGTCTTCTAGGTGACGTATTTCCATAGTCTTCTAGTTACATATTACAATAGTCCTTCAGGTTACGCTTTACCGTAGCCTTACAAGTGATGTATTACCATAGTCTTACAAGTGATGTATTACTGTAGTCTTCCGTGTGACATACTATCGTAGTCTCTCGTGTGTGGTCTCCCGCACGAGCGTGGACGAGACGTCACAACCTCGTCTCCCTGCCACCAAGACGCGACATTAATAGACTCTCGCCCCCACCGGGTATTCCATGGAGTTTGCCAGATGAAAATAGTTGTAAAGAAGTTTGGAGAGACGTTACTCGTGTGGATGTTGCTGTCACTCACCACAACACGCGGGATGGCTACATTCCTTACTAACTCCTCTTCCATCCCCCGCCTACAGATCCTGTCGTCCCTCCCTGGAATCCCTCCCCCTCCCATGTCTTACTTTCTTGGATATTTTGCTTTCCTTTCTTCTACCGCGATGTAATTTTCTTTTCACGGTTATGTAAACTTCCTTATCTCATTGTCATTCCGTCTTCGTATGGCGACCGTCATTTTAAAAAAGCGATTCCTTTTTCTTTTTCGTTTTTTTTTCTCTTGAGTCTCAAACTACTTGAGGTTCCCATACCAAGCCCGTCATTCCTTTCATTGATGCCTTCCTTTGTGTCATTCTCTACCATGTTCTACGGAAAAAATAATACGTTTTATGAAAATAAAGTATTTGTTTCTACCCATTAAGTTAAATATGGTTGGGCATGTCCGTAGATTATTAATTATACCCGTCATACGTCAGGTGCAAACTGTAAGCCTGGGACACGATCTCGCACACTACATTACCGAATGTCCAGTTATTAGAGCGTTCAGACCCGTTGACATGAGGTACCTGGTGCTTAGTAATTACTTTATTCACTTTCGAATTCTTGAAGATATTCTTATAATGCACTTAAAATTTGCTAGTGCAGGCTACTGAACATATGGCCCTGTATGACTAACCATCCTGCGAGATGGGGAATTAAATTATTACTTAAAGGGTTACGAAGTAAATGAATGTATGAGACTTTAATGTCGTTCTTGTGTGTTACAAGTATGTTTTCTAGGCAAACGGAACAATAATTTAGGGAGAAAAACCTGCTTCGCTGTAAATGAATGAACTGTTAGTTTAGTTATTAGTGGACGAAAGGTGGTTAAAGTTCTGGAAGTACCGTCTAACTTAGCATATTGTCACAGAAATAAACAGGATGAGCATACCCGTAGGTGGTATAAGAGATAGTAGATAAATATATGCCTGAGCTTGAGATAAATAAGAATGTCATCATATATTCACAGTTAAAAACAGAATGAAGATAAAAACGGATAAAATGAAGTTAAAAAGTATGACGTCAAGAAACGGGAATAGTTTAATGAAATTTATCATAAAAACATAAAATGCAACAACCAGTTAACTCCATTTTTAACCTTATAATATACATACTTTTCAGAGAATATAATAAATTTCAGCATGAGTTTAATGAACCTAACACTGCACAGCATCGATAACCAGCACTTTGTGTCACGGAGAAAGAATAAGACCGCACTGACCTTTATCTCTCGCGTGACATAATAATTATACATCGAAGACAGTCAAATAGCGAAAACCAGCCACTTTCTGCTGAAGATGTAGTAAAACTTCTTTGAGTAATGCCACTCACATGAATTGCTGAGAAATAATTATTTTGGCTATGACAGACAATGAGACAATAGCGCTTGCGATTAGCATGTCCTGGAAAATTCAGTAAGTGGGAGAAAGAAGGAGTGTGAGGTAATATGGAGGGAAAGACAGGAGAAGGAGGAGGAGGATGGGGTGAGAGACGGAAGAAGACCATATACATTCCCAGCCTCGCGAGGATTATCTCTATCTCAAATGGTCAAGCTTGAGAGCAGAGGTTAACCTGAACTTCCATTCATCCGGAATACTTGTATGGAAAGGATAATGTTGGGAAGAGAGAGAGAGAATAAACAAGGAAACAAATATTTGAAAATAGAATAAGAGAAAGGAAAATGTTAATCTATGAGTCGAGGTTAACAAAAATTGTAAAGCAAATTGAAATTGAAATTTGGACAAACAGAAAATACAATAAGTGTAATATAAAAGAAAAGGGGAGATAGTGAATTGGAGCATAAATTGAAGAAGAATGTGCTGGTGATAGTGGATGACTCATTACACATTTCTGATAAGCGAAAATGGGCATCTGCAGTGGAGCTGAGAGAGAATGTGTGTGTTTGTGTGTGTGTGTGTGTGTGTGTGTGTGTGTGTGTGTGTGTGGGTGTGTGTGTGTGGGTGGGTGGGTGGGTGTGTGTGTGTGTGTGTGTGTGTGTGTGTGTGTGTGTGTGTGTGTGTGGGTGGGTGGGTGTGTGGGTGTTTGTGTGTGTGTGTGTGCCTTTGTCACTGTGTCTGTTTTTATACATATTCTCCTAGAGTAAAACTTAAAAAAGTATATTAAAATATTGGCTTCTGTTATGAAAGAAATATAAATAAAATAAAATAATATGTAACTGTCCCTATATTTTTTTAATTAGTTAAAAGCTAAAAGCTGTCTGAACACGTATATTTCTGAATTTAAAATTATTCACATAGTTACAAATTACTTTCCCAACAATCATTAGACTTTGAGGAAATTGTTTCTGAATAACACTGTTTTATATCCAAGCTTTGGTCTAGTAGGACCTCCTAAATACATGTTATGTATTCTTCTAGGATGGAACAAGGACCACCCTGTCCTACGGCAGGAATCATTCGTAAGATGGAACAGGAAGCACTGTTCCGTGGTGGGAATAATTCCGACAATGGGACAAGAGCGACTCTTGACCCAATCTTAGTAATCCTTCCCAGAATGAAAGAAATTATTACCTATTCTCTGTGTGGGAATCCATCTGATTATGTAGCAGGAACTTTCCTTATCCGCTTTGGGACTTTTGTAAAGCTGGGTACAGTGGCCGTCCTGGTTCACCGTGGGAATTCCTTCTACAAGGGAACATAAACTTATCGCTACGAAAATATTGAGCTAAAAAAATTAACTATCACACACAGCCTGAGATAAAGAGAGCACAAAGCCATTTGCGAAACTGAAATACACTGAAAATGTTTCTTTTATGAAATGTCCACAGTAAACTCCTCCTCTAGTACTGGGTCCACTGAAATTATTTAGCTCTGTAGACGTGAAGGATCCAAAACGTCTCTAATACCCTCCCTCGAAAAGTGGAATTAGCATTTGATCCTTAATTTTGTTAAAAAATATCTTGATAAACACCTAGCCATCAGTCTGTTTGGTCAGGCTGCTATTCGGAATCAACAAGGCTTAAGTTTTACTTAATCTACTGAAATATATTTTAGGATGGGTGTCAACCGTGTGAAATTGCGTGAGGAACAAATGCAGAAATGAGAATAATTCAGATTTGTGAAATATTCTCACGCACACCAGCCATTAAAATAATGAGAAACTAATGAGATCATTACTGCCCTGTTGCACGACTATAAAATCCATCAATGGCAAACATATAACCTCAGAATCCTACATTAACACAAACACACACATTAAATAAAATTCCTTCCGATGACTAAAAGTGCAACTCAAGGTCCATCCACTCAGTTATTAGGCCCAACCACTTGAGCTGGACGGTAGAGCGACGGTCTCGCTTCATGCAGGTCGGCGTTCAATCCCCGACCATCCAAGTGATTGGGCACCATTCCTTCACTCTCCGTCCCATCCGAAATCCTTATCCTGACCTCTTCCCGGGGCTATATAGTGGTCATGGCTTAGCGCTTTCTCCCGATAGTTCCCTTCCCTTCAGTAATGAGGAGAAGCAAGCCAAGTAAGACTGGCTCCCGCCGCCAGCCACCACATCGTACACGATGCCGTCACTCTAGCTTGACAAACGGCGGCAGCTTCCTCTAGCTTTGCTCCTGGATATATATATCAATGTCGGCTTCTCCAGCATCTTGGGAGCATTCCAGCAAACCCACATCCATGCTCTCTTTTTTTTTCCTTGACCACCTCTACTTCTCATTGCTTCTCTTCTCAATTTCCACTCTTGTCCATGTACTTGGTTATCTACACATTTTTACATCTATGCGCTTCACTAAAAGGCCTAAATGTATTATTTATGTGTGGGTTTGTGTTTACTATTTGTATCTGCAGGTCCCAACTGTTAAGCCTTTCTAACCGTCGGTTGTGAAATGTACAGACTCACGATCACGATCTAATGTTGTGTCTCATACCTACTACATATATTTATCTCTCTCTCACACACACATATATCTCTAGGATGCAGCCCACCGCAGCTCTCTAACTTCCAGGTACCTATTTGCTGCTAGGTAAATTAAATCCAGCCCTTTTAGACTACGTCTCCCGAGCACTGTCTTCTCGGCCACGATTGAGAGAGAGAGAGAGAGAGAGATTTTGTTCCTGTGGATAAGTTTGGAAAATTAAAAAAAAATATGTCTGATTTGAAAATATAACCCCGCATATGGTTCTTGATAAATTTGGGATGGAGAGTTTCGGGGAAAACGTAGGGTGGTAGTCTATTCCATAAGATTGCAGCGTAATACGGAAAAGGAGCCAGCATATTACGTGGCCCTATTTGACAACTGAACACACAACTTGTAAGCTTTTCAGAGCAGGAGCCATGGAATCAGCAGTAACAAAATCCTCAGAACAGGAGCCATTGAAGTAGCAATAACAAGCTTCTGAAAAGAGGAGCCAGAGAAATGGCAGTAGCAAGCTCCTGAGACTTAAGAGCCATGGAAGTAGCAGGGGCTAGTGAAGTTGCAGTAAAAAGCTACTGAAAGCAAGTGCCACAGAAATAGAAGTAACCATCAACTGAGAAAAAGAGCTGCGGAAGTAGCAGCACCGGTGACACAGTATTAGGACGTGTGAACTGACCAAAATATAGTCGTTAAATTACATCAAGAATTCTGATAGAGTGATCCTATATGTGAAAATAGTCTTTTAGATGAGAGCAAATAAGGCTCTTTATAGAAATGAAGTATCCGTAACAAAAATGTTTGTTAAACTTTTCCATATAATTCTCCCTTTCGGAATATTCACTTCCAAAACTATTTTTTTTTTTTTTTCATGATAATTCTTGGCAGCCAAATTATATAAATAAAACAGCCTACTCTCCAGTAATATTTAAAGCAACCATTGGCTGCGGCTGACTTATGGAAAATATTAATAAGTTAGATATGAGGATATAGCGCGATTCCAGTATGACTATATAGCAAGTGGAAGGTATATGAGGGCAGGATAGGAACAGGGATATGAGGGCAGGATAGGAACAGGGATATGAGGGCAGGATAGGAACAGGGATATGAGGGCAGGATAGGAACAGGAAAATGAGGGCAGGATAGGAACAGGGATATGAGGGCAGAATAGGAACAGGGGTATGAGGACAGGATATGAGCTTGGATGTGATGTACTTAATTCTTAAAGTAAAACTGATTCATTTTTATTCACATATGTAATGGCATTTTATATTTATATTTGCTGTATGTATTATCAAACCTCATATTACAGTTGAGAGATACATATTACAAAAACAAATTATTTAAAATATTAAGTGTTTTGGTTAGTAACATTGTACATAATATCGAAATTATAAAATATTTAAAATATAATACACAGAGGTAAACTAGTTATTCAAAATGTTTGAGAATCGCTTGAATGATTAGAATTGCTCCCAAGTCCTGGATAAGAGACATTGCTCACTAATTTAAATATCCCCTTTAGTTTTAGGAATAGTTTCGTATTTTTCTGTTAACTTGGAAGTATTTATAAATTGGTCTTGCACATCAAGCCATATTACGAGGACGATAAAGACATTGCGTCCTCCTTGGAGACACTGAAATATCTGGCGGTACGCCTAAATATTTTCGAGACCTTTGAGAAAGTTGAAGACCACGAAACTCGACTCTGATCTCATTACCGATACTACAACACAGATGGGCTGCAAGACGGGTTGACGGCTGAGGGACGGCTTGACGGCTGTGGGACGGCTGTAAGACGGGCTGACAGCTGAGGGACGGCTTGACGGCTGGACGGGATATTGACGGCTGAGACGGGATAGTGATTGAAGCCAGCACATCGGTACCTATGTTATAAAATATATCACTGATGTTATAGTGTACTATTAATTATATGAAATTAGCCATATAAATTATATGACTAAAATTATCATCGCTGCTAAATCTTAGGTATTTATATAGTCAGCGTTCAATCCCCGATGGTCCAAGCAGCTGGGCACCATTCCGTCCCTTGTATGGCTTGACCTGACTCTTTGTGACATATTTAATTATTGCAGAGACTCGTGCCGAATCTCTGGTCGAATAATTTTACTTTTCTGTTTATATATTTAATAGTGCGTCGAATTGCTAGTCATTTGCGGAAAGTTGCTGAATATTTCTCAAATATGTAGTCTTGTTTTATGTAATGTTAAGACCAACTCGTTTCCACTGGAGGTTTCGACTATTTGAAAAATTTCCGTTCGTGCTAATTTCTTTATGCTGATTATGTTTTTATGGGTTGCAATTCATCGGTATGAAAGCTTTTATACTTTGTGTGTGTGTGTGTGTGTGTGTGTGTGTGTGTGTGTGTGTGTTGTACTCACCTAGTTGTGCTTGCGGGGGTTGAGCTTTGACTCGTTAGTCAAGCCTCTTAACCGTCAATCTACTGGTGTACATATTCCTGAGTTTCACGAGCTCCATCATAATATATATATATATATATATATATATATATATATATATATATATATATATATATATATATATATATATATATATATATATATATATATATATATATATATATATGGCAATGTCAGACCACGGAGGAAAAATGAAACAGGAATTTCCTTAAGTACTTTCGTATATTAAATACATCTTCAGAAGGAATTTCCTTCTGAAGATGTATTTAATATACGAAAGTACTTAAGGAAATTCCTGTTTCATTTTTCCTCCGCGGTCTGACATTGTCACATTCTTAATCACGTGTTTATTTTCGTGATATATATATATATATATATATATATATATATATATATATATATATATATATATATATATATATATATATATATATATATATATGTATATATGTATATATATATATATATATATATATATATATATATATATATATATATATATGTATATATGTATATATATATATATATATATATATATATATATATATATATATATATATATATATATAATATATATATATATATATATATATATATATATATATATATATATATATTTAAAGACAATTACGAAAAGCAGGAGAGAAATTCAAACTGAAATATTTTGTACAAGAATCCCCCTCAGAAAACCTTAAGGGGCCCAAGTCCACACATTGTGTATGTTTTGTCCGAAGCAGGTCGATGCTGGGAACAGCTGTCTGCTTAATTTTTCGCTGACAGTTGTTGCAGCAGCACTCATCAGCGTGATGGTTGAGTCGTTATGGCCGCCACTGTCAACACTGACACTGGATGTCTAGTCGGGGGATATTTTGCTTCAGTTTTTCTCTCTCTGTTTTTATTTCTCTCTTTGTCTTTCTCCTTCATTCCTTGTGAATGCTGGCAGTAGTTTAACTCTAGTCCTTTTTGCTGTCTTTGTACACTTCAATAATTTTCTATAATTGTAATATATATAATATATATGTTATTCACTCTGGTCACTGTAGATTCGAACTCGGGTCTGAAAAATACGAGACTGACAATCTAGCCATTATTAAATCACACTGCATAAATTTGCATTAAATTATAAGCAAACGATTTCAAAATGCTGTTATGTGATCTAGTTGTAATCAGAGAACGGTCTACCAGAGGAGGTAATTGACCGTATATTTGATGGAACATAAATGGGACGTATACTTTCCTTTAAATCCGCAGCTGACTTCAATGGTTAACCTCTCATGAGCAGACAGCCTGTTGCTGTTTGATTTAGTATAACCTTCCCTTCCCTGTGTAATAATCTTACTTAAGCATAACTTAACCTAACCTACCCTGTAATAATCTTACTTAAGCATAACTTAACCTAACCTACCCTGTAATAATCTTACCTAAACATAACTTAACCTAACCGCACTGATGCAGTATAATTTAATTACAACAGTAACTGAATAATAACTCAGAACTTGATTGAGTAATTTTTTATTTTAAGTTACTACTATTTGTAGGACACACTCAATGACTACCTGTCACATAGCTGAAAGTTCAACTTAGCTTTCAAAAATACAACAAAATTCTGGGCATCTAGCGGTGGTTGGCGGTGAGATTTATGGTGAGCTTCCCAGACAGGCAAAGGTGTAAGTGTTTTGTTTTTATCCGATATATTCTGGCTTTGGTGGTGAAGGGAAAAAGCTGGCGAGTCTGTGATGTATGTGGGTAATGGTGGTTGGGTAGGGTGTATTCAGGCTTGACTTTGTCTTGCGTGGGTGGGTTTGTGTGTGTGTGTGTGTGTGGGTAGGTTTGTATTCACCTAGTTGTGCTTGCGGGGATTGAACTTTGCTCTTTCGGCCCGCCTCTCAACTGTCAATCAATCAACTGTAACTAACTACTAACTAATTGAATTTTTTTCCACACACGTATGTGTGTGCATGTATTGAGTGTTTACTCCTTTTTTCTCCATGATCGAACTGTCAGTTCTTGGACCCACCTTTCTAACCGTCAATGTACCGACTCCCGAGCAGTTTTTTTCTTTCATGTCTCTTACTCATATTTCTCCCTCACACACATATCCACACACACGAAATACTTGTTAGCGAGACCAGTCTCTTGTTCAATGGCTCCTGCTTTCCTAATTTTTGTACTGTATATGTGTACTACATTTGCCACCTGGCCAATGTCAGGATGTTTACCCCTATTTGCGGTGTGTGTGTTTACTCATCTAGTTGTGCGGAGGTTCAGCTCTGGCTCTTTGGTTCCGCCTTTCAACTGTCAATCAACTGGTGTACAGATTCCTGAGCCTACTGGGCTCTATCATATCTACATTTGAAACTATATGGAGTCAGCCTCCAACACATCACTGCCTAATGCATTCCATCTATTAACTACTCTGACACTGAAAGAGTTCTTACTAACGTCCCTGTGGCTCATTTGGGTACTTAGCTTCCACCTGTGTCCCCTTGTTAGTGGGGCAACAAGTTCCCCCGCTATTGTTGTTCCAGCTGTGTGTGTATTTACTATTTGGGCCTGCAGGATCGAGCTCTTAACTCTTGGACCCCCGCCCTTCTAACCGTCGGTTATCTAATGTACTGACTCCCTACCAGTTTTCCTCTTATCGTCTATACTTATATTTGTTTCTAGCACACACATCTCCAGGAGGCAGCCTCTACCATCTGTCTAACTCCCAGGTACCTATTTACTGCTGGGCGAATAGGTATATCAGATGAAAGAATCTATTGCAATATGATTCTGCCTCGGCCGGGAAACGAACCCGGGCCCTTAGGACCATGACCCCAGAGCGCTGTCTATTGTTTGCGTGTGTGTATTGTGCATGCATGGGTATGTGTTTGTGTTTGTATGTGTGTGTTTGTGTATGTATGTATTTGTGTGTGTGTGTGTGTGTTTGTTTGTATGAATGTATCTCTAGCAAGTAATGATGGTCTTCATCAAACATTTGGCATGTAGCCAAAATATCCGTGCAGCAGTGGTTGGTCTGGAAGTTGCACATCAAGGCTATTTAATTTCCCCGTACAGCGGAGAGGCGTTCCAACATGAATTAGTAATTAACTCAAGCCTTAATTTACTTAAGCATCTTCCTAATTAGATATATGCATGGTAGCGTAATGGCTTTAAGAAGTTAGAATTATCAAAGTAATCTGGTTTCCTTTTCTATATGTCATTACTTTATTTTTATTTAATTTTCTTTTGAATTAATTAGAAAAGGATTTCAAAAGTGGCTACCCATTGCCCTGTAGAAGGTCTTATATTTGTATCGGTGAATTTATCATTCTTTTTCATTTCTACAATTAATGCAAATATCTTCAAAAGCCTCTAAGCCTTTCGTGCCATTCTCTTTATAGACTAATAAACTCCAGACTTTCCAGACTTTTATTTCCTTCTTCTGTCTAGACTCTAGACCAATAAGCTCCAAGCTTTTCTTTCCACCCTCTGTGTAGACCAATATAATCTTCAGGCTTTCCTTGCCCTCCGGCGTGTACACCAGTAAGCTCAGAGCAAATTTTCTAATAGAACTTCAATATAGCTTGAAATAAATTCAGAAAATATTAAGTCTTTTCATGGCAACATAGATAGGCTTTTAAAATAGACGAACGATTGGCAGAAGCATTTAAATACTGACAAGTGGAGCTTTCTGAGCTTTGAAAATTATAATAAGATTATCAGTTTTCAGCTGGGCAATGTTGAAAGTTTCTAATATGGATTCGAGTATGTTCTGAGAGTCATTATCTGTAGGGATTTTAAGTTAAAAAATCTATAAATAAATATTTCAAATAAGACAAATAATAAACTAGGATTCATAACAAAAAGTGTCAGAAAATACTACAAGGCAATGTTATTCTTTACCCTCTTACATTTTGTAGGCCTGTTTAGAATATGCAGTAAATTCTATAATATGGCCACCATGTATTATAATATCTTGGCTACATTCAATAATATGGTCACCATATTATAGAATTAAGTCATTCCTGGGCATTTGGAATCTCCCATATGAAGTGAGATTAATATGCTTAAATTTCGACTCTCTAGAAAGGTATGACATGACTGGAGGATATAACAAGGAATACATCAATAGGGTGCTAAATATAATAATAAAAATGGAGCTCGAAACAAAGGAAGGAGATCGAATAAGTTTAGGTTCAGCAAAGATGAATGAATGCTAGTTTGGAAATTATGTTGTTAATTCGTGGTTTCCATCTAATGGAATAGAGATTGATGATGAATTGAGGTTCGTGCATAGAGACTCTTTCTCTTGATGAGGCCATTGTTATTGCAGTGGAAACAAATGGTCATTATAAATGGATTAAAGGCAGTGGGGACAATCGCGAGTGGAGTGCCGCAACATTATTTATTTTACAGATGATAATAAAATATGGTTGTATTAAGTTGAGACAAAGCACACAAACATCACAGAGCTTCCTAAACAGACTTTAAGTGTGGACTTGTATATAGCAGATTTTTCAAGTTCACAGTAATTAATTTATATACAGTATGAACAGATGTTTACATACATAATTGTTCTCAACGTAAATTTATCTTGTAATAAATAACGTGAATATATCACGAGCACAAAAAGAAAAAATATAATGAAGGCACCATTATAAAGAACTTTTATTCAGACATTATTTCATCATGGCTTCAGTTATTCATCATCAGCAGGTTCCGAAGTTAGCGTGGCTGTGACTCCATTTGAATACTCAGTTCATGTAACAAGGGTCCGAGTTCGACCGGGTTTAGGCTACTTGTCAGTAACCCACCTCTTTGTGAGAGTAATTCCATAATGATAACAGATACCCAGCCATCGTATCCCTGCTTGACATGTATAGCGTTCTAAACCTAAAAACTTTACCCAGAGTTTTGAAATATCAGCAGAATAATATGGCAATGACCAACTTAAATTGTGAAAATAATCTGGGCGTCGTTAATCTGGCTGTACATCGCATTTTGCAGCATATAAATCCACAACGGCCAAAATATGTTGTACTGTAAATCATAGCTGTTCGTAAGATCGACAGGCTGTCACGTTTTCTATTCGTGGGGTCCTCAAGTTTGGATCGGGCAATTTAGTACATTATTTTTGTGACGTTGTGACAAGTCGAGAAACTGGGCTGCGTTAGTAGAGATCTACTGACTTACAGAAAGATTTAGAATATATGTTGCGTGTAAGGCCAGTAGATCTAATATTATCATTTTGCTTTATCGTGTTATTATTATTATTAACATTTTTATTGACAAAATTAATTACAATTTTGCCTAATCTGAGGATTTTGATAGTCTTATCGTGTCTCGCATTTGACAACAGGAGGAGTTTTATATTTTTATGTTAAATCAAATAAATTGTCATACAGCCCTTAACAACAGCATAGTTATATAACCTTTCGCATAATTGTCATACATACTCGGGATATATTGTCATGCAATATTTTATAACAGCCGTAGGCCTTTTTTAATCATAGACATGCAACTATTTGCAACATCATTACAACCTTTCAGAATAGTTCAGAACCCTTGATGATCCACACATAGTCCTCCACAAGAGTCACACACAGAGGCACGCAACACATGAAACACACACAGGCACTCGAGCCATCACACTGCACCACATCTTGGTGGCTGTGTTTACAACTGTCTTGGTTTTATTGTTGTTGTCGTTGTTGTTTTTTTATGAGCTCAGTTCTTGGTTTATTATTGTTGCAGCTCGAGTCCCGTGTCACGATACTCTGGTCACCCTTCGCCACACTTTCGACACCCCCCC
Source organism: Procambarus clarkii (assembly GCF_040958095.1). Classification (NCBI taxonomy): domain Eukaryota; kingdom Metazoa; phylum Arthropoda; class Malacostraca; order Decapoda; family Cambaridae; genus Procambarus; species Procambarus clarkii. The sequence continues at coordinate 22,374,059 of NC_091158.1, forward strand.
CCCCCCACTCTCTCTCTCTCTCTCTCTCTCTCTCTCTCTCTCTCTCTCTCTCTCTCTCTCTCTCTCTCTCTCTCTCTCTCTCTCTCTCTCTCTCTCTTCTTCTCTTTCTGTCCCACCCTCTTCCTGCCCTTCTCTTTCTCCCTCTCCCTCTACCCCCCCCCACCCCCCACCCCCCACCTCGCCCCACATAATATGAAAAGTAATCCTCTTGGGTGGATTGGGTGATGTAAGTATGATTATAAAAAATAATAGATGCTAGAATTAGGGCACGGTAAAACCAGTAAAAATGTGACACGGACACATACTTAAATCAGTGGAAAAAAAAGAAAGAGAAATGAACGGTGAAACAGAGACACACACAAGGTAGAGCCAACAGAATTGAAGAAGACAAACTCTGAAACTCCGTCGGAATTTAATGGAGTCTCACGCTTCCTGCTTCAGTAACTTTTTCACTGTGCCTTTTTCATCTGTTCATTCTCAGTTGTTTTTCTTGCGTTTTCTTGACGATGTGTATATCCCTATATATATGTTTTACCTTGCAATATTTGTTTATATTTTAGCAAATTTTGCTTATATGTTATTATATTTATATACATATATATATATATATATATATATATATATATATATATATATATATATATGTATATATGTATATATGTATATATATATATATATATATATATATATATATATATATATATATATATATATATATATATATATATATATATGAGGTTGAGCATCATCCGGTATCACAATTCATGTTTTACGAGATACCCGGCAACACTGAGGGGCAAGCCTCGCTGTGGGGGCCAGGTGTTGACACCGGTTGGGCACCCTGCAGCACCTGGCAGGCCTGGCTGGGGCTCCTGCTGGGGGAAAAGTCCGCTGTGGATCAAATCGTGTTTGTTGTTGCGTTGACTAAAATAAAAATAAATATGTCAGTGTGCCTCTCTACCCCTCCACCTCGCGTCCCAGTCCCCTCGACTTTCAGTATCTGCGTTTCCTTTGCATTCGATTCCCTCTCCATTTCCCTGAATTCCCCTCTTCATATTTCTTTTCCATTCTCTTTCCCCTTGTCTATCCATGCCTTTCCTCGCAGCCTTTCATCACCTCTTACATCCTACAAATATCTCCCCCTAATAACCCTGTATCACCCCTGATTACCGTGCAACATCCCTGTATTACTGCCTGATAACTGTGCGTTATTTCTGTATCTGCTGCGATAACCAAGCATCCTCTATGTATCACCTGTAATAATCCTACATCCTCACTGTATCAGTCATAATACCTCCCCTCTCCCCAAATACTCACTCCTCAACCTCATCTTCCCTTATTACCTTCTTGCCCTACACCTTACTTCCCCGCCTTCCCCCCCCCCCTCCCGCCATTTCTCTTCCTTGACATGTTTCTTTATATCAAAATCAACTTCCTTCAACAACGTCTTACTATTGTATCACGATTTTTTATTTTTTACTATTCTACTATTCTCGAGCGTTACTATTCTTATGTATTAAATATGAATTTATAATTGGCATATTTATGATTTTTTGTTATCTAGCAGTATAGAGAAGTTCCCCAAGATGACCGGTTTGCGTTATAGACACGTTGTTATCCAGGCACTAGAGATCACCGCACCTATGATCGTCTACCAAGACGATCATTGGTACGGTGGTCACGGTACTGTGTACGTTTAAGGGTGATCCTGGACGGCATGGGTTCGAGTCCTAGCCGGGTCAAATAGAGTTCTTATATATATATATATATAATATATATATATATATATATATATATATATATATATATATATTTATATATATATATATATATATATATATATATATATATATATATATATATATATATTTTTTTATATATATATATATATATATATATATATATATATATATATATTTATATATATATATATATATATATATATATATATATATATATATATATATATATTTTTATATATATATATATATATATATATATATATATTTATATATATATATATATATATATATATATATATATATATATATATTTATATATATATATATATATATATATATATATATATATATATATATATATATATATATATATATATATTATGTCGTACCTAGTAGCCAGAATGCACTTCTCAGCCTACTATGCAAGGCCCGATTTGCCTATTAAGCCAAGTTTTCATGAATTAATGTTTTTTCGACTACCTAACCTACCTAACCTAACCTAACTTTTTCGGCTACCTAGCCTAACCTAACCTATAAAGATAGGTTAGGTTAGGTTAGGTAGGGTTGGTTAGGTTCGGTCATGTATCTACGTTAATTTTAACTCCAATAACAAAAAATTGACCTCATACATAATGAAATGGGTAGCTTTATCATTTCATAAGAAAAAAATTAGAGAAAATATATTAATTAATGAAAACTTAGCTTATTAGGGAAATCGGGCCTTGCATAGTAGGCTGAGATATATATATATATATATATATATAGTTATAGTTATAGTTATAGTGTGTTTAGTCAGCTGTGACTCTTGTCTTAAGGAAATTTTATTCCAACAAGTTTTATGTACACTGGAAACTTCGAATATATATTTTATATCATATATATTTTATATCTTCCTTGTCTTTCATATTCGTGTCATCCTATCTTGCCTCCCTTTCGTGCTTTCCTTCTCCTGCTTTCTCCCTGTCTTGCCTTCGCTTCTCCAACTTTCCTCTCTTTTTTTTCCCTCTCGTGTATTAAATCTCCCTACTCTTCTATTCTCATTGCCATCGTATCTGCTTTTTTATCATACGTATCGAGGGAGACGTTCATGTCCTCCACTGGTCCCTCGGGTGCTACTGGGAGATACATCCTTCCATAATATCCCAAATACTGAAGGCATCCCTCATGCATACAGATAGAGAGCCCGCCTGGCATCACGCTGGCCCTGGGAAAAGAAACTTGGTAAGAGGAACTTCCGTTTTTAGTCATCTCAGGAAAATATCTTGAGGCAGATTAATAAATGTTATCGAAACTGGTTATTTACAAGTAAGTTAAATGTAATAATGTGTTAATTTTGCAAATTGTATAAATTCAGAGTTTAACCAAATCGCGTAGCCAAACATCTCGTCTCAACCAACGGCCTTATCAACCGAGGCCGGTTGGTCTCAACCAATAGCCTCATCTCTACCAGCCTCGCGGAACAACTTTTTTTTTGGTTACCGCTAACGGGCAAAAGAAATTTAAGTGTCGCTCCAACATGTCGGAACAATAGAGATCGTTCAAAAAAAAAAAGCAAGATGAATTCCGTTCTTTTAATTTCAAATTAAAAAAACGGAACTATGCCTTAGTATATGATAATATGTTAAGGAATAAATTAATATTAAATGTAGAGAATCTTTGAAGCAGCCGCCTCTAAAAAACGGTGTCAACTAGGCAGCTGTTCAGGTGGGGGTTGCGCATTTGTCATATATATATATATATATATATATATATATATATATATATATATATATATATATATATATATATATATATATATATATATATATATATATATATATATATATATATAATATGTGTGTGTGTGTGTTCCACCTCTCAACTGTCAATCAACTGGTGTACAGATTCCTGAGCCTACTGGGCTCTTATCATATCTACTTTTGAAACTGTGTATGGAGTCAGCCTCCACCACATCACTGCTTAATGCATTCCATTTGTCAACTACTCTTGACATTAAAAAAAGTTTTTTCTGATATCTGTGGTTCATTTCGGCACTCAATTTCCACCTGTGTTCCCTTGTGCATGTGCCCATTGTGTTAAATAGCCTGTCTTTATCGCTATTTATAAATAGCCTGTGTGGGTGTGTAAATCATACAGAAATTAACACGTGATGACCAATGTGACAGTGTCAGACCACGAAGGAAGGATTAAGACAAGAATTTCCTTAAGTACTTTCGTATTTAATAATACATCTTCAGAAGGATCAATAACAACTTAAGGAACTTAATTAAGTACTCTAGAAAATTCCTGTCTTAATCCTTTCTTCGTGGTCTGACACTGCCATGAAGTGAAGTCCTATTGTACTCTATCCTTTTGAGACGTACTTCCCTTTTCTCAATGAACGTACTTGATCTTGAACCTCTCTCTCAGACTTACCGTCTCTGCTGCTCTCTTCTCCAGGCTTACTGTCTCTTTCACTGCTTTCCCCCTAGACTTACTCCCTACTCCTAACCTCTTGTTCACCTCTCACCTCAGTGTCATGCGCTGTTCCCTCCCTCCCTCCCTTTATATATATATATATATATATATATATATATATATATATATATATATATATATATATATATATATATATATATATATATATATATATATATATACTGTATATATATATATATATATATGTCGTACCTAATAGCCAGAACGCACTTCTATGCCTACTATTCAAGGCCCGATTTGCCTAATAAGCCAAGTTTTCATGAATTAATATATTTTCTCTAATTTTTTTTTTATCAAATGATAAAGCTACCCATTTCATTATGTATGAGGTCAATTTTTTTTTATTGGAGTTAAAAATAACGTAGATATATGATCGAACCTAACCAACCCTACCTAACCTAACCTAACCTATCTTTATAGGTTAGGTTAGGTTAGGTAGCCGAAATAGTTAGGTTAGGTTAGGTTAGGTAGGTTAGGTAGTCGAAAAACAATTAATTCATGAAAACTTGGCTTATTAGGCAAATCGGGCCTTGAATAGTAGGCATAGAAGTGCGTTCTGGCTATTAGGTACGACATATATATATATATATATATAGATATATATATATATATATATATATATATATATATATATATATATATAGATAGATATATATAGTATATTTTAATTCTTCATCATTTTTTTATATATATGTATACATATCTATTTGTCTATGTATATGTATATATATTGATTAGTCTCTTTGTTTTGTTAGGTTATTGTCATTAAATTTTACGTCCTTCGTTTAATCATTTATTCACTATATCCTTAAGTGGTTTGTAATCCCCGCTTAAATAGGATTGTAATTCTTAAGCATTAAAATACCCAGCGAGTTTATCTTTGATCCATCTAATGCTGCTATTCTTCGTTCTTGTCCATATTAGCGCAGTGCTTCCGTTATCCATTTTTCTTACACTTCCTGTTATCGTCACCATGTTAATCATTCAAGAAAGCCCCTGATAAGGATTCGTGATTCATAGCACCTTTCAGATATTTTATCTTTCTCCTTGTTCTTTTTTCGTGGCAATAGTGATTTTATTTTTATAAATATATACATGTATTTTATTAATTACCGAATATATGCTTCTATAATTTACCTTTGTCTTCGCTACCACCTCTGTAATGTATTTATTCTCTTCTAGTCTAATTCTTACTCTCTGGCTCCCTCTCCCTCTCTCATTCCTTCTCGTTCAGGTGCCTCTTCTTATGTGCGTATGTACCTTATTCTCTCTCGTTTTAATCCCACTCCAGTTAACCTTTTAATTTTTTATTTCCCACTTCTCTTTATACATTTTCTGTCCCACCCTCTTTTTTCCAAGCTTACGGGCTTTCCTACCCTCTTCCCGCAAACTAATCCTCTCTCCCACCCAATCCCCCAAGCTTAACGTCTCTCCCACTCTCTTCCTCCCATTACTTACCGTCTCTCGTAATCTCTCCGCAAAGCTTACCCTATCTCCTACCCTTTTTCCCACAGTTACCGTCTTTAAATCTCTCCTCCAAGCTTACCGATTCTCCTACCTTCTTTCCCAGGATTACCGTGTCTCGTACCCACTTCTCCAGGTTTACCGTCCCTCCTTCCCTCTCCCTAATAATCGTACGACCTCCTCAACCCTGGAGGTGTACATTGCCTAAAGCACTCTTACATAGATTCAATCAAATTAGTGAAGTCCTATTGTACTCTATCCTTTGGAGACGTACTTCCTTTTTCTCAATGAACGTACTTGAACTTGAACCTCTCCCTCAGACTTACCGTCTCTGCTGCTCTCTTCCCCAGGCTTACTGTCTCTTTCACTGCTTTCCCCCTAGACTTACTTCCAACTCCTAACTCTTGTTCACCTCTCATCTCAGTCATGCGCTGTTCCCTCCCTCACTCCGAGCTGGACCTCCAATCTTGCTATCTCTTCTCTTCTCTTCTTCTTACTGGTAATAAACTAAACTGGTAATGAGAAATTAAAGAATTTAACAGCTGTACCACCAATCTTTGCCCTCCCCTTCCCCCCATCATGACGTTTTTTATATGGCAGCTTCTCTCTTATTACTGCTCTCTCTTCATTTTTATTTCTCTTCATTGTTTCTCTCTTTGTATAATTTACAGCGTGTCTGTCTTCCCTCATATTTACCCCTCTTATTACGTTCCCTTTCCAATTTCCTCGTATCTCCTGTTCTTCCTGCTGCCCCTCTCCGCTATTTCTTATCTCTCTCTCCTTCACTCCACGGTCTCCCTTTTCGTGATCTCACTTCCTGATGCTTTTACGACTCTCAACTGCTCTTTTCTCTTCCGTTCAAGTTGCTCTTATTTCTGCCGCCTCCCCGTTCCTCTTCCTCCGTCCCCTTATCTCTCTCCACCTATTTTACTTACACTTTATTTCGTTTATTCATTCTTTACTTTAACGATTTACTTATTTCTCACTATAATTGGTAAAATAACCACTTGTTATAGCCTCTGCCGTTTTACCTCGCTAGTTCCTAATTTTTTCCCTTATCTCATTTCATATTTCTTCCCTATGCTCCTTCCCACATCACCCTCCTAGATTGACGTCTTACTCCTTAATAAAGACTTCGTTTTCTTTCTTGTCACTACTATGTTTCATCTTTCTTTCACACTTTCACTGTATATATATATATTTTTTTTTTGTCTTTATACTCTAATGTTTACCTCTCATTTTCTCTCAACCTTCTCTTCCTTCCCTCCCTTGTCTCTTCTTTCTCTCCATTCTCATTCTCTCTCGGTGTATGTGTGTGTCTCTCTCTCTCTCCCCTTCTGCAACCACTGCAACCTTCAGTATTAAGGCCGTTGCCAAATATTGAGCCTACTAATATACTTATTTTGGACGATACACAAATTGTTGCCAGTAAAAGGTCACCCGAAAGTAATTATTCATAAAGGGTTTTTATTATAATTTGTTGTTAGTTCTGCAGCCAAGACTGTGAAATGTTAGTTTTGATTTTCTTTAGTTCATTTTGTGACCTTAAAATGCGTTAAATCTACTGAATGAATTGTGTGTTTGTAGCAAGAGAAACGAGAGATTAATAAGATAATTATGGCATATTTTACAGATAGTAAGACCGAAATGGGAAGAAAGAGAGAGAGAGAGAGAGAGAGAGAGAGAGAGAGAGAGAGAGAGAGAGAGAGAGAGAGAGAGAGAGAGGCGGGGGGGGGCATACTTCCATTTCCCAAAGGTAGTCATGCATTTTTAACAGCTCTCACATTCATAAGTAAAAATTCATATCTTTAAAACGCTTGCTTCTTCAGCCACATAATCTCGCCACCTCACAATCCACGTAGACTCACCTCACAACCCAACACTCACCTTACAACCCAACACTCATCTTACAACCCCAACTCTGACCTTACAACCCCCAACTCTGACCTTACAACCCAACCCGACCCGCCTTACAACCTTAACACCTTGAGCGCTGTAATGTGATCTGTAATCACAAGTAAAAGAACATAAGCATAGGGAAAGCTACAGTTCCTATTTATTACCTAGCAACATGTGCAGTCCATCAGTAACAACTTGCCGTGGCGAAGTGGTAACACACTTGCCTGGCGTTTCGCGAGCGCTTTCACCTGGGTTCGTATCCTGGCCGGGGTGGATTGACTTGGCGCCAGTCCTTAACTGTAGCCTCTGTTCACCCAGCAGTGAATTGGTACCTGATTGTTAAACGATTTGGTGTGTCGTATTCCGGGGAACATTGAATTAAGGACTTGCCCAAAACGCAATGTGTGCTAGTAGCTGTACAAGAATGTAAGAACTCATATATATATATATATATATATATATATATATATATATATATATATATATATATATATATATATATATATATATATATATATATATATATATATATATATATATATATATATCTACATTTGAGTGAGGTGGGAAGGGTGATGTGGCATTAACACAAGACAGAACAGGAGGGGATATTAATAGGGTATTAAAAGTATCAACACAAGACAGAACAGAAACAATGGGTATTGAATAGAAGTGTTTGTAGAAAGCCTATTGGTCCATATTTCTTGATGCTTCTATATTGGAGCGGAGTCTTGAGGTGGGTAGAATATAGTTGTGTATAGTTCACAACTATATTCTACCCACCTCAAGACTCCGCTCCAATATAGAAGCATCAAGAAATATGGACCAATAGGCTTTCTACAAACACTTCTATTCAATACCCATTGTTTCTGTTCTGTCTTGTGTTGATACTTTTAATACCCTATTAATATCCCCTCCTGTTCTGTCTTGTGTTAATGCCACATCACCCTTCCCACCTCACTCAAATGTAGATATAATATCAGAGAGACGTAAGTTCTAATCAGTTATATATATATATATATATATATATATATATATATATATATATATATATATATATATATATATATATATATATATATATATATAGCCTTCCTTCCTTCCACTCAAGCATTGCGGTTCTCATCTCGTCTTTCGATTTTGTATTGAAACTACTGCATTCTGTATATATTTCAAGTTCTTTTTATCCAGCCCTCCACTACTCCCCTTACAAACTCTTGTTTCTCCCTCCATGCCATGTTTTTTTTCGTACATCATTTTTCTCCCTCCTCTCATTCATCTCCACTTTCGTTTCAGCAAAAAAATGGTCAGGAAAATTTGCTATTAATTCTTTCTGTCATTTTTATTTTGTGTGTTTCCAGTTAGGTGCTCACAACTTAGTTTGTTATATTTCTTTTTTTTCATATATTTTCCTATTCTTAATTGTATTTGGGCCTCGAATTGCTTAAGAGAAAATGTATTACTGAACAAAATATGAGAGAGAGAGAGAGAGCGGGGAGAATGGCATGTGCACTAATATTGAGATATATTACATCAAATATACTGTCACTGATTTTTAAATATGGATACATTTAGAGAAAAATCATGACAGTGTATATGGAAATGCTATGCGGAGGGTAAGAAAAGACATCAGATAATCAAGGTTAATACAGACCAAGGTTAGATAGTCAAGGATAGATACATACGTAAAGGTGAACCTTCTGTAATATGGCTATCCCGCAGGATTGGTGTTAAATAGGCCCTCAGATCCTTCTGTTTTTCCTCTTTCTGTAATTTACCTCCTGTTTTGCCGCTGCGTTGTATTATCTATCTATCTATCTATCTATCTATCTATCTATCTATCTATCTATCTATCTATCTATCGATCTATATACATATATATTAACATTATCAGAGGCAGAGTTCAAATGGTTACAAAGTTTCTTGCTGCCAGATCTATAGCCGGGGATGAGGTGAAGGTGAAGCACCTCACATATGGACCAATAGGTCGATGCACCTTACTAATCTTCTATGTTTCCTTGATGGCTGGGGCAGTATGTTGTATTTTCCGTCGTGTTCTCGATGTTGGCAGAGTTTAATTTGGTAATGGTTAGCTGTTAATAGTTAGCTTGGTTTGCTTGATGTTTAAGGCTTCGCCAATGTCCAGTCTTCTATTGTCGCTGTATTTGTCGATTATTTTGGTATTATTTGTCAGAATATTTCTGGTGATGATCTCGTTATGTGTAGAGACTGTGTTCCTTGATAAGGTTTTGTTCTTTGTGCATTTGTTTGCACTTTGAATGGGATGTTGTTATTGTCTTGCCTGTATATTGACTTCTTTGGGGCTGATTGTCTAAACTCTGCATGTGAAGGCATTGACGACATTCGACTTTATGAAGGAGTTTTCTTTAGTGTCAGTAGAGGTTTTAATGAGCAGGTTGGTAGTCTACTCATTTATCTCTTCCTTCCTAAGTTCCTGCAGTCTTTCTTTCTTATCTGTGTTCTATCAACTCTTTACAAACCTTGTTGCAGATCTTTAGATCTTTTCTAGTTTGATTTTGCGTTCTTGAGGTGGCAGTCAACTGGCGTGTGTGGTTCGTGTGTTTGTGTGTGTTACGCGCTCATGCACGCTTACTGACATGTAAATGTATATTGCATGTTAATCTTTTAATTAAACTCAAATTAACAAGGCTTAAGAAAGTTCATTTAAGATTAAGAAGCCAAATTACCACCTTCTAATGCCCAGAGTGAGGCGGCCTGATTAATATTCTGAAAGTTCGTGTTTATAATCCCGTACTTGAGGACACGACAATTATAAGGATTTCATGAATTTATTTAATAGTCGCTCTAAATTACAATATTGTTTATGTATCACTAAACTCTGTAATATTTGTGTATTATAGTTGCGTGTAACTTTAACCGCTTTTGTTCCTGCTTGGCCATTTACTTGTCATGAAGTCTTTTCTACAAGCTCTTTCTCCGTTATCTTTTTCAACTCGTCAAACTTTCATTTCCTCAATTCTTTACATATATTACACACAACTTTCGCAACACGCCCTTATCGTTCTCCTCAGTGCTATCAACTCTTGCAGTCAATTTTCCGCCTCGCGAATCTCTCGAGCCCTTTTCAACTGGCGTACTCCACTTCCTGTCTAAGGGTTTCCAACACCTCTTGTCTGACATCATCTGAGGAGGCCTCTTCCTCTCCATAATTTGAGGACCGCGAGGGGTGGCTATCACCTTCTTTATCACTTGGAGTTACGATCACCCACCCAGGAAACACCAACTTGATTAAGGATGTGCCCAGGGATCATTGCTTATGCGAACGGTCGTAAAGCGCAATGCTCATCCCTTCTTGACTGGGCAGCGTGTGTGAGAGACGTGTTGGAACGAGTGAGACATGGAAGTGTTTCTGGGTTAGTCTTCAAGCTCAGGGTTAGGGAATGGGGAAATTTGGGAGTGCTGGTGAGAGCTGGGCAAGGGAATGGATGAAGGAAAGTAGGATGAGAAGACGTGGGGAATTGAGGAGAGTTGGTGAAAGTTGGGCTAGGAACCAGGAGAACTGTGAAGTAGAGATTTTAAGAGGAATTGAGTAAGCACTAAAGACAATCTGGTCGAGGATTGCATGGGATTGGGTAGAGTGGTGTAGTTTAGTCGGAGATGTAAATGTGAGACTTGAAGGGATAACAATGGATGCTGCTGAGCGGGTGGGCAGGGGAAGATGACAATAGTGTTGAGGAGAACGAAGGGTAAACAATGTTGCCAGATTGAATGTTAAGGAAGTGAATTAAACGTGTATTTGAGTGGGGATGGGGGATTTGTGTCAGGCATAGAGTTGTTTGTTAGTGTGTTATGCATGGGGTTGTGGGTTTATGTCAGGCATGGGGTTATGGGTTTATGTCAGGCATGGGGTTATGAGTTTATATCAGGCATGGGGTTGTGGGTTTATGTCAGGCATGGGGTTTTGAGTTTATATCAGGCATGGGGTTATGGGTTTATGTCAGGCATGGGGTTTTGAGTTTATATCAGGCATGGGGCTATAGGTTTATGTCAGGTCTTGGGTTTGTGTTCCCGGCTCGTGGTTTGGGCTTGTGTACCAGGGATGGGATTGTGAGTTTTTGCCTGGAATGAGATTTTAGGGAACAGCGGTTTTGTGTGTATTTGTGGCAGTTAATACGTCGCTTAATAAATATAATTTATAGTTGTTAATATTTTGATGGGTGATTATATCTTATTGCCCCGACGGAGTGCTTGTAACCATTAGCAGTCATTTTCAGTCAAGTGTCAAGCCTCAAACATTACTTTTTATTAATTCGTTAATCAAACATCATAGAAGAAACGTTTCTTAAGGCTGTTCCATGGGGTTCTTAATCAAGTTTTTCTATGGACTTCTTCATCAGGCTGCTCTATGTGGCTTTCCATATGAATAGTCCCTGTGGTTCTCCGTCAGACTGCTCCATGGGGTTCTTCATCTGGCTGCTCTATGGAGTTTTTCACCAGGCTGCTTCGTGTGGTTCTTCATCAGGCTGCTTCGTGTGGTGCTCCGTGTGGTTCATCACCAGGCTGCTCCGTGTGGTTCTTCATACAGGCTGCTTCGTGTGGTTCTTCACCAGGCTGCTCCGTGTGGTTCTTCACCAGGCTGCTTCGTGTGGTTCTTCACCAGGCTGCTCCGTGTGGTTCTTCATCAGACTGCTTCGTGTGGTTCTTCACCAGGCTGCTCCGTGTGGTTCTTCACCAGGCTGCTCCGTGTGGTTCTTCATCAGACTGCTTCGGGTGGTTCTTCACCAGGCTGCTCCGTGTGGTTCTTCACCAGGCTGCTCCGTGTGGTTCTTCACCAGGCTGCTTCGTGTGGTTCTTCACCAGGCTGCTCCGTGTGGTTCTTCATCAGACTGCTTCGTGTGGTTCTTCACCAGGCTGCTCCGTGTGGTTCTTCACCAGGCTGCTCCGTGTGGTTCTTCATCAGACTGCTTCGTGTGGTTCTTCACCAGGCTGCTCCGTGTGGTTCTTCGCCAGGCTGCTCCGTGTGGTTCTTCACCAGGCTGCTCCGTGTGGTTCTTCATCAGGCTGCTTCGTGTGGTGCTCCGTGTGGTTCTTCACCAGGCTGCTCCGTGTGGTTCTTCATCAGACTGCTCCGTGTGGTTCTTCACCAGGCTGCTCCGTGTGGTTCTTCACCAGGCTGCTTCGTGTGGTTCTTCACCAGGCTGCTCCATGTGGTTCTTCACCAGGCTGCTCCGTGTGGTTCTTCACCAGGCTGCTCCAAGGGGCTCTTCACCAGGCTGCTCCAAGGGGCTCTTCACCAGGCTGCTCCGTGTGGTTCTTCACCAGGCTGCTCCAAGGGGCTCTTCACCAGGCTGCTCCAAGGGGTTCTTCACCAGGCTGTTCCGTGTGGTTCTTCACCAGGCTGCTCCGTGTGGTTCTTCACCAGGCTGCTCCAAGGGGCTCTTCATTGCGTGGCTCCTGTTACTAATTGCTCACTGTATCATGATATAAAACGTCAAGATCTCTTAATTATTTATCCTAATGAATTAAACTACTCTTTAAGCTAATCGATTGAAGGGAAATGTCTTTTTCCTTGTACGCTTCTTTTTGGGATATTACAACAGTAGAATTTTTGTTGTTGGTTTTAAGAATTTTAACCATAACTAAACTTAATTCATTGCCACTTCCTCGTTGTTTATAAACATGTCAATGTATTGTAACTTTCGTAATATTATTATAAGCTTTGTTAGCAGCCTAAGGGTTAATATACCTAAATTTCTCGTTTCACTGAAAGAACATCATTGATTCAAGGGTAAAATGACCGTCCTCGGCTTGAAATATCCTTCGCAAGATGTAATGTTTCGTTCTACACGGTAAAGTATAGTGATTGCATTGATCAACTGCATAATGTTCCTCAGCGGCCGCGCATAGCTACTACACCAAGCCCATCTCGTAGTCTTGACAGCGCTCGCCTCTCGCTGTGGAAGGTACTGTAAAATATACTGAAGTTACCCTCCATACCGAAGCAATTTCACACTAATCTTCCCCACTTATCCTGGCACGAGATTGTATTACACCAGCCCCGGGCTTGTCTCACTCAGCACGAAGCGGGAGAAGCGAAGTACACCCTCTGATCCTCCAAGAATAACTCTTTCTCCCCAGACTGTTCCATGGGTCTTATATCAGGCCGCTCCATGAGGCTCTTTATCAGGCTGCTCCATGGGGCTCTTTATCAGGCTGCTCCGTGGGCTCTTTATCAGACTGTTCCATGGGTCTTATATCAAGCTGCTCCATGGGGCTCTTTATGTCGCTGCTTCACTCATGTTGTGTGTCTTGGGCTTGGTGCACACTGATGTTGCGTTACTCTTGGGCGTATATATGGAATGGTCATTTGTAGCTAGAAAAATATTTCCATACACAAATACGGAAAAAGAGAAGCTCTCTTTGTTGAGGATCACGTTGAAAATATCAGAATGAATAGAATACATATGTAAGCTTTTATGACATGGAAAGTAATTGTATGTAAACTCACTCACGTGAATGTGTGCTCGCGTACACGTACACTCACTCACACACACACACACACACACACACACACACACACACACACACACACACACACACACACACACACACACACACACACACGCACACGCACACGCACACACACACACATGCACACACACATACACACACATGCACACACACATACACACACATACACACACACACACACACACACACACACACACACACACACACACACACACACACACACACACACACACACACACACACACACACACACACGGCTATAACCATCCCAACTCCCCACAATCTTCCACATTTCCCACTGGACGAGGCCTCCCATTATATCACACAGCCCGAAGTTTGGAGGTATGAAGACCCATCGGGCGTAAGAGGGGGTTCACTCCGGCGTAAGGTTTCTTTAGAGTCTCGCTTCTTGCGCCCATCAGTCCAAGTGCTGTCGTTAACCAAGGAGGCCACAACGCTTCCGAATTTGTATCCGGCGTAACATTTCCTCAGTCTCACTTCTTACACGTGTCTTCGAAGTGCTGTCGTTAACGAAGAAAGGCACCACGCTCTCAGATTTGAGACATTACTGACAACATATGAAGGTGTCTCAGTACCTGGGGTAAGGAAAGAAGAACGGGATTTGGGATTGTCATTATATTACCAATTTGATGCTTACATTGGTTTATTTTATTATGTTTATTAATTAATGGTTTTCTGTCTATTATTTCTATCTATCCATTGTCATCCAATTTTCATGAGGAATTATTAAGTTTCCGCCCATTGAAACCTATTTGTATTTTTACTTTGTTACTTCATTATAAAGAGCCACTAGTACGGCACGTCGGCTAAAGATATATCTTTGAAGATCCAGCAGTTTCACTTACAGCTTGGTCTGAATTGTTCGCTACTAGGATGCTATTGTTGAGGAATGGCAGTGTGGCATTATCTTCATCCCACCTCTCTCTCCTCCGTCATTTACAAGGCAGTTTAATATAGAGGGACGAGCACACAAGGGTCACATATCTTATGGTGTGTTGCTTACATTGTTTTGTCTCTTTTATTTTGACGGTTGTTGACTGTGGTTATAATATCAAGTCGTTGAAACAAAGAGCCTTCGGATTCACAACTTAGTCAAATATTACATTATTTAAACGTATATTGGTCAGTATTTTTCTTATAACGTACCTGAGTCTGTTCGAAGTATATAACTCGAGACGTGCTGCATTCACCTCTACCCTCTACTAATCACTTCTTATCTACATAGTGTCCCCGGCTTGGTGCCTTCGTTTAATAATTACTTATACCTCACAAAATCTTATCAAGAATACATTACCTAATCTTATTTTCGTTTAAGTGTGCATAAACACATAATTAAATTTAGTTGTGAGAAATATAAATTTTTAAGTCAAATACATAACTGACTTACAACCAACGAATCAGTATTTGATTTAAAAATATTATGTGGAGGATGATTCAGATTATAATAGACGGAGTCCCTCCCTTTGTAGAGATGGCATTGAAGTATTTGATTCTGATTCTAGTAAATGTCTTGGTCAGCAGCCTGTTTGCTCTCTCTCTCTCTCTCTCTCTCTCTCTCTCTCTCTCTCTCTCTCTCTCTCTCTCTCTCTCTCTCTCTCTCTCTCTCTCTCTCTCTCTCTCTCTCTTTCTCTTTCTCTCTTTCTCTTTCTCTCTTTCTCTCTTTCTCTCTCTCTCTATTGCTTCTGTAATCGCAAATGTAATATTATGAAGCGTCTGCGGATGATGTTTATTGACGTTTCTGAGTGTTTCTGAATAACAATGACAAAATGTTGAATAAAATGAAGTCCTAGCTATGCACTGTTTGTTTATACACATTACTGTTGCAGTGTAAGTTCTGTATGTTACAAATACTAATGTGTCAATAAAAAAAAACACATAAAACATAAATTTAGTAAAATAGTATTAAATCAGTATGAAACAAATCAAGTTATTACAAATCTATTAGTGACATTTTAAGCAAATATTTATATATCGATATACCCTGTAAACGCTTTGAAAAATGTGAAAACTAAGAGCACTCTCGTCACTGTTATTAGCTTCCAACAGCAAATATCAGTCCTCAGCTTTAAAAGTGATCCTGTGACCGGAAAGTTAAGGTTCTTGCGCCTGGTGATGGTCTTGGTTTAGCCAATCGAGCAGAACGGCCAGACTGTATTACATCACATGTTCTTCCTTGAAGTGTTGGGATTATGTCAGGAGTGGGAGATGTTGTGTATGGAGTTTGGTGTGTGATTGATAGAGTGGGGTTCTTGTGTGGATATGTGTTTGGAGAAGTGAGTGAAGAGGTGCCTGAGAGGGCGAGAAAAATATTTGTGGCTGGAAATATGATACAGAATTAATTTATGTGAATCTGATGTTTCTAAGAAAATTGTATGTGTGTGTGTGTGTGTGTGTGTGCGCGTATTTACTGTTTGTATTTACTATTTGTATCTGCAGAATCGAGTTATTAGCTCTTGGATCCCGCCTTTCTAACCAGTTTGTTTTTCCTCTATTATGTCTAGTACATATATTTCTCTTACACACGCACACGCACACACATCCCCAGGAAGCAGCCCGTAGCAGCTGTCTAACTCACAAGTATCTCTTTACTGCCAGGTGAACAAGGATGCCAGGGTGAAAGAAATTCTGCCCATTTTGCTTCTGCCTCTGCCAGGGACCGAACCCGGGCCCATAGGACTACGACCCCAGAGCGTTGTCTACTCAGCCGCGAGGGGTCCTCGCGGCTGAGGTATGTGTTTGTACGTGTGTGTGTGTGCGTTTGTGAGTTTGTGTGTGTGTAAGGAAACTAGAAGAAAGTTGAATTTTCTTTATCTCATAATTTCACAAAGTGTTTTATAAAATACAGCGGAAAATAGTGAAGCGCACCTCTTCCCTGGTCTTCCTCGCCCTTAATTCTTCCAGAATCCGATAAAGTATAACGCACAGCGAGACTCAGGCAGCCTGCTACAAATATCCAAAAACGAATCATTTTAAAGGCAGGAAACCCAAATTCTCTTAAGTTATATTTTTGTAATTTAATGATTCAGATGTTGCGCTACGAATTGGTGCCTTTATCTGACCAGTGCTTTCTTATATGGCGTGTCTTCCTATCAGCCAAGACGGCAGGATGGAGGAAAGATCTTTGAAATCGCGAGCGAGAAAAGGAGATATGTGTATCTTTGTTCCCTGACAAGTTTCATTAGTGGCGGCGTGTTACGTGTTCAGTTGTGAGACCCTGGCCACATTGCTCTTTTCCTGTTACTGCTGCACCATTTTTACTGACTTTTACTGCACGCACTGCTACGTCTGCGGCTACCAGAATGCGCCAGATACCCGTTGTAGGCTTCTACTAGTGTGGCCAGGCACCAGTTGTAGGGGAAGGTACGAGAAGGCGCTAGGCAAATGTGACTATAGCACTTAGTGTAAGTCTGCTACTGGATGAGTCAGGTATGAGCCTAGTGCTAGTTTGAGTCGGCTATCATACATGAAGATTGTTACACATGATAGAGCATGATGTGTCAAGTAAACCTGTAAATTGATTGGAAGATATGGTACCATAATAGACATGGGAGTTGGTTAGAAAATTAATTGGCTGTGTTGGGTGATACCTCGCTCCAAGCGTACATTACAAAGTCTGATGTTTGGGTTTTATGATCGGGTGATGTGAGGAGAGAGAGAGAAGTGTGGCTTAGATGATATATAGATAAATAAATTAATCAGTTAAATATTAGGACATAATCATGTATGAATATACCAGAGTATCCACATTCATTATTATCGCATGTTTGGCTGTAATCATCATTCCCAGGTAACCTCCTGCCAGGTGTAATATTTTGACACCAATCTGACGATCCTCAAATAGTTCTCTCATTTTTGTAGCCATGCAGTTTGGTCAGTATTTATATATATATTTACTGTAGTTCCTGCTTTACCGGGGAATTCGTTGAAAATATTTGAAATATAATTATTTGTGTTTATATTCTTGAAGTGGCACACACACACACACACACACACACACACACACACACACACACACACACACACACATACACATACACATACACACACACACACACACACACACACACACGCGCGCACTAGGGGACGCAGGTGGTTGTTTAGTGCCCAAATGAGCCACAGAGATATTAGAAAGAACTTTTTTAGTGTCAGAGTGGTTGACAAATGGAATACATTAGGAAGTGATGTGGTGGAGGCTGACTCCTTACACAGTTTCAAGTGTAGATATGATAGAGCCCAGTAGGCTCAGGAACCTGTACACCAGTTGATTGACAGTTGAGAGGCGGGACCAAAGAGCCAGAGCTCAACCCCCGCAAGCACAAATAGGTGAGTACACACACACTCTTGGTCCACGGCTGAACCCGGGTCTCTTACCCCTCGTTTTACATTTCCCTCTTCTTTCCTCTCCACCTTCTCTCCTCTCCACCTTCTCTCCTCTCCACCTTCTCTCCTCTCCCACGCTTCCTCCCTTATGTCACTTCACCATTTGTGTGTGACTTTTCTGTTGCCCTTCAAGCAACATTCGTTACTTGAAGGGCAGTAAACATGTCGTTCTTATTTCGCTCAACCACACGAGGTAATCCCACTCTTGTCACACATTTTATACTCTAAGCTGAATTGAACTCAAATTTTTGTTATCTTAAGTCCCCGCTTACGAGATCTGACTGTGGAAAGTGGGCGGACTGGAGGTTAGTTTGGGCGGCGGGACTGATATACGGGTGTGAGTGGGAGGTGGTAGATATCTGTGAGTGGGTGGAGAGTCTCGTATGTAGGAGGTAAGAGTGGGTGGAGGGACTTATGTGTGAGAGTTAAGAGTACTGTTCACTCGCGTAATATACGTATAACGTTGTTCTATAATTCTGTATTGGTTTCGGTGATCACGTAAACTGTCCTCTCACTTAACACATCATAATTTGACGTATAAAATCCGCTACGTCAGTGTAAGATGTACAGTATTAAAAACCACAGCGGTTCGCAAAATTGAGGTGATGTCCCGCTTTCTTCCATTGAATGTTACGTCAGAACGGAAAAGAAATGTAAATAAATAAAAACTTGAAAATTAGGAATGGTTTGTGGGAATACATGCAAACAGCTCTTGTAGCGTAGTATGGTATGTGATAAATGAGATTGTTAAACTTAATTAGCACGGAATTATCACAGTTCAGACTCATTATTCCGTTTATTATGGTCGTTTTTCAGGGGCACAGGCCCGAGTGTAATGATATGAGTAGAGCTTTATTTACACAGTAAATACATTTTATGTTATTAAATAGTGTATTAATAAAGTATACTTTCATATATGGGCAGATTTGTTTGGGCATAAATAATATTTTTATAATAAAAAAAATATATTTTATTCCCAAATTTTGCTAAGTGGCAAGTCAATATTTCCGATTCAGTACTGCATTCGGGTATATTGAGAGAGTGGTTACAATATCGCGCTGCCGATTTAGGGGTACCGCGTTCGAATCTTCACCAGATTCACCAGATTCTTTGAATAAAGTATCTTATTTGACGTAATGGATCAGATTAAATTGAGGTTTATCCCACGTCCTCTTTTGCTTTCCCTCTTTTTCCCTTATTCTAAAATAAGTTTGCTCTCTCTCTGCTCTTCCCTTCCTCTACTCCCTCACTGCTTCCCCTCTTCCCTCACTGCCTCCCCTCTTCCCTCACTGCCTCCCCTCTTCCCTCGCTGCCTCCCCTCTTCCCTCACTGCCTCCCCTCTTCCCTCGCTGCCTCCCCTCTTCCCACCCTCATCACTGTGAGGCACATGTTCACTAACAAAGTTAACTGTTGCTGTGTTCCACAAACTGGCCTCGGGAGAACTTGAGGTAAGTTATATGACGGGTTAACTGACTCTACCACAAGCTTCTCCCAGTCATTATAGCTGCCAAGAGAGCTAAACATTTGGAGGCTTGGTCTGGACACTAAAGTTGATTACAGGATTCCTAGTTACTGAAATGGGTTACAGGATTCCTTTACACTGAAGTGGGTGCAGTATACTTGAACACTACAGTGGGTTGCGGAATTCCTGGACACTGATGTTGGTTGCAGTATACTGAAGTGGAGGTACCTGTGGCTGCATGGTGTTTAGGAGTTCTTCTACTCCCCAAGCCCCGGCCCGGGGCCAAGCTTGAATTGTGAGAGCTTGGTCTAATAGGATGTTGCTTGGAGCTGCCCTCAGGCCCACATATCCACTACAGCTCTGTTGGTTCGAGACTTCTTGAAGAAAAGTAGCCAGTTTTCTCTTGAAGACACCCACTTTTGTTCCTGCAATAATTCTTATATACTCGATGAGAGGATGTTGAACAACCGTGGACCGTTGAACAAACTCACAAATTGATCGATCATACACGTCTCTAGTTTGTATTCCTATTCATATCCACGATCTTAGTTAACTATATTAGGTAAAATAAAAAACCGGACTGGACATCTTATGAGAAGGAAATGTAAAGTCCCCCAAAAAATCTGTATTCACAACTTCACTACCGTTTCTTCCCTTAATAACACGTTGCCAACGAAAGATGCCGCAAGAAGAGAGACACTTGTTCTTTTCGTGCAAAAAGAGCAACATCGACGCTTTGGCCGCAAAAGCAAATGTTCATTTCAGTACTGCAAGAATCTTTTACATGATTGGGTAACGGCACAATATGGTAGTCAATAAATTTCAGGCACCCTAACATTACCCTATTAACAAAATATATTATATAAGTGGAGGGCAGCATCTGCATTGCTACAATAACTGCTCAGAATGTGCACATATCTGAGTTGCAACAAGAAGAAAATCAATAATATGTAAATAATAATAATAATGTGTTTTATGCATAAATTCTTCATTTATAATATGTTAAACATTTAACACGGTTGTACGAGAGACATCAAAAATATGTTTTATTTATCAATTAGGCCTTCAGCAAGGTTAGGTTAAATTAGGTTTCTTTTGGAGTAGGCCTACAGCGAGAATAGGTTACATTACGTTATTTTTTAAGTAGACCTGCAGCAAGAGTCGATAATATTATATTAATTTTAGAGTTGGCCTTCAGCCAGGTTCGGTAATATTATGCTATTTTTGGAGCAGGCCTACAGCAAGGGCAAGAATCCGTATCAGTGTAGAGACCTGGAAAGTATCTACCAGTTGACCATCTCTTAGTCTGGAGCCAAGACTCAGTGAGATATGAAGGCATATCATTTGGCTTCATACATGAGAACCGGTTGAGTTTATATAGCAAGCCGATGAAGATATTGATTTTCTCAGAAAACAGACAAATTTCCTTAGAAACTAAGTTTCTATAAGGAAAAAAATCTGTAAAAGTATTGGAACGATTACGTGAATAGTAATGAAATGTAAATATGTGATGAGATCAGTAAATGTGAGTAGAAACAAGGTCATCATACATCCCTAAACAAAAATTTCAAACAAAATATTTTGCTGGATGTGCAATACTTTTTGTGTGCCAACACGATGCTATTGTTCATCCCACGTTAAATTCTTAATCCAGACCTGGGTATGTGATTAATAAGGTTTTCACTGAGGCTTTGTAGAGGCAAGGAAAGCTTTTAGGTATACACTGGGAGAGTGATTTATATTGGAGGACATTACTATGTATATTGGGTTAGGGAACATGTATTCATATTGTATTCTTTTCTCTCTCTCGCTGCGTAAAAATCGCAATCTTATGATAAAGAGCATATCTTCTTGAGGTTATCTTGAGATGATTTCGGGGCTTAGCATCCCCGCGGCCCGGTCTTCGACCAGGCCTCCTTTTTGTTACACACCCCCTGGAAGCAGCCCGTAGCAGCTGTCTAACTCCCAGGTACCTATTTACTGCTAGGTAACAGGGACATCACGGTGAAAGAAACATTTTGCCCATTTGTCTCCGCCTCCATTGGGGATCGAACCCGGAACCTCAGGACTACGAATCCGAAGCGCTGTCCACCCAGCTGTCAGGCGCTCGCATCACCAGAACTTTTATATAAAACAGTATCTTTGCTTTTCACTGTATTTTCCTTTTAGCTAGCCTCTTCATTATATTAATTGGTTGGATAGGACTAGACACTATCCCCATTACTGCAACATTTACTATGGTTGATCCTCCAGGAAAACATGAATACACTCCTATATCGGCGTCAAACATCCATCATACACGTGTTGTAATGAAAAGTGTATGAACGTTATTCATCAAAGAGTCGTGTAGGAGGCTCTTATTACCATTATATTCCTTTTCCCCTTCTATCGATGATTTTGTTGTCTAGTTATTTATATGTAAATAATGTAGATATGATTCTGTTTATGAATTATTTAGTCTTAAGTAACTCCGTTGATATTTGTATAATAATGATTCAAAATTGATTGAAGTATGGGTAATATTCTCACACAATCAGTTCTCGACAAGTGAGAGCTATTCGTTTAAATTCTAATATATATAATATATAAATTTTCGCCAACCACTGGCTATAATATTATTTGATGTTATCAGTGAATCATGCTGTACGATTTTATAAAGAGATCTTGTAAGCTATCAAGAAAGGCTCTTCCAAGTATATTTCCGCATAAACTTTAGTCTTGAAGCAGATGCCACCATCAGGAACTAAACGAGCAGGGGATTTAAACTCCGAACGTTGCTGGGTGTGTAGCGATGCTGCTGAACCTCTTTATTATTATATGGTTGCCTGCTTGTGTGACTGTTCCTCCCTGGTGGCCTCCCTCTGGTTGTCTCCATATGGTTGCCTGCTTGTATGACTGTTCCTCCCTGGTGGCCTCCCTCTGGTTGTCTCCATATGGTTGCCTGCTTGTGTGACTGTTCCTCCCTGGTGGCCTCCCTCTGGTTGTCTCCATATGGTTGCCTGCTTGTGTGACTGTTCCTCCCTGGTGGCCTCCCTCTGGTGGCCTCCATATGGTTGCCTGCTTGTGTGACTGTTCCTCCCTGGTGGCCTCCCTCTGGTTGTCTCCATATGGTTGCCTGCTTGTATGACTGTTCCTCCCTGGTGGCCTCCCTCTGGTGGCCTCCATATGGTTGCCTGCTTGTGTGACTGTTCCTCCCTGGTGGCCTCCCTCTGGTTGTCTCCATATGGTTGCCGACATGTATGACGCCATTTATGTTAAGCAACGTCACCTCGTGGCCTTAGGCCATCCATGTTGTATGAGTGTTGATCACAGTCGCAGGGTTACCTGTGTTCCTGTCTAAACCGCGAGTCTTAAGAGGTTTGCCCCTAAGGAAGTACATCAAGGAATACGACCATATTTCCTTGATTGAAGTATGTAGCATGTTTAGTCAAGAGTGGCAGGAGTGGGACGCCCTATTGAGAATGTTTATATTATAGCTTTTAACGTTGTCTTCAAACGTCTTTAGCAACAATAAACAGACCAACATACTTTACAATTGAATTTTTGTATTTCCATTTTGTGTCATATTTGTTTTTAATTTGAAAAGCAGATTCTTCAAAATGCCGTATTATTTATTAATATTTTCAGTGATATTAATAAAAAAAGTTCATTGTAATGACAGAACCATAGTTAATGTTTCCAATGATGCCAAGCAAATGACTAAAAACAAGGAAATATCATCGTGAAAGCATCACCATGAGCAAGAGCTGGCTGTGTCCACTTAGGTGAACTTGCGTGAGCTGTTGGTCATTTTATCACATGTTAAATGGCTTGGTCAATGACTTATCAACAATTCCCGACAAATGTTGCGTGAGCGTTTGTACAATTTTTCATAAAACAATTTTTAAAGTGGGATCATTTGCGGTCAGTTTAAAAAAAAAATATATATGTATATATATTAGGATTTTTAGTCACATGCTACGTACTTACAGTATTTAAAAAACAAATTTAGATTTAAATAGTTTTAACAAATGTGGGATTTCTTTCCGTTTCCATGCATTCAGTAATTAAGTTCTAACTGTTCAGATTAAAAGCTATTTCTAGCAATTACGATATCAAATAACAGTTGCCTTGTATGAAATAAAATAAAATATGAAATAAATATTATACTATATTTGTTCTTCATATCAGTATATCTATTTACACTTACACAGGTCCGAGCGGACCGCGCTCGGGAGTTTCAGTTCATGAGTCTGGGTTCGATTTCCGTCCGAGGCAGAAACAAATGGGGAGAGTTTCTTTCACCTGATGCGGCTGTTCACCTGGCAGCAAATAGATCACTGGTAGCTAGACTGCTGCTATGGGCTGCAACCTGGGGATTTGTGTGTGTTACTGACATACGTGTAGTAGATATGAAAAAGGAAAACAGTTCGGGAGTCAGGCAACTCGATCCTGAAAGCATAAATAGTAAAGATATATATATATATATATATATATATATATATATATATATATATATATATATATATATATATATATATATATATATATATATATATATATATATATATATATATATATATAATATATATATGTGTGTGTGTGTGTGTGTGTATACTTTTTAATATGAAATTTTTTTTTTTATTATTCATTGCTTCAATTAAGTAATTTTTTTTCAATTTATTTGCAAATTTCAAACCACCAGATGAAGTGAAACAGAGGGGATGGGGGGTGGGGATGGACGAGGAGGACAAAACAGGTGTGAGAGGTGATTGGAGACGGAGGAGGTGAGGCGAGGTGTGAAACTCCTCTCCTAATTGGGTTGCGAGGAACACCTGTGGAGGGTCCCAGCGCCATGTTGGCCAGGTGAGGGTATGGAGCCTGCCAGGTGGATGATCACGGCACATAGTTATAGCAGAATATGATAAATATCCCGTAAGATAAAACACCCAACATTAAACGTAATGCATTAACAGAGTGGCTTTCCCAAAACGATATATTATGCACAGATAAATTTTGTATTCATAAACTTTCTAAATACACACAAAAAATATATATAAAATTCCTCACACTCAGGAAATCATCTTTCATAATAACTCACCATCTTTCCTAGGACCTTACCTAAGAAAATTTAGAACCAATGTGTTGAGTTTTTATTTAAAATTTAAGTTAATAACCGAGATTTCATCTCTACGAGAGTCGCGTAGTTAACCCAGACGTCTATGTTTTACAGCGTGAAGGAGAATTTTTAGACTAGGTCATATTTGTGATCATTGATAATATGCTCTGTAAAAATTTTGTTAAATTGCGTCTGGTTTACATATTCCACTGTACCACTATATCTACTTTTCCTGACCCCCGACTTTTGCTGGTCTCTTTCGACTTTTGTTTTTATTTTGCAGTGAAATTAGTGCACGGCCCTAAGCCTCTGGCAGGCCCACTAAGTGTTGCTTGTTTCTGTGTTACTCAGGCGGAGTATGAGTATATATGACTCGTATGGTTGCTTCAGTAAGATTTTGCCCCATGTGTTTAACAACTTATGCTTTGTTGAAACTAAGTTCAAATCTTAATGGGTTTCTAACTCTGCACTTCCGATTAATCTTGACGGCTGTTATGCACATCCTTACAGCGCCTACTGTACATTTTAGGTACTAGCTCACAACGCCTGATTACTTAGGTGATTTCTATACTCCAGATCAACTGTAAAAGACTACGGAATATTCTTTTCTTTGCTGCAGGTCTGCCAGATGTTCCAGTGTAAGAACTTGTGATTTCAGAAATATTGAATCTTTATTGCTACATATTCTCAGTCAACTGAATAGTAACCAAAAATATCCTAGACAAACTTCGAAGAGCAAGAATTAATGCAGATTGTCAGTATAGACTTCAAGGATAACTTGGTGAAATATAATGGAACTAGGAATGTTCTTATCCAACTTGGATATTGGATAGCTCCAGTAATTTCCAGTCTGACGCAGTGTCAATTATATCCTTGTATAATTGGACTTGTGACGGAATAATTAGTCTTACTGCAGTGATTCAGCTAATAATAAAATATGAAATATGCCAAATCTTTTTTTTTTTAATTATGCCGGGAATACTCGAATCTGGTTTTAATGATGTCTGGAATAGTCTGTAGCTCTGCTTGGATCGCACCATTGAAGACAAAAGCTTAACAAATTAAATACCACTTCTTTTTTTTATGTAACTTTCAGTGTCTCAACTTCTGCCACTCTTTGAATAATCAACATATTTTTTGTCGGATTTCAATCCAAGCACAACTATAGTTTGAACGTTAATTCATTCATGTCCTCTCTTCTCAACCTTATTACAGTTATATCAGTAGTATTAATCGCATTACAGTCAATCTTATTAGAGGTGACGGTGCAGGGAATATCTACAGGTGAAGGTGTAGGGTACAGCTACAGGTTAAAGTGCATTGATATTTAGTACCAGACTTACTCAGCCTGTAGGAGGGTGCATGAATATCTAACCGATGCTTTTAACTGCATATCTAAGTCTCAAGCAGTGAAAATGGATCACCCTCCTGTAATCCCAAAAGCCTTCGCTGCCTCGCCGAGGTTATGTTTATGTCTGGCCCACATGGTGTTTCATTTAGATAGTAAACAGATGTTCAAAATTTGATTAGAATTATTCTCTGAATCAGTGAATGAACCTGTAAATGATCTTTCACTCGTAACCACTTTAATGTGGTAATTTAAAGGAAAGAGCTGCTACTATAGAAGGCATAGATTATGAAAGACACTGCATCAGTGAGTTTAGTTGGACATAAGTAAGTGGTGTCTTGTGTGGACCAATTGACTTGCACTTTCCTTAATTCTTATGTTAAAGTTTATTCGAAGGAATATTTCGACGATTGAAATTAGAATGCCTAATTATTTTAATTTTGTAATTATTTCATGTTTATTAATGTTTGACAATGAAGAGAATGAATATTATACATTACTGCGGAATAATTCTTTCCTTATCATGCAATTGCATTATCTCTGGTCCACTGCATTATTAATAGGCTTGGGACATTCTAAAATCAAAATACAATACCGCTGTACAGTATTTGTAATACAGAAAGAACCAGCATAATTCAACATTTGAATTGTGTTGACTTGTTTTGCGCCGCTAATTATATGTTCTGTGTTGTGTATTACTTTTGTATTCTCAGTGTTGCTATGACCAGATGTGTGTGTCATCTCTGAATCTAGAATGTATTTGTATACAACATCGGATACAACTCACATCCTACACTGGACGGTTCGCTGCTGGATTGTAAAAACTACTTTATCTTACCCAATGTATAACTTAACTAACCTAACCTTACCTTACCTTACCTTACCTTACCTTACCTTACCTTATCTTATCTTATCTTATCTTAACCTAATTTAACCCAACCTAACTAAGCGTAACAATACACAACCTAACCTAACCATCCCCGTAACATTTCCTGTGTGGCAATAAATTAGAATTCAAGCTACACTAGCATAATTAAACGATGAAATGTTCCTTTTGTTTTAGTGATATTTGTGTGAGAGGTGTAAATAAGAGTTGGTGTGATTTTGGGGGCAGGGAAAGGTTGTAAGTGAAACACTGTGTCTCTCTATAATACATTGTTAAACTTTAATCAGTACGTGAATAAATATTACCCAAACCTGCGCGCTTTACATAACGCATAGATCAACATTCCTGAATACACAAACACTGCCGACGGTCACGTATTACAGCAACTGTTAATTTTTCCTCGTTCCTGTTAAAACCTGTGTGTGTGTGTGTGTGTGTGTGTGTGTGTGTGTGTGTGTGTGTGTGTGTGTGTGTGTGTGTGTGTGTGTGTGTGTGTGTGTGTGTGTTCACATATTTGTGCCTGCAGGATCGAGCTGTTGGCTCGTGGTCCCTAACTCTCCAACAGACGGTTGTCTGGTGTAATGACTCCAAATATATTTTTTTCATATGCACTAGCCCAACTACTGACCTTCCCAAGGATGCATCCTACAACTGCTGTCTAACTCCCAGATTCCTAATAGTTGCTAAGAGAACAGGTACATCAGATGAAAGAAAAAATCCAAACGCATTTGTCTTGCCGCTGGAATCGACCCTAGGACTCTTCAGCTATTAACCGACGACTTAGCAACTGCGCCACAGGACTCTGTTTGTGTGTGTGGGTACTCACCTAGTT
The DNA here is from genome assembly GCF_040958095.1 of Procambarus clarkii. NCBI lineage: Eukaryota > Metazoa > Arthropoda > Malacostraca > Decapoda > Cambaridae > Procambarus > Procambarus clarkii. The sequence goes on from NC_091158.1 coordinate 22,402,182, forward strand.
GTGCTTGTGGGGTGGGGGGGGGGTTGAGCTCTTTGGTCCCGCCTCTCAACTGTCAATCAATAGGTGGGATTGATGTAGGGGTTGTGGGGGGGGGGTGTTGTATGCTAAGTTCACGCATGTTGTCATATGTCCGTCAAATTGCTTGTCAGACTAATTGATGAATAGAATCTTTGAGTGATTGACAACCACTCTGCAAAAGCGGTATAAATTTGCATGTCAGTCTATGTAACCGTCAGTGAAGCAGCAAACTGTTGTTTACTACCAGTCTCTCTCTGTCATTCCGGTTCTGTTGTTTACTATCAGCCTTTTTTGTCAGTCTGCTTTATTGTTTGAGAATAATTAAGCTCTCTGTGAGAAACTCTCCACTCAATCCCTCACTTTGAGAAGCTTCCCCTCACTATGAGAAGATGTCACCTCATCCAATAGAGTATAAGTACGAAGAATTTGTGTGTAAATTAAGTCTTTGAAAATGTAATACGAATTACGAAACGCGTTCAGGCGACAGACAATTAAAAAAAAAATGAATTTTGGAGAATTGTTATTTTTATTACCACCGACAGTGAAGAAAAAGTATAAGAAATATTGAGAAAATTCGGGTTAGAATTATTAATCTTACCTTTTCGGTCATATATGTTTCAACAGCATATGTTTACAAGAAAGACTGCTACCAAAATATACTAATATATATATATATATATATATATATATATATATATATATATATATATATATATATATATATATATATATATATATATATATATATATATATATATATATATATATATATATATAATATATATATAACTGTGGAGTATTAAGATGTCTCTTCAGTCATTCACAGCCGGATTGTTCACACCGCCACATTATTAAGACCAACAATCCAGAACCTCACAACCATCTTGCCTTCTTGTTACATTCATAGTAAATTCAACTCCCCCCCCCCCCACTCTCCCTACCCGGTGCCACAGTCTATGAGGCGTAACCACGCTCAAAAAGGCGAGATAAAATATAGTTCTTGCATTTCTGGTGCGTTGAGGCCAGAATGCTTTGTCTCGGTGCGTTACCTTCCTCAGAGCAGACGTGTTTTTGTGCTCACCTTCACGAATGAGTGAAGCAAGTCTTGTTACATTTTCATTATTTATATATTAGCTCAACTTGAGGTAATTGGTTAAGTTTTTATGTCTGATTGGAGGACAGTGAGATGAGTGTTGAGGATGTCCGAGACAAGAGAGAGAGATTATATTTTTATATGGTATTCGTTTGTAAGTATATGTATATCGATATGGTTTTATAAACAACAAAATCATACATTGAGGGTTAAGACTTGATAAATGTTCATTTCATTTGCTGGAACTTGTAGTCCAAGTCATTAGGTACTGTTCCTTCACGCCCTTCCTCATGCCCCAGCTACTTGACCTTATGTCCCTCCCAAGAGCTGTGTGCTCATACTAGCTTGTAACTTTCTCCTGATAATTACCTTGCCTTACCTTTCCCGCTGGTACAAGCTGGGGAGCGCACATGTGTGGTGCTCGGACAATACTTCCTTACACCGAGAGCCACACAAGTGTTCGCAAAATAAAGAGTTGTTCTTTCCGCTGTTTTCGGGTAGTGTGAAAAAATAAACTTCTCTGCAGTTGTATGCAACTGTCTCTGGGAAACAACATTCAAGTTCAAACAGTTTCTTGTTAACTGTGTTGCAAGTTTGTACATTCCTGGCAACGAACTTCCGGCTGTCTTAATGCGTTCAACGCATTAAGAAACCCACATTCTCAAATTCTCAAGAGTCAAATATTCACTTCTCTTAAAGGCAACGAGGGTCTTTGCTCTTCATCATATAATTAAAAGGAATTCAGCGCCCACAGCCATGTTTTTTTCCTTGATGCACTCATAGTAAATTCAAATTCCTCCTTTCAGCAAGTGGCACAAACCCAGCCTCGGGTAAATGTGAAAACAACTCTCACGTTCTGGGGGATTTAAGGTTACATCATTTTGGGTTCGTATGTCGCCATTATTGGAACATTTTATTTTATTTTATATTATTTCAAAAAACGGAACTGAACTCAGGAAAGCCATATTTAAATTATATTATATGTGTATTTATATTTATTCAGCTCGACTAACAGGTAAGTCTTGTTACTTGGTAAGGAGTCCAAACAAGGACATTTCTGTGGGTGAAGGAGCCTTGGAATTTATGATTAAAAGAGAGGAAGTTATTGCAGGTTTGAGTGAGAAGGGAAGTCGAGAGAGGCGTGAGTGAGAGAGGAAGTCGGGAGAGGTTTGAGTAAGAGAGAGAGAGAGAGAGAGAGAGAGAGAGAGAGAGAGAGAGAGAGAGAGAGAGAGAGAGAGAGAGAGAGAGAGAGAGAGAGAGAGAGAGAGAGAGATGTCCGGGAGGTTTTTAATAAAAGAAAGGGAGTCTGAAAAGGTTTGAGTAGGAGAAAGGGAGTAGTTGAAGTTTGAGTGAAAGAGATGAAGTCTGAAGAGGTTTTTAGTGAGAGGGAAGCAGTTGGGAAAGTTTTAGTGAGAGTCTGGGGATGTCTGAATGAGAAACATTGAGTCTGGATAGGCTTAAGGTAGAAGAAATCTTGAGAGATTTAAGTGAAAGACGGATTCTTATGAGGTCTAAGTGAAAAAGAATTGTCTGAGGGAGGTGCTGGGATGGTTTTAGTGATGGCCTGAACAATTGGAAGAAGTTTCTTGATTGTTATAATGAGGGAGAGGAAAGCTTATGGAAGATGGGAGATAACTTTAAGCATCGATATACAATCTTGGAGGATTGTTGATGATTTGAATGAGAAAAAGGGAGGCGTGTGGAAGTGGAAGATGAATCATGTGACGGATTGAGAAACTTTTGGGATAGATAGCCTTAGTAAAGGAAATGGTTCTCGAGAGAGTTTTGGAAATGGTTTGCGTAAGGAAGTGCAAAGCGTGGCTTAGTTAAGTAAGTTTTTGGGAGTGAGCTGAGAGCTTGGGAAAGGTGGGAGGAGGATTTTCATGTTAAGAAGATATATCTAACGTTAATAATTTGTTATGTCTTTTTGAAATAGATGACTGTTTAATTAATAGGGTTAATGCATAAATATTAAGGGTTCTATCATCTTCTTTGAACAATGGATGTTATTAAATTATGTCGAAGATTTTAATATGAAAATAAAACATTGGTTTTCATTATAATGAATGAAAAGTAAACTTGGTAGCGTGTCTAGAATCAGATTAGCATGTAAAATGTTAAATACATACCTACATGACAGTAACAGAAAATTAATTAAATATTTAGAAAACATGTAGAATTGTTGATAAAGTTTTTAATATATGCTAGGGGATGCCTAAGTATTTTTAAGTGACTGGTTGTCGATATTTGCGCGGTCTATCGAACAAAATATTGTTTTTCAGAAGTGTAACTCTGAACTGAACACTTGTAGTTACCGAACAGTTCGGAATTACTGTAACAGCCATTATAGTTTTTATGGCTGTTCACTCGAAATTATTATTAACAACAAACATTCTCAGTTAAAACACGCACAGTTCCCAAGATTTTCAAAACAAACTACGCTCTCATGCCCAATATATTAATGACCATCCAAGCTATAGCTTATGTAAAAAATAGCGATGTAAATAACTTCTGGTGAACTGACTAAGGCAGCTAACAGTACATTATGTTGTAGAAAATTTTGTAAAACATTTTGAGACATAGAATTATAATCTTTGCGTTCCTAACAAGGAGATGAAAATTTCTTTCGTGTTTGAATGCCATCATCCTCGCCTCTTAGAGCTATTTTTTTTACTAAAAGCTGGGTTACGTTCTGTGGGCTGATCGTTGAGTTGAGAGATGGAGTTGGTGGGTGTATATTAGGCTGTTTGTGGTGCTGTATTTTGTTATTGTATTATATTGTGCTGTGTGTTGAGTTGCATTGTATTGTGATGTGTTGTATTGTGCTGTGTTCTGTTGTGCTGTGCTCTGATGTGCAGTGTTTTACTGTGTTGTGATGTATTATGTTGTATCTGGTTCTGTTTAGTTGTGCTGTTCTATGTTGTGTTGTGCCGTGTTCTGTTGTGTTGTGCTGTGTTCTTTTGTGTTGTATTGTGCTATGTTGTATTCTGATATGTTGTGGTTTTATGTTACGTTGTGTTGTACTGTGCTGTGTTTTGTTGTGATGTGTTGTTTTCGTATGTTGTACCTTGCTGAGTTATGTTGTGCTTTGCTGTGTTGTATTGATATATTTTGTTCTGTGGAGGTGTGTATTTACCTATTTGTGCTTGCAGAAAAGAGCCCTAGGACCCCCACCTTTCTAACCCGTGGCTGTTGAATTCAATGGCTCCTACGCCAGTCCTCTTATTACATCTACTTTGGAAATTATGAATGGAGTTTACTTCTACAACTTACTTCTATAGTTCATTCCATTTTCCTACAACGTTTACGCTAAAAGAATACTTTCTCACATGACTTATTGGATTCTCAAGCTTTCATCTATATCTTCTTGTTCAATTCGCATTTATTTTGAACTTCCAATTTGCTTCTCTATCAGCCCCCCCCCAGTATTATATAGATCTCGGTCATGTCTCCCCTCCCTGTCCTTTTCTCTGGTGATGTCAGGTCTAGTTCTTTTAGCATTTCTTCATAACTCATCCCTCGCAATTACGGGACGATCCATGTTGCAAACACATGAACAGTTTGTGAATATGTATGTGTGTGTGTATACTCACCTAGTTGTGCTTGCGGGGGTTAAGCTCTGACTCTTTGGGGTCGCCTCTCAACTGTTAATCAACTGATTTTGTGTGTATGTCTGTGTCTGTGTTGAGTCCGTTGTTATAGTGACGCGGGGAGCACCACGAGGAAATATCAGTATTGCTTCCCAACACAGCATATTGTCATCGTAATTAGCAACTTCAACAAATATATAAAAAACACCAGTTTTATAGTGGCCTTTCGCTCTTTTCCAGTTCTTTAATTTTGTACTAAATGGCGCTTAGCTCATGTCGACGAATTCCCTCCCGTTATCTGAATCAACTCACCGCCGCATCAGCTGCAAATATGCATTTATCAACCTAGAATGCTTTTGTGAGGTGGGTGCGAGCCCCTTTCCTTGCCTTCGAAACCACTACTATAAGGGCTTTACTGGACCATGCTCATAAAGTCTGGTATAAACAAGGATATGCGTCTCAATCGGTCTTGCAATGTGTTAAGGAAAGTGCTCATTGATCTGGTTTGGCTATATGGTCGTGTTTGGCTTCTCGCTGGAGAGCTCGTAACCTTTAGTTGTATTTGAAGACATGGCGTTAGATAGCACTGTAATGCCCTAGTGATAGGGAGAGAGTGGAGAGAAAAGCATAGAGGGGAAAAGGGCACAGAAGGGAAGCAAAACAACGCACTAGAGGAAATAAGGAGAAGAGAGCTGACTTGGTGTATATCTGCAGATTATTGCCTGCCCTCAACACTGCTGCTACACAGTTCAACATAGTCACACGCCACATCAACACACGAACGACATTATAGTAGTCAAAGATAATAGAGATACTTAATAATTAACAAGGATAATAAAATAAGAATGGAGCAAAATATAAATTACAAATTATTAGTTAAACAATAAAAGTAAGAAATATAATCAGTAAAAAAAAATAAAAAAAACTTTAAATGAGAATAAGTATATAAGTAAAGAAAAGAGGACTAGGAATGAAGCCAAGGAGGTAAGACTGTGAAAAGAACCATCGTGGCCGGACAGGAAGGGATCGCCACCATCAGTGTCCCCGCCAAATTCCACCGGCAGAAAAAGTGACCTCACGAAATCTAGGACCTATTTGTTTTACGACTTTTTCTGTGAAATTCTTCATCAGCTAAGTCCTTCCCGGGGCCAGGTCGCGTCGCGTCGCCTACCTCTACGACTGACGTCACCAGTCTTTCTATCAACCTCTCTTCCCCCCTTAGCCCAACACCACATCTCCCCTTCTCCCTCCCCCCCTCCTTTAACTCGGGAGACGCTTGGCCTGAATGAAACCTTCAGAGTGTAAACATTGCGACTGAGTGGGGTCTAGATCATCCTCGGTCATTTTTGCATATGTGTAGGAGGGCTTTAAGGAGCGGCTGGGAGGACGACAGCTCTTTGCTGCGTATTCTGTTGTTGTTGTTGTTGTTGTTAGCGTGTTTTATCAAAGCATTATTGTATTTGATTATAGATAATATATATTAAGAAGGCAAAACTTGATAATATTAAGGAGGGGTATGTATACGAGCAATAATTTGTTAACATTATGTTACCAAGATAAAGATGTTATGTTACCAGAGCCATTCCATTATCTTTAAGGATAGCAATTTCCCATTCTTTCATGCCCTTTTTTTCTACTTTTCATTCCCTTTTTCCTGCTACCTTGAATCAATATTACACATAACTCATCAATGACACGCTTCGTCAGTGCTATACTTGATGAATAACATACTTCATCATGCCATACTTTATTACTGGCATACTTCATCAACTTCATATTTCATTAGGGGCCAGACCTCATCAATGTCATATATAATATTAGGGCTGTGACTTATCAGTACAATATCTCATCAATGTTACACGTATTTTTTAGCATACCTTATCAGTGCCATACCTCAGTCGTGCCATATCTTATCAGTTCCACGCCTTATCAATCCCACACCTTACAAACGCCATAGCTCATTAATGCCAAACCTTGTCAGTGCCAGTTCTTGTTAATGTCATACCTCATCAATGCCATAACTCATCAATGCCATAACTCATCAATGCCATAACTCATCAATGCTATACCTCACCAATGCCATACCTCGTCTTACCTCATAAGTGTGTTACCTCATCATAGCCACCAGTGTTCCAATGTTTAATTTTCTGCGCTGATGGGGTTATCAAATAAAAATCATTTCAGGCGTGCAATCTCCTCACTCCTCTCACGCTAGCAATACCAATCTTGTTTACATTAGCATTTCATTCAACAATTTCACCCATCAGATTTTAAAATCGTTATGATGAATAATAGTTTTTGATGTTAAGTACTTGATAATTTTTGGTTACAGCCCCCTTACCCCCCCGGCTTGCGTAAATTAGTAATTAGTACAAATCTGAATATGGGAAGAGTTTTGGGCGATGGTATATGTTTCCATGCATACTCTGGTCCGTGTGTCTGCTTCTTTGTTTAGGGTGAAAATGTGGTGCAATCAATGTATTAATTTTCTTCACTAAGGAACTAGATTAGTTATAAGATTAAATTGTCTTTAAAAACTAGTTGTGTAAAGCTTACGTTGAGCTTACGGGCATCAGCAGTCGTCCGCTGCTCTAACCTGTGTTTAATAAAAACAAAAACAAAATTTACTTCGTAACGATCGTTTCAAATATTTTGGCCACGTTTATGGCCCAGACAATGTGTTGTCGTTTATGGAATCTGATTTTACAAAACGAGGTCGATTGTATTGTACGATTTATCGTTATTAGGTCTGGGACACCTCTGGCAACTGTGTACTCCCTCTCATTGACCTGTGCGATGATGCAACAGATGTGGCAGCGGAAGAGAGGTGTTCTTAGAAAAGGTCAGAGGTCGGCTCGAGGTCTGTTTCCTGAAACGTGTGACTGAAATAGAATTCCAGTCTTCTTACTGATGGCGCTTGTTATTTTGGCCGAGATTTCGTCCAAAATAACAGTTGTGAGATTGACGACCAATCTCCGCCCTGTGGAAGATTGTAACCAGTAACCGGGTTGAAGGTCCGAAGGCTCATTATGAGGAGTATTTTCCTTTCCGTGCATTCTCAAGGTCAGCGCACACTTCGTCTGGCTCCAATCATTTTGGCAAGAGGAGGTGCATCCTAAATGCTAAACTAATCTCCGTTTGTGTGGAATTGGCGCCGCGCTTCATGTCTCAGCCTTCACTTCGCCAAGGCCAGACTGTGTCTAGTTGGATTGCCTTCATTAATGTGTTTCTGTATGATGAATCCGGCGACCTCTTGCAGTTGCTGTGTACTCCTCTACACCCCTCGTGCTAATCTCACATCTAAGAGTGCGGCAGAGTAGGTCAGAGCATCTCAGAGTACCTCAAAGTATCTCAGAGTAGCCTTGCATGTAATAAGTTTTTTTTATTCCATGTTCAAGTATAATTTTTTTTCACTTTCACAAGCCTCAAAGACATCGGATTTGTAAGTAATGCACTTTATTTGTTATTTTACACAGTTAGATTCATGAACAGACGACGTCTGATTAATGTTAACAAGGTGAGAGCTTTCCCTTCCCATAGCTCACGATGAACCTTACTCACCGTGAGTAAGTTTTCCCCTGGAAAACCCGCCAATTGGTTAACAATCAGGTACTCAATTACTGATCGGTGAACAGAGGTGAACGGTTGAGGATTGGCACCTAGCTACTCCTTCCTGACCAGGGCACTATCATCCGTTATGAAGAATGATAATTGTTAAGAGCCCTTCCGTAACTGGGTTCTTTTAAAACTATGATCTTACTCAAGATCTGAGGTCCCTAACATTGGTGGAAATATAGTGTAAGGTTTAAGAATATGAAATTAAATAGCACTTAAAAATAACTGTTCTTATTATCCATCACCACTACTATTTATTATTCACAATGGGAGGTCATCCAGAGTAACACTAACCCTCACGCTAGCTAGCTTCAAAGATGACGGACACTATTTATATTCCTCTGAAGAGGTCTTCAACACAACACTAGCCCGCACGCTAGCTATGGAGACGTCTTCAAACGCCCCACTCTTCCTTGCGCACTCGCTAGTACCCTTAACCAGCGAAATCCACAGCACTCAACTAGCCCCACTGGCTAGCTCGTCTCAAGGTCGACCAAAGTACTTCTTCACTCTCTGCTTCACTGATATCCGTCCCCTGTTCCTGGTAGCTGGTCACCTCCCAGCACAGCATACTGGAAGATGGTAATAATATATTAATGGGAGGGTCAAATGTTTTAGTTCGGAACCTGATCATAGATGGCGTCGAGGTCCGTCACAATAATATTGCTCTCTCACCCCCCCCCCCCCTCTCTCTCTCTCTCTCTCTCTCTCTCTCTCTCTCTCTCTCTCTCTCTCTCTCTCTCTCTCTCTCTCTCTCTCTCTCTCTCTCTCTCTCTCTCTCTCTCTCTCTCTCTCTCTCTCTCTCTCTCTCTCTCTCTCTCTCTCTCTCTCTCTCTCACCCCCCCCCCTCTCTCTCTCTCTCTCTCTCTCTCTCTCTCTCTCTCTCTCTCTCTCTCTCTCTCTCTCTCTCTCTCTCTCTCTCTCTCTCTCTCTCTCTCTCTCTCACACACACACACACACACACACACACACACACACACACACACACACACACACACCCAGGGGTCTGGTAGCTGAGTAGACAGCGCGCAGAACTCGTAATTCTGTGGCCCGGGTTCGATTCCCGGACCAGGCAGAAACAAATGGGCAAAGTTTCTTTCACCCTGAATGCCCCCTGTTAACTCCCCCTAACTCGGTACAGGTAGGTACCTGTACCGAGTTAGACAGCTGTTACAGAGCTGCTTCCTGTGTGTGTGGAAAAAAATTAGTTAGTAGTTAGCAACAGTTAATTAACAGTTCTAAAGGCGGACCGAAAGAGCAAATCTCAACCCCCGCAAGCACAACTAGGTGAATACACAGTAAAGAACTGTCAACAGCCCCCCCCCCCCCCAGTGACCAAGAGCAACAAAACCAAATCCCCTTGATGCGGTCTTCACGAAGCTTCCACTAATGTTTTGATCAGTTTTACCAGCTGTTCTCAGACGGTGGTGGGCAGCAGCAGACATGTCGGGCTGCTCATGTCTTTGTCTATCCCTTGCCTTTCCTTCGGCCTTCTTCCTTTCCTCGTCATTCTCAATTACTTTGATCTTCCTACTTCCTTATGTCATCGTTTTCGTTTCTTCATCAGACAGCTTTAATTCTGCTTTTCTTACGCGTACTAACTTCATTCTTTATTTCCTTTTCTTCTCCCATCCATTGTTCGTCCTCGTATCTTTCTTCGGTATTTCTCTTGAGGCTTCCTTGCCTATTCTGTTTTAACCTTCCTTCCCTATCACCATTTTTTATTTCGCTCCCTTCGTTTCCATCCCGCCACTTATTCTTTCTTTCGGATTTCGTCCGCTTCCCCTTCCTTCCTCTTCATTCGGTTATCAAAACTCTTCCGCTGCCTCAATTCTCTCGTTCCTCCGGGCCTCCTTCTCCTCCCGCGTTTTCATCAACCTATTTCCGCTTTCCATCCCTTCCTAATTAATCATCCTTCCTTTCCCTAACCCCATTTTCCCGCTCCCTCCCCATGTCCTTCGCACCAGCTTTTCCTAAACTCACTTTCTACCCCATTCCCCTTTCTCCTTATCTTACCTTGCCTTGCACCTTCTATTCACGTCCCACGGTCCTTTCTTTACCATCTATCAAAATCCTCAACCCTCTCCTTTCCCTCATTTCTCTCTCCCACGCTTCCTTCAACATCTTTTTTTCTCCCTAATCTCACCTTTTTCATCCCCCCGACTTTTCTCATTCCCACCCTCTTCCCAGCCCGTTCCTTCCCCACCCTCATCTCTCCCCCACTCTTCTCCTCCATTCAACATGACACGCTCAGGTCACCAGTGTCGCGACCGGATGTGTCACCATCATGAACCTCTGTTTAGTGTCTATTTTTAGTATACTGTCTCAAGATATACAGTACTCCAGCGCCCCTTGTAGCTCCCCTTGTCTCCACTGCGACCTTATTAGTCCTGTGGCCATTGCGTGTACAGTTCAAGCAAGTGTTTCCTTACTTGGCCTCTGGTATTCAGATAGTTGGACACTCAGAGAGAGAAGGAGGGAGAGGGATGGATGGAGGGAGGGAGAGAGAGAGAGGGATGGAGGGAGGGAGGGAGGGAGAGCGCACCCCAGTGCGTACATATTTATCTATCCGACCAAAGTATCATATCGACAGAGAAGAGCGCGGAGTAAGTCGCTCTTTTCACACCAGTGAAAAACTGGTCATTTGTGGGAGCATAATAATCGGATTATCATAGCACTGAAGGCAATGATCGTCTTCTCAAGAAGTGTTCGCCCATTCATCGGGACCTTGGGACCATTCCCGTCATATTGTAAGCTTTTTGCCCATTATTTTTTCGATTAACAGGTAGCAAATGCTAATAGTGTTCAATGAAATGTTTTGTGTTTATATGTGTTTTAACTTACATAATAATACCTATCGATACCTACTGCATATTGCAATGTTAGAGATGTATGAAGTTGGTGATGTTTTAAATATATATATATATATATATATATATATATATATATATATATATATATATATATAAGGTGATTTTCTTTCAATATTTCCGCGCTTTCCGTCGTTTTTCTCAGTAAATACCATCGCTGCTTTAGTTTTTCCTGGTAAACACATTTTATTATTGTCCTTTCGCGAGCGTTACCTGAGCGCTGTGTCCTGCCTCACTAATTCCTTCTCCCTGCACACACATTCTCTTTCATCCTGCCTCCACACACACTCCACTAACTCCATCCCTGCCTCCACACTCTGGCATACACTATCTTCATGCCCACACTCACATGCATCTTCACCATCCACCTGCTCCCACATAAGCACCCACACACACACACACACACACACACACACACACACACACACACACACACACACACACACACACACACACACACACACACACACACACACACACACACACCCACACACACACACACACACACACACACACACCTTACCTATTCTATTTTCCCATCTCCATACTCCCACGCACTTCATTCTTTTCAACATTCCCACTCACACACAAATTCAGTGTTAAGAGGTATTCATTATAAGAATAACATCGGTAGAGAAATCTTCCATGCTTTATACAACCACGTGAGGGCCACGTGTTTCTCCCCGGCGCCGGGAATCGAACCCGGGTCACAGGATTACGTGTCCAACGTGCTGTCCACACAGCCACCGGCGCCCGGAGTTGAAACGATGTTGTTGAAACAAAGTCTATGCACACCTTTAAATTTAAATATAGCAAGAAAAATGAGGAAATTAAGTCAATGCAGTGAAGTTATAACTAATGTTGAGAAGGCGGGACTAGGAGCAGATATTTGTTGTGGTATATCCACACTCTCGCACTACTAGCTTCCTCTTCTATTGCCTTCTACTTCTAATCATTTTCTTCTAAGTTTCGGCCAAACTTAGAAGAAAATGCCTCTTTCCTGCACTCTGTCTTCTTTGTGATTATCACGAACTATTGTCTTTCTCCTTCTTTTCCTCATCTCCGCCCTCCAAGAGACTCCTCTCTTCAACTTCCTACCAGTCCTTTTAGTTTTGCGCATTGTCTTTATCTTCATCTTGTGTTTTCCTTATCAACCGCGCTCGGCAACTACACATTTGCCTCCTTATCATCTGTTGCTGCTCTTCCTCTTCTGTTGCTGCTCCGCCTCATCTGTTGCTGCTGCTGCTCCTCTTCTGTTGGTGCTCCTCCTCCTCTCTACCCAACTTAACAAAGCCACCACCACACAGCGGACTCATAAACCTCTTCCCGGCTCTCAATGTTTGCATATGTATGTACCTGGCGTAGAGTATATACCCAGCACGGCACTCCTGGGCATGCTAGTTCTCGGCTATACCAGTAGCTCACTTCTCTCTAACCACCATTTGCAAGGTGTTGGTATACCAATAAGTGGTGGTGAGTGTGTGGCAGGACTTGTGTTGATATACCCATTACCTGTGTTGGTATACTCATTACCTGTGTTGGTATACCTGTAAGTGGTGGTGAGTGTGGTTGGAGTGCATGAATCACCACAAACACTCGAATCCATGTTCCTTGACAGCCAAAACGTGTTGCTTAAACACGCTTTGGTGACATGGGCACTATGCATTTTGGAGGCCTCGTTTTAAGTACCATTTTCATATTAAAAATGAATAATATACAATCTCTCTTACGGATTACGTTGCGTTTATTAGATATGTATACTACATTCATGTATACATGTTCAACATATGTGTATGAAAGTTTGTTCTCATTGGTGAACAAAGGTTAGATATAGGTGTTAAATAGGCAGTTCTCATCAGCGGTGTTCTAATCCCCACTAACTGCTCTATCATAATAAAATCATCATATATATCATTATGATATATATGAAAATCAAATTACTTATATCATAATGAAATTCTTGCTATTATTATTATTTTCACGCTATTTGTATTCGATTCATTCCGCTGTATCCGTTCCATTGTTCCCCATCTCATTGTTTCTCTCCCATTATGGTAGTGCCATTGTTTCCCTCACATTATTATCCTTCCCATTGCTCACTTCCCATTGTTCTACGTCATTATGACCGTTCCATTAAACCAATCTCGCGCTCGCCTCTCCACTGTGTCTTACAGATGCCTCTTCCTTTCAGAGCTTCCACTCTCTACTTGTTGATCCCTTTCCATCACCATCCCATCCCGTTTACTTTCACCTTTCCTCTGTTTTGCCTGTGTCTTCGCTTTTCCCCTGCTCTCGACCCTTCTCTTTTACACTTGAATTGGTTGACCCGTGTAAAGGTCAACGGGTCAACCAATTTCCGTCTATCCTCACCGTGACATGTCGAGGGATAGTCTGTTGTAACTGTCATGTCGAGGGATAGTCTTGTTGTAACTGTATCATGTCGAGGGATAGTCTGTTGTAACTGTACCATGTCGAGGGATAGTCTGTTGTAGCTGTATCATGTCGAGGGATAGTCTGTTGTAACTGTATCATGTCGAGGGATAGTCTGTTGTAACTGACATGTTTGGGATAGTCTATCGTAACTGTGGCATGTCGAGGGATAGTCTAGATCACTACTGTGGAGTGTTACAATATTTCTTCAGATAGCATTGGTTATTGGAATATCACAATATACAGAGAGAAGAGATAACATAGTAACCGAGGTATGGATATGATCAGGCGGAGTGAGGAGAGGGCAATGTAGAGGTGAGGTAGGATGAGCGGAGGGCAGGGGAAGCACACGGGGAGGGAAGTGAAGGGCGTTAGGTGGGTAGGTTGTTAGGATAGATGGGGGAGGAAGAAGGGTTGCACGAGGCACTGAGGTATCAAGAATAGTGAAAATAGGCTGTAGGCATCAAGCGAGACACGAATGTGAATAGTATAGTAAAAGTTGCAGGGAGCAAGGCTTGGTGGGAGTAGTTTGAGATGAGGGAGTGAATGTTTTGTTTGAATATATCTGACGCGAAGCACAGTACACATGGTCTTATGATGCGGTGGGAGGCAGCTGTGGAGGAGCTGCTTGGGGGTGATGATGTTGGTTTATCGGTGATGCCATGTGGTGTGTATGGTATAGTGAATGACGATTGTAACTTTTATATCCTTAAACCTTTTATCTCGTGTATATCACCTTTTATTCTCCGGAATAATGTCTTCCAACTTCTCGAAAGTGAGGAACTGAATGATAATGATTATAGTGATGATGATGATGAGGCTTATGTTAATGATGTGAACTTGCATATGAGAGATCATGTAATTAGATAATTGTAAGTTACAGGAGTAAAAAAAATGCGACTCATAAGTTAAAAGATAACTTTTCATCACGTGAAGCTCCACTCCTGTACCCTCGGAGGTTACAGCCATGGCCTTACCACCTCCAGTATTTGCGGCCAATATAATTTTTGCGACGAACTGACTCGCGCTCTTGAATATGCATGTTTGTACAATATTTGGCTTAAATGTTTCTGCGAGGAGTGTGTTTGCGGTAGGCCTATTTTGCATATTTCGTTGCACACAATTGTTTGTTAATGATTCTTATTTTACATAGAAATTTGTTTCCATTTAAGAGGAATGCATTTGCTTATTTGGAGAGGTAAATGAGAATATAATTTATAAGCTATATACACAACCTAACATTAAGTGCCTTTAGGTAGAATGTTAATTTATTATAAATGCAGTAAATGAATTAAATGATAATAAATAATGATAACATTTGCATAAATATATAAGTTATGCATTAAACACTACTTCTATCTCATAACATGCAGTCCCCCCCCCCTCTCTCTCTCTCTCTCTCTCTCTCTCTCTCTCTCTCTCTCTCTCTCTCTCTCTCTCTCTCTCTCTCTCTCTCTCTCTCTCTCTCTCTCTCTCTCTCTCTTTCTTTCTCTCTTTCTCTCTCTCTCTGTCTCTCTCTGTCTCTCTCTGTCTCTCTCTCTCTCTCTCTCTCTCTCTCTCTCTCTCTCTCTCTCTCTCTCTCTCTCTCTCTCTCTCTCTCTCTCTCTCTCTCTCTCTCTCTCTCTCTCTCTCTCAAACAAAGGGAAGTTTTAATAGGATTAAAGTTGCAATTTCTTGATGAATACTACAAGCTTGAATCCTACATTGCTCATTTTAACTAGAAAATAATCTATTTAAAACTATTTGTGTTAAAGTTTTGTTTGCTTTATTTAAAGTTTGAGCTTATATCATATTACGTACAGGATGAAGATATAACCAATTGTGTGCCAGTGACTTTATAGGGTCAGTTGACTTTATAACTCGAATATCTAGTTGTTGAGAGAAAATTTTCCAAATACTAGTCAACCAAGGAATGAATGATCGCTGATTGAGTGATGTTCTAAAGATAGATACAGCCGAAATAAAGCAGTTAGTGGGTGAGCATCGTGAGTTGCAATTTCCGTCTTCAGGTTGTCAACAATGTTGACCAAGATGGGGAAAATTGGGGGCCCTCTGCTTATACATAAGAAGGACACCAACGTCTCTTCTGTATTGAAGACTAATAGGCTGAATGGTCCAGCAAGGACATGTAGAGAATTAGGATGAGTTGTCTTGTACGAGTCTCTACTTGATCCAACAGTTGGAGAAAAGACTGTGGGGCAAGACATCCAAGATAGTACTGCAACTTGTGTTTCATATAAGTTTCATTTAAGTTTCCTCGCAGGGAAGTTTCTGCGCTGCCTTGCTGCTTGTTGGGTTCTGCACGTGGTTATTGATTGTCAGTGAAGTGTCAAACTTTGCCACTTCATCACAGTCCACATGCTTTCTTCCACTCATCATTATGCCTATCCCAGTACCTAGCGCACTATCTAGTTATCGACATCGCTTACATTTTCTATCATCAAATGTTACCTGCTGGTTACCTATGTCTTCAAAATTCCTATTCCACCCCCAACTCATCTGCATCATTTGTTCCTCATTTTTCAAAGTACTTTGGGGAATACTGCATCTGTTATGGACTTGGAAAGTTTCGTAAACACCAGCGCCAGTACATCTGAAGGTTCTTCTTTCGTTTTTTCCTTTACTTCATGATACAACCAGCATGTGAGAACCAGATGTGTATGTTTGTGAAGATATTGTTGTTTTACGTGTACAATTTAAATTAATGGAGTTCAGTGTACATACAAAGTGCATGATCATGATCCTCTCTGTGCCTCAGATGCTTGACTCTTCTCACTTCCATTACCTCAACAAAGGTGTGTGTCTTGCATTACACATGACAGCAACTCGCAAATGACGTTTACTGGCGGTAAATGGAGATTTACAGCTATCCGAGACCAAAGAATAACTTTGCGGTATATATATATTTTTATATTTTGCTGTATATATATATATTTTTATATTTTGCTGTATATATATATATATATATATATATATATATATATATATATATATATATATATATATATATATATATATAATATATATATATGTATATATTGGTGTATACTGGCAGCAGGGTTTCTTTTATGTATGTCTCATTGAATATGACAGCATATTCCGTATTTACTATTTTCTGATTTAGGGCTTCTATCCCTCTTACTAATGCTCTTGCATCAGGGTTCAACTGTAAGAGGAGTTCCCCAAAAGTCATGTTGATTTAGGTGAAGAAAAGAATTGAATAACTGCCTCGTGTTTTCTTTTCTTATATATATATATATATATATATATATATATATATATATATATATATATATATATATATATATATATATATTATATTCATGTTCTGTCCGTAATAAAAATTGTGCATGTATACAATGGATGCAAAGATGTATTCTAGACATCTCGCCCCACACAAAGGCCACACCAGGCGGAAGGTATCAGAGCAAGACGCCACACAATGCCTCACCACTTAACACCGACATCCAGACATCTCAGCGTTTACTGCAGAGGGAAAACGTTCACTCCTCTGGTTCCTGCTGACACCGTCTCCACGCGGGTCTCCAAAAATATTTTCCTATCTGTAGGACCTTCAATGAAGTCCCAGTGAAAGTTGCTTATTTGCATAGCGCAGCGACATCTGGGGCGTTTGTTTGGCTGTGAGTCTGAGGGAGTCTTGCATGGATGCCCACGAGTGCTTGTGTCTGTGCTTGCAGGATGGAGCATTGGTTCCCTTACCTGGCCTTTCCAGCTTTTCAGTCAATTAATAATATAACTAACATTCCTCGTGTTTTCTTTCGAAGTTACTAATTGATTCCTGCTTCTATAATCTCAGGTAGTCTGATCCGTTACTTCTCCGTCACATCTGCGTCTCACGGTTCTTCCCCTTGGTCTCTTGTTCTACCGTATCTCATCTTTAGCATAGTAGTTATGTCTACTAACATATATATATATATATATATATATATATATATATATATATATATATATATATATATATATATATATATATATATATATATATGTTGTACCTAGTAGCCAGAACGTCGTACTTGGCCTACTATGCAAGGCCCGATTTGCCTTGTTTCTGGTTACTATACAATATGAACATGGTTTTAATGTTATTGGATATCTCGCCAGATAATTTGATGACGTTTCCAGGAATGGGTAATGGAGCCAAGTGTAAGACGTTCTACCTGACGTGCACTTTCTCGACCTCTGAATTCTCGACCTTTCTCGACCTAATTACATGAATACCTTTATAACATATAAGAGAGACGACAGTACTCTATTATGTTGTTAATGACTAATGACAGTTAGAGTGTCATAGCTTCAATCAGAATCTCCGAGCACCACCTCCGGTTGGGGAAGGAGAGGGTGTGGACAAAGGGGAAAGATGCAGCTGATTGCTAAGGAAAAGGGTATAGCTTATACCAATGGGGAAAATATGTAACATATCTAAAGGCAATGAGTGGACCTGACATGAAAACTGAGAGGAGTAATCTCACTGCAAAAAAAGAAGGGTGTATCTGAGACCGACGAGGAAAAGGTTATCCTCATAACCAAAGGGAAAGGTGAAGCTCATAACCAAAGGGAAAGGGTGAAGGTCATAGCAAAATGGGAAAGGGTGGAGCTGATAGCCGTAGTTCCCCGCCAGAGCCGTAGATGCAACCAGCCGTGGAGGAGCGCAAATCATGGCTGTGTTCTCCGACTTTGGCATGAGCGGCTTGGAAGATGAGCGAGGAGAAAACCTTTCAGAGTAACTCATTGGAATTGTCTTCTCTTTGTGTTGCGTGTGTGTTTGTTGGTGTATGTTCGCGCATGTGTGTTTATGTAAAGGATGTGTGTGTGTATACATTCATGCATATGTATATGGACATTTGCATGCATGCAACAATTTTTGCTTGTGCTTTGTGGCATAAAAAATATAAATATCGCGTGGTTAACAATGCCTTCAACTTTAGATTTCTTCGGCATTTTCTAAAGAAAACAAAAGACATTGAGAAAATAAAAGGAAAAAGAAAGGGAAAGAAGAAAGCGAGAAAAAGATGGAGAGGAACAGAAAGAGGAAGATGAAGAATGAAAAAGATTTATCCAGTGAAGGAAACGAGATAGAATTGGGACTAGAATCTCCAAGAGTCGTAGCTTCGAATTCTGAGATAGGTGAGAGGGTTATGTAGCGGTTGGAGTGAGAGAGGGAGAGTGATGTAGAGGGAAGAGTGAGTTGTGTATAAGGGAGAATGGAGAGGGTAATATTGAGAGGAGTCCGGTCGTCGCGGCATGACGATGCATCGGTAATGAAACAACTATTATTCGTTGGGAGGTGATTGGGAGAAAGGGGGAGAGGGGAAGGGGTGTTAAGGGTCTTTTGTTGCCTCCGTATATCACGTTCGCTCGATCTGTTTCCGTTCACTTTGACCATTTATCCATTCCGGCCGGTTTGTGTTTTGTCTGGCGCCTGCACCAGTGCCTGTTAGACCCAAGAATTTATTTCAGTCGGCTTAGTCCTGTGGGATCGGATCGAGAACGTCGGGGAGAAGTAAAACAAAACCGCTAAAGTTGTTTACTTTATTTCCGCACCACGTCACCAGCCTTCACGTGTCTGTAGAGGAACAAACTGACCTTGTACTTCGATTAATAGTCAGGCAATAGATAATCTTCAGCATAAGGAGCTCGGACAGTTGGAAGGTTTATCTTTCCTCTAATAAATCTTGCACATTGTTAAAGTGACAGTCTCCTGCATGGGACTATCCCAGTTGGCCTGGTGAAGTATTATTAGGAATCTAATTAGGGGTGAAAATGCTGAAAGATTTGTTCTCGATTAGCTGCGTAATGAACTTGTAATTATTACTTCAAATACTGAATAATCTCTAAATGTGCTTGTAGAACAGCTCCCACTAATTCACCATTAGCATTGCACAGGGATTTGAATGTGTTAAAATTCATCTATACTCATACATCTAAAGAAATGTATATTTATACATCTAAAGAAATCTATATCTATACATCTAAAGAGAAGCATTAACTGGTCCGATTAGCAGTTGTAAAGATAAAGATTTAGTTTTCATGAATATTGCTTTCAGAATTAAGTCATACTGTCTCAGTTTGGGCTCTCGAATATGGTTGACACCTGACGAAGTAGGTATCCAATGGTAAAAATAGGCACCTCGTTGAAAGGTACCAAGATTTCTGGGCATCGAAATCACTTGTTATTTGTCCCATTCGCTTCATTTCCTTCTGTTTCCTTGAGGATTTGGCAATAATTATAAATATATGTGAATTTGTTTTGTATGTGGTTGAATAGTATTTGCCTTAAGCATTCGACCAAACTTGGCATGAAGGTAAATAGTCTTTACGAAGAGACCACATGCTATTAGCAGTTTCCGTACAGTCCCCAGGGGCACCAAGGAGAGAGGAAAGCACATACAACAAATGCAATTCGAATTTTGGGAAGAGGGTTGGAAGTTATAGTACAGACCGTAGTGAAGCTGTTCATCCAGTGATAGGACGAATGTCGTGTGTTGCAAGCTGTTTATTTATGTGTCTGTGTGAGTCTTTGGTCTAGTACTCATAATAATCGTAGCACAAACATTTTATCATAATGACTTTTGTATATGTGACTATTCTACATATTTTTAAAATTCAAGCTAGTGGCTTTCACCATTTAATAATGCAATCTAACTAAGGCTTCATTCATATTTTATGTTCATGAAGTTGTGGTAAAAAGGCTCGTCGTGGTTAAAAACACTAATTTCAGATGTCTGGTAGTATAATAAAATAATTATTTATGACGTTATCAGCCTCATTCGGTGGAGATTTTGCCTAGTACAAAATGCCAGGCTGTGATGTTTTCTCGAACTGCTCGGTTAGACTAAGTATTTGTAGTATGTGAATATTATAAAGACTTTGGAAATCCCTTAACTTTATCTTATTTGTGTAGATTGGTAACAACCACATAGTGTTAGGGAGAGATAGCAGCAAATACTGGACTGATCTCTTTATAGTTGTAATGCATCGTTACTTTGTGAAAACATAAGTAGTTAGTGGCAGCTTCCAGGTGGGTGATTGGCCTCTTGAGGTCAAAATAACAATGGTAACCATTTTACTGGTGTTGTGATATCCACTAATGCTTAATGGGAATAATTCCAAAATAAAGTCCTGGCTGATAAATTTTTGTATTAGTATCTTTAAATCTACTGTATGTAGGTATCAGCCATAATGTGTATGGTATATATGTGTTAACTTCTCTTAAGATGTGTGAAAGCAGGAGATACCAAGTAATCACAATTTCATACCAACACGTATACACAGATGTGTATAACTGTATATGTCCGTGTGAATACCAGTATATGTGTCCATATATTTTCCTAAAGTTACCTCAGGGGACCCCATCTTTAGGGACCTCGACGGGTAGAAGAAGGTGGTGGATTGCCCCGGTCCCCCTCCTTCCTCCCTGTTATTAATGAGGATTTTTCCAGTTGAATTTTAACTGAATTAATGTATATGTGAGTGTGTGTCATCTGTGTTTATGTATTTATCAAAATAATAAATATGTACAGCCATTACCTTTCAAATGTATGTTTGTATCTTAAAAGACATTTGTATCTTCCGTTCATAAAGATACTAGCATTATCTTTGTTACTTTACTACTGTAACCATATGTATACTCTACATCAATAATTTTCTTTTCTATTAGTAAATGTTCCATACCAGCCAATTAATTTTATATATGTAAAATCTTTTAATACGAAGGAAACATGCAAAGATTTTATATTTTATAATCCTGTACATATATATATATATATATATATATATATATATATATATATATATATATATATATATATATATATATACATATATATATATACATATATATATATACATATATATATATACATATATATATATATATATATATATATATATATATATATATATACATATATATATATATATATATATATATATATATATATATATATATACATATATATATGTATATACATATATATACATATATATAATATTCAAATTTTTTAGTGTTGGCATTTTTCCTTACTATTTAGCCTGAACACGACTGCAGATAAAATAATGAAGCCGCTGTGCAGAGAGAATTATTTTAGCTCTCCGCATAGACGCGTACTTTTTACTAAAAAATTTTTATATACTATATAGTGAAACTCATAATTGTGACCACCCACCTGTGTGTTCGTATTCAAACTTATTTTTCAGTGATGCCTGGAGCATTATTTTTTGGGGGTCGGGGGTCTCCATGAAAATAAGAAATTTGTTTAGTTTTTCTTCTGGTCCGCAAGGAAAGGCATTTTTAAAAGTATCCATGAAAAGAAAATCCTGCCTTCTGTCTTTAAACAGGAGCAGCAACCACACATCCAACAACAATATTATGTTCTCACTTCACAAAATACGTGGCTGTTCTCTTCCGGTTATGCCTCAGTTTACATTCCCAGGTTTAATTTTAATACATAATCCAAAAAAAAATTCTTACCAAATACACCCACAAGTTTCTCTCCACACACATAAACAACGACGTTTCTCTTGACATACAATCTCAAGTTCTTTTCCACATATAATCCCAGACATGTTTCTTTTCACGAGCAATCATTAAATACTCCTTCGAAAGCAAACCCTGAAAGTTTCACTTCCAACAAAGCTATAAATTTATCTTCATACACAAGCCGAAACGTTTCTTTTATCTCACCTTTAACACAATGAAACAAATTCTAATAACGTACCTGACATAACGTTCCCTCTGGGAAACTCCGGGGACATGAACACACACTGCAGCTCTCTCTTTATCCAAATAAAACATGACACAAACCAAGCAGTTTGTCCTGGCCCGAATTTCTCCCATTAATCACTTGCTGTTATTTGTCTCTCTTGCAGACTTTAGAAGTGACGAGTCCTCAAGACCGGAGAAGGAACCCACTGAAGGAGGCAAGGATATATATCACGGTATCCCACATTTATATATATAGTGCCCATATAATCTTATCAGTGTTTTCTTTAATTTTGTTTTTTATTTAAACTTTCTTAAGGGGTTCCCTCCTGATAGTCGCCGCCTCCTCCAACAAGGACAGGCTGCTTTTTCTTTATATATACATATATATATATATATATATATATATATATATATATATATATATATATATATATATATATATATATATATATATATATATATATTACCTTTCCCAACACTACAGGGGATTTGAACCTTACGTAGACGCTCAATAAAGTTCACATCGGTAAGAAAATCGAAATAGTTATGAATTTTATTAAAGCGATACCTGAGGGCCAGAACCGCTGAGTGATAAACTTCCTCCCATGTCATATATATAAATATATTTCAGATTATATATATATATAAAACTCATTACTTGCTTTCCTTCTTTGTGGTTTACGATTAGCTCGAGCGCTAGTTTCCCACATATATTCAGTAATAATTTGGAAATATGTACCTTGGATTTTGTATCATAAAGGATATTTTGCTGATAAATTTTTGTCTATTCAATCGTAAGATAAAATAATTATTGTATCCTTGAGAGAATGCATGCATTTTCAAGTAATGAATTTTTGGCTCACGCAAGATTCTTTTCTTATGCATAATACACATGTAAATACTTCACATTTTATATATATATATATATATATATATATATATATATATATATATATATATATATATATATATATATATATATATATATATATATATATATATTAGTTACAGTAAACTACATATTTAACCTGCACAAACCTTTCAACATGTTCAGTGGTCAGGTAGATGTAAACTTAAGGGCAACGGACCATAGACGGTATTTATATATGCACAACTACATTTAAATCAGGAAAACCCGCTCAACTGTACATAAACCCGTATATAAACTGACCAAGAAAATGTATAACACCCAGCATACTTTCCATATTCAATCAATATATACATAATAGTATGCATGCGCAGCGACATTTGCGCTGACAGTTACCCACCCAACACATATGTATGCATATATTAAAAAATACAATTTTCTGCATGTATTATAAACCTCTTAGAATATTCAACTCTTTATTTTATGTCAATTTCTTTTCCCGATCGGTTGCCGCGAGACCCAAAATGGAAGCTCTAAACCAACTCTGCAGGAATCTCTGTACTAGCTCTACTGGAAAATATGTACTTCCTCTTTATAAGCTCTGCAGTAAGCACTGTATATTTTTCTGTACCAGCTCCGTGCAAGTTCTTCAGGATGCTCTGTACCAGCTCTTGATAAAGATGTGCACTAGTTTTGTAGGAAACTGAGTACCAGGTTTAAATAATTGTGTACTAGCTCTGTACACAATTTCCCTCCAGGAAACTCTTTGCCAGGTCTTCAGGCAGCACTAATTCTGACCGGCTCTGCAGAAAGCTTTGTTCCAGCTCTTTAACCAGCTCTGCAGGAAACTCTATACCATTTCTGCACGAGAAAACACCAATTTAAAGTTTGAACATTTACTTGTGTTCAATCTCCTGGAATTGATTTGCAGTTATAATTTATTTCAGAACACGTTGATTTGTTTGACTGCCATTGACCTGCCTCATTGAATATGATGCGAGATGTTTTTTTTTTCTCTGCGAAACAAAACATTTTATTTTTTATTTAGTGTTCAGCCGTTTGTTTTCATTTGATGTTGTTCTTGACGAATATCGGTTGATAATTGTTTTAATCGTCTTTATTAACTACAATTCGTATGTTAATATTATGCAAAATTATAATCAATGCTTAAATAATTCGGCTACTCTACACACAAACACACACACACACACACACACACACACACACACACACACACTTGGGCAATCTTTTGTTTAGTTACGGTATTGGACTGCCAGTGGAAAATCTCTAGGAGCTTAGATTCGAATCCTAGGCGTTGTAATGTTATGTAGAGCCTTGTGTACATATATATTTATAGATTATACAAGTAGAGTACTGCTCTACAAATGGTCTCCTAGTATTATGCCACTATAAGCTTTATATAAATAATTAGCATGATTTAGATCTAATAGTCTCTTGTTTGAATTTCCGTTTAATTAATTTTAAATAGGCAAACTACAGGTTTTCCCTTGTGTTTGTATATAAAAAACCTGCTTAAGAGTACATGTTCCATGTGAGTTTTCCTGATTTCATGGTACTTTCATGATTTTTTTTCAATACCTTTTATGCAATAATTCCTGGTCTCAGAAGTAGGCCTTTATAAATTGATCTAAGATTCTGCGTGAATTTATCAGTTGAAAATTAAATTATATTTATAATATAAAGATTCTTTTTCACTGTACGATTATATCGGTCATTCAATTAAAATTTCCAGAAGTTTATATTAACAGAACCAACCCCCCCCCTCTCTCTCTCTCATCTGCCAGAGTTCTCAGATTCAATGCATTTTTCTTAAATTCGATTTTGCTTTTCAGTATCATACGTCCGACGGAAGTGCCATAAGAGATCAGTATCAAACAATTTTCAATATACATGCATACATAAATACATACATACATATGCATACATACTTCGAGATTTGAATTGAATAATTTCCTTGGACTGTTCATATAAAAGTTTATTTTTGTTCGTACATTGAGAAAACAGTTGTGAGAGAGCGTGTCGAGAATTTGAATCATTCTTGTATGCGTTGGAGTGAAGGACGATAATACCATCTCGAGTTCGCGCCTCTGAGAAAGCTCAACACATTATTTTTTCTTAAGCCAATTCCTAGGCGAAAAGTGGAGCAATGTATTATTTATCCGAGTCTTGGATTCGCTTTACATCCGGAGAGAACTGTCGATATCCTTCACGTCGGAATAAAAGATATCTGCCTACATTTAAATATCAAGTTTTACTTGTTTATTATAACAGCTCCTGACAGTACTGTGCATATATAGAAATGCCATTGTTTTTGCATATATGCTTGTTCGTGTGTTTGTTGGAGGCTTATCTAACGTGGGATATTTTATTGTCCCTGCGGGTAGCTTGACTTAGTTCTCGATCCCTGAATCCCAGTTTTTGTATCTGCTGCTTATAAACCTCCTGACGATATAATGTTCTGTCATATTTTTTTCTGAAGCCATGAATCAAGGAAGATAGATCCTATGATCTGTAATCCATGCGTGCTTCATTTTGCTTATCTCTCGCAGTGAATACTAGTATTTTCTTATACTTCTCCTACTTAACAGTGTCTCTATACTTTCCAAGTGTGTTCCTTCGTACTGGCTTCCCTCATCTGGAAAAGACTATATCTATCTACGTAATATTATTTTATCAGTATCTTATACGTAGTGCTCATGTCACTTCTGGCTTAAGGTTTAAGTTTTTTTAATCTATCCTCATTACTCAACTAATATCGTATACTAATGTAGTGAATCATCTTAAAACAACGCTTACCACGTTGACAATCCTTCAGTTCACTATAATTTTAATTCCTGTCTTGTCAGGTTCTCTCTTATCCAGTCTGACACCTTTTCAGTTACTGGAACACGAATGAGTTGATAACCTACGCTAATTTTGAATATCAGTTTATAATAAATATCAAATACGTTTAAATGTTAAATTCTTGCTTAACTATATGACCAAATGCTGTTAAAACACAATAATTATGTCAAATCACTAATATTTAATATTCTGATTAGCTTTTATAAATTTGAGAAAGTATTCATGTGATGATCGACAAACGCTATGAACCTGACCACTTGACAAAACCCCTAGAATTAGTATATACTGGTATTACACACGCACACACACAGACACACACACACACGCACACACACATACACACACACACACACACACACACACACACACACACACACACACACACACACACACACACACACACACACACACACACACACACACACACAGAGCACGGTCTTGCAGCCGATTGAACAGATTTCGGGGGTGGTAGTCCTAAGGTTCCGGGTTCGATTCCCGGTCGAGGCAGAAACACATGAGCAGTTTCTTTCACCTGATGCACGTATTTACCTAGCAGTAAATAGGCACCTGGGAGTTAGATAGCTGCTACGGGCTGCATCCTGGGGATCTGTATGTGTGTGCTTGAGAGAAATATATGAAATAGAAAACTCGGAAAGTAGAAAAAAACTCGGTCGACCTGAAAGGCGGAGTCCAAGAGCTCATAGCTCGATTCTGCACGCACAAATAGTAAATACACACAAACACACATATACAAACCTTAAATGTTTCACACACACACACACACACACACACACACACACACACACACACACACACACACACACACACACACACACACACACACACACACACACACAGACACACACACACACACACACACACACATATAAACGCACATACACCTTCTCCCGTGTCGCAGTGCGGTACTATCAATAACGACCATGACAGCAGGTTTTGATAACGGCGATATAACCCTTACCAACCCACCACCAAGTGACAGATTTTTTTTAAGACTGCCACGAATTCTCGTTTTCGCCCTTTGATGGGAAAATCAATTTGACGTCTTGTTTTGGTAAACTTATAATGTTTTATTTTGTGAGATTTTTGGTTTTATTGTTTAGTATTTATTGCATAATGTGAAGATCGTTCATCCCTCTGTTGTGAGTGTGTTGTGTTCGGGTCTTGTGAGGCATGTACTTGTATACATGTACTTGTATACATGTACTTGTATACATGTACTTGTATTCATATACTTGTATACATGTACTAGTATTCATATACTTGTATACATGTACTTGTATTCATGTACTTGTATACATGTACTTGTATACATGTCCTTGTATACATGTATTTGTATAAAAGCCACGTTACTGGAAACCTTGGGACGCTTGTATTGGTGACGTAGGCATCGTTGCTGGAAACCGTTTGACTTACAATGTTATCATTAGTGTCATTTGAACTCTCTTATTGGTTTCATTTTAGAAATGATGTTTATGTATCATCTCTGTTTATATATTTTCTTGTTCTTTTAAATTGTAAGCATTCACGGACGAACAAACAAAAATATTAAATAATATTAAGTAGTTGATAATATATAATATTGTTTAGTTTACTAGTTTTAGAGCAGTGTGCCCATGGACAGGGAAGTGCACCTGTTTTAATGCCAAAGTCCAGCAGTCAACACAAACATAAGAGAATAGTTAACTTAAATACAAATATATATGTATACCAAGGGTAACGTAAACTTGTTGACACGTTTGGATATTCTTAAGAACCTGAGGACTTACATTTTCATTGCACGACTGAAATAAATTTTATGTAGGAGAGCTCTATTTAGTACCCTAATTACACTAGGTGTCTAATTTTGTGACATCTATTGAGAGAGAGAGAGAGAGAGAGAGAGAGAGAGAGAGAGAGAGAGAGAGAGAGAGAGAGAGAGAGAGAGGGGAGGGGGGGGGGGGGGGGCGGCATAATAGAGAGCTAGCAGCTAGTAATGTATTTCGTCTTGCATCTTGCCTGACAGAACGCGATCGTACATTTTAAGCAAATAAAAATGTATTGACGGTCTTTTGTGGTAGATGGGCAGTGTTCTGACCTGTGGGTGTGTGGGTGTGTGGAAATGCATTAAAAGAAATTTCCAGATTTTTGTATAATGCACAATTAGTGCAATATAGCCTTTGTAACAAGTCTCACTTGAACATGAACGGGGTTAATATTCATGAGCGTAATTGGATGTCAGATTAGATTCAGCGGGGAATAAAAATGATATGATATGTACATTAAAGCTGTACTGATGTAAAGGATTTCATGTCAGTGTCGTTTGCATTGAACTGGATTAACCGTACTCCAGTTATTCCGTGTCGTGTCGGTGTCCGTGTCGGGTTATTTTAATGTTTTGCGTTTTGTATAGAAAGGTCCTGTGTAAGAAGGTCAACATCGTTACTATAAATACTATCTAAACAGGAGGATGGTCTGTTATCCTTAGTAACTGCTACAACCTCACTACTATCCCTCCACTCCAATGTTGTCCACCCCATCCCACCTTCTTCCCATCTAAGAACACAAGAATGAAGGAAACTGCAAAAGGCCTATTGACCCGTGAAAGGCAGCTCCTGTTTTAACTATAAGAACAAATATAAGATGTTCCCTCTACCACTAAAAAATATATATGCTCTTAATCCGGTAAAATCGTGGATCGGCAACTGTCCCCAAGCGAAATATATCTATTCGGTCCATGGTGTAGAGAAAAGAATTCTGCTGGATTTCGAATGCGAAATAGAAGAAATGTCAGCTGACCTGAAAATTTGTTTAAAAGATCACTTTAAACATTTCAGTGTGTGACGGAGGATTGAGGTGTTTGAAGGATGAGTGAGGTAATGAGGGATGGGAGAGGTTTGTGAGGGATGAGTGAGGTGTATGGGTGATAAAGAGAAGGTATGGGTGATAAAGACATGAGTGAGGTGTGTCAGAGGTGAGAGGGGTGAGTGAGGGATGAGTGAGGCATGTTAAAGATGAATGAGGTGTGTGTGAGGAATGAATAGACCAAAATCTAGATAAGAACCAAAATTACCGTCGTCGTTCAGAAAACATATTGCTTCTTGGCCCCACAGTTCAGCCTTCCGCCTGACGATGAAAAACTACCGAGCGTCAAACAGCACCAAATGTCACACCAACTGTTGTCAGTTAATAAACACAAACGTTGCTTATATAAAATAAACGTAAGTCATAGGTGTATGTATTATTGTTGTTTCATTAACTTTACTAACATTCATTATTTCAGCCGCTGATGTTTCTCTCACCCTCTCTGATTTGTCATGTTTCCCATCGGTCAGTTTTGTTATAGCTCGTCTACTTATGGCTACTTCATTATCTTTTGTTATAGCTGCTCTACTTATAGCTAGTTTATTATCTTTATCATAACTGGTCTACTTATGGCTGGTTTATTACTTTCTATTATAGCTACTCCACTTCTGGCAATCATCTCTTTCATTCAGTAATTTTAGCTCCACATTTCCATTCACTGCGGCAATTTTTTAGTCAGCCTTAGTGTTTATCTTCTGTAACATAACTACATTTTCTTTGTATTCATATTTTAACCTTCGTCATTCCCTCTCCCTTATCGATCATCTTACTAATTCTCATACTTTTATTTTTATTTTAATTTGTTGCTTCATTTTCCTTTCTCACATGTATCTTTCTTGTCGTCCTCTCTTCCACTTATCATTATTCCCAGCTTTATTATTCTCTGGCACTTCATCTCTCTCCCTGCTCTGTCATTTCCTTTCAGGTATTTCACATCTTCTTATATATCTCATCCAGTGTCTCTAATGCTTCCTTCCCTCTACCATATTATTCTTCGTCTTCGTCATATTCTTCTTCATTTTCTTCTTCGGTGTATTATTCCTTCTCAATGTGGGATGTAACTGAACCGTTTAATGTGTGTGAGGCTAACAGGTTAAACAGTGGTTCGTAATGTGAGGGCAACAGGTGCATCAGTGCTGCTTACTGTGGGGGAGTGAGGCTACAGGTGCATCATTGCTGCTTACTGTGGGGGAGTGAGGCTACAGGTGCATCAGTGCTGCTTACTGTGGGGGAGTGAGGCTACAGGTGCATCAGTGCTGCTTACTGTGGGGGAGTGAGGCTACAGGTGCATCAGTGCTGCTTACTGTGGGGGAGTGAGGCTACAGGTGCATCAGTGCTAATTAATGAGGTGGGCGACAGATGCATCATTACTACCTAATGACGAGAGCTACAGGTGCATCATTGCTACTTAACGAGGAGAGCGGGTTTTTCGTCCCTGGAGTATATTCCAGATCAGAGGTGTCCCATTCTATTTTAATATATTATTTAATTGATCACAACTATTGTGGAATTAGAGGGAAACCTATCAAAAAATTTCCAGAAGCAAGGTAGAGGTGTACAGTGACGAGCCAGTCACTGCTCGGTGGTAGAGACACGTAGTCTCCTGCACTTGTATGTGATGCAGATTAAACTATTACGGAAATCTACATATCTATTGGTATTCTGAAAAGCTCTTCGATACCTCCAGTTCTGGAATCGTGTTCCTCTTTTCGTTTTGGACGTTGTCTGTGGGAGGTTTTGTGATGGGTTCAGTCTTTTAAATTATCTATATTTTCTGGATGAATGTATTTCAGATGTAGGTAAGTATGTTAGTGTACATGTGAATAAATATGTATGTGTGTATCCATATTTGTAGGTATTGTCAGATGTGAGAATATGGATCCCAGTGCATTGAGTATATTTGGACATTTCCTGTGAAATGATTGAAGAGTTTACATGGAGATAGTAGAGTTACTTTTCATGATAGTGATGAGATAATTGTCGAAGTGTTGAAATGATGCAGTTCTATAGGAATGCAGTTGAGCCTGCTCTATGTGTCGAAGACATACTTGGGTTTTGAGTTATAATGCTACATGGTTGAAGTGTGCACGTGATGTAACTATCAAGACCTGGGAATAACGTAATTTAAAAAGCAGGTCGAGGATCGGTAGTGTGTTAGGAATATTTAACACACGAAACAGGAATATTTAAAAAGTAAGAAAATGGAAGAATTGAAGCCACTACCGTGACTGTAATAAAAGTACACGATAACCACACAAATAATAAGATAAAAGACAAAACAGTTGGGTCAGTTTTAGTGCATGAAGACATGTGAAATAATGTATAAAGAAAATAAATATAAAATATATTATTCATTCCCCATCAATGGGAAGGTAGAAAGCGTATAAAGAACACAAGGGATGGGAACATCCGTCACTCGAGGAAGATATGTTACCAAAGTGTCGTAATGTTTTACTCGACGTTTTCGTAACATCGTAGGTGCTCTGTCGTAGGAGGCTGTTACAGCTGGCGGTTAGATTAATTAAGTTAAAGTAATTTATTTAAGTTCATTATATTGTGGAATTTTGGAAGTACCAACAGTGGGCTATGGATCAATCCGTCTTTGTTTCTGAAGAATTGTTTCTCACGCACATAAATAGGTTTCTATACTCTATTGATGTGGGAAATATTATGGTCCCTAAAGAGAGCTTTCTCATTGTCAGCAATGGAAGAGAAAAGAGAGGAGGAGAAGCTGGTAGAGGGGTGAGGAGCTGGGAGAAGGAAGAGACGCAGCTAGCAGGGGGAAGAAAAGCTGAGAGAGGTGGCATACTGCTCGTATAGTGATAGAGAAAAGCGACCACGTTGATGAGAATGAGTAGGAGAGAGAGAGAGAGAAAGAGAGAGGGGACGCTGGGAAGGTTATTGTTTGGATGTTATCGAATAAGACGAGGAGGGAAAGAGCAAGTAAAAATACTGATGGAGAGGGTAAGAAAACAAGAGGGTGGAATAGATAATTAACAGGGGGAATAAATAGAGTGTAAAAGACACAAATGTGTCGGCAAGCAGCCATGCATACGGGTAAACAGAGACAGGAACGAAAGTAAACAAACAAACAGGCAGCAAAGCAAACAGGCTAGCATGTAGGTAGGCAGATACATACACAAACACCCTGAAATTAAAGATAAACATGGAAACGGGATAGACAATCGTGGGCTGCAGAGCACAAATACACACAAGCAGCATCACATACGTATGTGATATACACAGCATCACATACAAACCACAAACACTAACGATAAATCAAAACCGCGTAAACTATATGACAAAGAACAAATCTTCACCAGTTGTTTAATTTTTATATGGATTAAAATAGTTCCTAAAGTTACCAAAGAGAGTGGGGCGGAGGGACAGTTCCGTCAAGCAAATGACTTTGAAAGCCAACCATTTAGGACCGAACACTGCTTATGAATTATCCCTGACATCTACATACCCTGGAGGATCCACGCCTACCTCCCACTGAGGCAATATGGAGATTGCCTCAGAGATCCCACCTCCTACACCTCCCCCTCCCTCTGAGGTGGAGGCCAAGGGAGTTCCACACCTTACCTACAACTGAGACAGCGACAAAGGGTATTAATACCCACGCACAACTGAGGCAGTGACCATTGGGAACTCACACACACATCTACAACTGAGACAGTAACCAGGGTGGACAAGCCCCACTTACAAATGAGACAGTGTCGGACACTGCTTGATAATGCTATGGGATAAACATCAGAAGATAGAGCATGAGAGAAGGTTCTTGCTGTGAGATAAAGAATTATGTTATCGTTACACATTCGTCACACTAGATGGAAGTAAGAGTTATAGTAATATAAAGAATAACAAACACAAATACGAGAACAGCATAAAATTTAAAAAAGTAAGACAACCTGCGCAGCATTCACACAACCACACACTTGTCTATTGAATTAAAAAAACTCCAGAGATATGCAACTAGACTTGTTCCTGAGATGAGGGGCTTAAGCTATGAGGAAAGACTGAGGGAACTGGACCTTACCACACTGGAAGAAAGGAGAGATAGAGGGGATATGATAACAGCATATGAGATTCTAAAGGAAATTTGTAAGGTAGACAAAGCAATATTGTTCAAAACTAGGAACAGCAGAACGAGTAATCATAGATGGAAACTCTCGACACTAACGAGTCACAGAGACGCCAGAAAGAACATTTCCAGTGTCAAGAGCTGTCAATAAACGGAACAGGTTAGACGTAGAATTTGTAGAAGATAATTCGACTCAACGTTTTTAAATGTAAATTTGATAAAAGCGTGAAAAATGAGCATGAATCTTGAGAACGTTCGGAAGGCGAGAAAAATACCTCGACTCTGCAAGCCCATGTTGGTGAGTATACGCACACGCACGCACACCCGCACGCACCAAACAGCACATGGTATTATAGGAGGAGACAAGGACGCGAGGAGCGTGGTGGCAGCACCGGCGGCGGGGACGTTCTAAACAAAGGCATCCACACACAGTATGGCGGACGGTAATGGGACCCGTGTCAACAGTGGGGCAGGCAGCCGGTATTGTTTCCCCACACAATTTACGGGGGGTAATGAGTGCATTTTTCCCTTATTTGGCACTCAATTGAGAGTTGCGGGTGGACGAGTTTGAGCAACATGGGACCAAGTTTTTCTCTCTCTCTCTCTCTCTCTCTCTCTCTCTCTCTCTCTCTCTCTCTCTCTCTCTCTCTCTCTCTCTCTCTCTCTCTCTCTCTCTCTCTCTCTCTCTCTCTCTCTCTCTCTCTCTCTCTCTCTCTCTCTCTCTCTCTCTCTCTCTCTCTCTCTCTCTCTCTCTCTCTCTCTCTCTCTCTCTCTCTCTCTCTCTCTCTCTCTCTCTCTCTCTCTCTCTCTCTCTCTCTCTCTCTCTCTCTCTCTCTCTCTCTCTCTCTCTCTCTCTCTCTCTCTCTCTCTCTCTCTCTCTCTCTCTCTCTCTCTCTCTCTCTCTCTCTCTCTCTCTCTCTCTCTCTCTCTCTCTCTCTCTCTCTCTCTCTCTCTCTCTCTCTCTCTCTCTCTCTCTCTCTCTCTCTCTCTCTCTCTCTCTCTCTCTCTCTCTCTCTCTCTCTCTCTCTCTCTCTCTCTCTCTCTCTCTCTCTCTCTCTCTCTCTCTCTCTCTCTCTCTCTCTCTCTCTCTCTCTCTCTCTCTCTCTCTCTCTCTCTCTCTCTCTCTCTCTCTCTCTCTCTCTCTCTCTCTCTCTCTCTCTCTCTCTCTCTCTCTCTCTCTCTCTCTCTCTCTCTCTCTCTCTCTCTCTCTCTCTCTCTCTCTCTCTCTCTCTCTCTTCCCTTATTTGGCACTCAATTGAGAGTTGCGGGTGGACGAGTTTGAGCAACATGGGACCAAGTTTCTCTCTCTCTCTCTCTCTCTCTCTCTCTCTCTCTCTCTCTCTCTCTCTCTCTCTCTCTCTCTCTCTCTCTCTCTCTCTCTCTCTCTCTCTCTCTCTCTCTCTCTTCCCTTATTTGGCACTCAATTGAGAGTTGCGGGTGGACGAGTTTGAGCTATAACATAGGACCAAGTTTCTCTCTCTCTCTCTCTCTCTCTCTCTCTCTCTCTCTCTCTCTCTCTCTCTCTCTCTCTCTCTCTCTCTCTCTCTCTCTCTCTCTCTCTCTCTCTCTCTCGTTCTTTCTATCTCCTTTTCTTTGCTTTCATTCCTTCCTTCCTTCCATCCTTTCTTCGTTCGTTCGTTCCTTCCTTCCTTCCTTCCTTCCTTCCTTCCTTCCTTCCCTCCCTCCCTCTCTCCCCTACTTCCTTCCTTCCTATCCCTTACCTCCTTTCCTCCTTCTTTCGCCTAGTTCCTTCCCTCCCTCTATCCCCTATTTCCATCCCTCTCCCTCCATGCCCCAATCCTGCCTCCGTTCTTTTCCTGTTACATAATCATTCCGTGCCTCCTGCTTCATTCCTTCGTAGATCATTCTGAGCTGATCTTGAGCCAAACTAAATTCCC
This sequence comes from Procambarus clarkii, assembly GCF_040958095.1. NCBI lineage: Eukaryota > Metazoa > Arthropoda > Malacostraca > Decapoda > Cambaridae > Procambarus > Procambarus clarkii. The sequence continues at coordinate 22,437,100 of NC_091158.1, forward strand.
TCCCACCTCATACAGAATATTTTTAGCATGGAAAATATAATTTCCAGGAGGGAATTCAATCCTGAACGCCAATATTGTGATCGTATTTACTTCCACGACAGCTATGTATCACAGTTCTCTCTCCAGCAGGCTCATAAAAACAGAATATAATTGAATATAAAGAGAGATGGGAAATCTCCTGGAAAAATATGCAGTGCTGGTATCGGCTGTTGGCTTCGTAAAGATGGGTAAATGCCCATTTGTATGAAGGGAAAATACGGAGCCTCTTGTGTTGGAGTCTTGGCGCATGATCAAGCTGATTGTGAGGAGGGTGGAGAACAGAGGCGAAGGGGAGTCCGAGGAGAGGTGAGGTCGGTAGAGGATAGAGATGAATGGGGAAGTAGAGATGAGAAAGGAATTAAAAGATAATTAGGAGAGCGTAACAGGAAATAGCTTCAAAGTATTTGGGAGCGGACTGACAACTTCTTTTCAGTCTGCGTTTCACGGTGTTAATACAATTATATTTATAATTCATAGTACACGCTCTTCTCCTTCCTACCTTCTGAAGACTTCCCGATAAGACTTCCCCTCTAATGAACAAATCCACGAGGGGCGTGATGAGGGTTCGAACTTACTCCCGGGATGATCCCAGACGCTGCCTTAGTCGACTGCGCCACGACATGATCTAACTCTCTCATGGTTCCCCTCTAACTTAAACGCTCCCTTTGGTAAGTCTCCCTGTGGCTAGATCCCGGACCAGCCCGTTACCCTAAGGTTTCCCAAGGTTAAGAAACTGCCGCCCAAACAGTGATGCCCTTCCCCCTGTCCCCTCTCCAACTACCATTGTCTGACTCTCCCTACAGTAACTCCCATTATCTTCTAAATAAGAATTGGTCGGATAGAAAATTTGTCAGATATCTGGATAATATAAATTATTGCGAACAGGATAACCAGAAATACAAAAATAATCAAATAACCTTATTATATAACATAATTATTTGTTCCTGATTTAACATAATATAATTGTGCATAATAAAAAAAAATTGAGAGCGATTTAATGAAAAAGAGTTGTATTTAAAATACTGCTCTGGAATAACCCATGCATGCATGTTGTTCCGACCCATCCCGGTAGCTTCAACCTGTCACTCAGGGGGAAGATGAGCCATAGAGATATTAGAAAAACTTTTTTTACTGTCAGAGTAGTTAACAAAATTAATGCCTTTGGAAGTGATATAATGAAGACAGACTCCATACAAACACAGTTTCAAATGTAGATATGATAGAGCGTCTTAGGTTCAGGAATCTGTACATAGGTGGATTGACAGTTGAGAGGTGGGGCTAGAGAGCCGAAACTCTCGCAAGCACAACTAGGTGAGTACACACAGGATGCGTTTCGTATCTCCCAACCCCGTTCTTCATGCTTAATATTTTACGCCTAATCGTCCACACAAAACAGTTTATTTTCACTTCCTGGGGAAAGGGAATTATCAGGGGACAGCGCCCAGCCATTCCGACTATATAGCATTTGGAATGGGCCAGGATAAGGATTTGGGATGGAATGCGGGGAAGGAATGGTGCCCAACCACTTGGACGGTCGGGGATTGAATGCAGACCTGCCAACCCGTTCTCGCAAATTCGTAAAGTCAATATTGACTTATTAACTACGTGCATAGGTGATATACTAAACATAGTAGATACCCTTAAAAAGATTCATAGAAAACACCGACCTTACCTAACCTTGTTAGTATCTTAAGATAAGCATCTTATTGCTTCGTAATTACAATTATTATTTAACCTATACCTATTATAGGTTAGGTAATAATTGTAATTACGAAGCAATAAGATGCTTATCTTAAGATACTAACAAGGTTAGGTAAGGTCGGTGTTTTCTATGAATCTTTTTAAGGGTATCTATTATGTTAAGTATGTCACCTATGCACATATTTAATAAGTCAATATTGACTTATTAAATTTGCGAGAACGGGTTGGACCTGCATGAAGCGAGACCGTCGTCCTACCGTCGAGCCCAAGTCGTTGGAATTTCAGTTCTTGAGATAACCTGCTCTCACGCTCCACCACCTTACCTGGCTTTTCCTTAACACAGTGATCGTATTCGACTCATTATGTTGTCTCTCCTTGCATGTCGGCCTCACACAGGAAGGCTTCGGTTCTTGACTCATCTAGATGAGAATTTTATCGGGCAGTATTCCGGAATGAGAGAAAGAGAGAGAGAGAGGGGGGGGTAGATAAGTTAGGCGCGCATGCAAGCATCAAGCTGGGAGAAATTGAAAGGGAGTCAAAAGGTGATGTGCAAATAGCAGGTGATTTTATTGAATGGTTGTAACCACGAGGTCGCTGTAGCCACATAAACGCAAGATTTCCCGTACCTTTGAATTACGTACCTCGGCTTGATTTTCCAATAGGAAGAATTCAACTTGATTGGATTGGAACACGGTTTTTAGGAACTTCACCAGGCACAATCCTGGGTATTGGAATGGTTTTATCTCGTCTTCAAAGCTGAGTGTTGCTTCTTTGGCAACAGGACGGCACCCTCAGGTCGTCGTAGTATGCAATCATCCTTCCATGGAAAGCTCATGTCCCTGAGGAAAGGTCGGCAACAGTGGGAGAGAGACGGAGAGAGACTCAGAAAGAGAGCGAGACAGAAGTCAAAGTAACAAGACAGAATGACTGCACTAACGGAGAGAGACAGTGTATTAGAGAGAAGTGAGGTAAATAACGGAGGGGCAGGAACTGAAGAGAAGAGGAAATATTTTGGGGTAAAGTTGAGTGGAGGAAATGTGGGAGGATAAACCATGAAGAAGTACACAATGAGAGGAAATTAGAGAAAAGATGAAGAATATGGAAACCCGAGCAAAAACAAAGGCAACAATAAGGTAAATACTCAAAAGACAAGAAATCACTCATACAAATGGTCACATACAGTACACGAATATTCTCCCGCATGCATGAAAGACAGGAAGAGTACAGCCATAAGAGTACAGTCATAAATCAGTAAAGCTGATCATTGATGTGTATAAAAATGTATTTTCAATACAAAAAACAATTCAGTAATTAGTGTGAAAGAACTGCAACTCGTGTGAAAAGGGAAACAATAACGCCTGTACAAAGAGCCGAAGTGTATTCAAGCAGACTTGACTGCTGACGGCAGGAAAAATATATTCGAGCGAAGCGGTGGGCAAACACGTGTGTGGACTTTAATAGCAGGAGAACGAGCGAGCGAAAGGTAAAGAAAGCAGGCAAGCAACCAAACAAGGAAACAAGCAAACAGGAACAAATAAACGTGCAAAGAATTCGCCAAAGAGTGCTTTAATAAACATGGGATCAAACCTCACATTAGTTTTACAGGAAAAATCACAAAGTGCATAAATGAAACAAAATTGCATGATTGAGCGTGCATTGGAAATGAAACAAACAACTTTAGCTGCATTCGCAATTGAAAATTTCAAGGTAACTAAAATGAAAACAAACTACAGCTGTTTTAGAGGTCAACCTTCTCTATAAAACAAAATATCCCGCTCATCGGAAGGAAGCTTCGACCCCATGGCTTAGAGATAACAGTTGTCAACAAAATCCCTGAGAATCCTGGAGGCTCAAATAAACCCATATTGGATTAAGACCGGCAAAGTAGGTTTATGGTGGGCAAGCAAACATGAATCTTAGAGCAATACAAGCAAACAACCGAGCAGTAGGAGCTGAGGAACAAGAGAGGAAAGTTAGTACGCCACGTCTGCCTACCTTAATAACTAAGGTATGGCATAACCAACGCATTCACAACTTAACTAGACTAGACTAGCATAACCTGGCGTGCGTAATATATGTTTGTACGATCAACAAACACCTAGAAGTAAGAGAAAGGCATTCCAGTAAGAATGCAAGAGTAATAAAAACAAAGTTTTAATACGGATATTCATTGAATAAGTAAGCATGCAAGAAGGCAAGCAGCGAAGGAGTGAGTGCAAACACACAAGCAAAAAACGAAGCAAGAGACGTGAGTGTAGGCATACGACAATCAAGCAACGAAGAAAGTGGTATTTATAAGCACAAACTCAACAACTACGCGACACTACATACACAACACAAAAGAGAACAAGCATACAAGCAGGGAGACAGTGATGCAGGTCGGGAGGAACAAGCCGGGAGGAACACAAGAACAAGGCACCGGCCCTTGCAAATACGCAACGTAACTGTCCCCGTTTTCCATTTGTTGCAACTTGTAATAAAGTTGTTACATCTTGATATAACGTTTTCATGACGTATGAGAACAGTGTTATAACTTGTTAGGTGTTAAAACTTGTTCGAAGGTTGTATCAACGTCGTAGTTTCGTCGTGTGTTTGGCGGGGCCATCCTCAGGGCACAGAAGCTAAGCAAACATGCGCGAGTGAAGAAGCTGCCACAAGTAAAGCTGTAGGAATGCAGGCTACAAGAACAAACAGGCTTTCACATCCCGTAAAGTATAACGACCTGCAAACATGGCAAGGCACTCTCGGGTGTATCACCAGAGCTGTACGTCCTGGGGATACAACATGACTCATATGAACCTGTATACACCTAGCCTATGTAATGCTAGGAGAAATAAAATAAGAATATGCTGATCAGTATGGGATGTTAATATGATGCTAAATTTGAATTAGGGGTCCCGGTAATACAGTCGGGTTCGTTCTTGACTTACAGTCCAGAATTTCGGGTTCGAATCCTGGACGGGACAGAAATTGTTGGGCGCATTTCCTATCACCTAATGCATCTGTCCACCTAGCAGTAAGTAGGTACTCAGGAGTTAGTCAACTTGTTGTGGGGGCTGCATCCTGGGCGGGGTCAGTAATTCGACCTTGGGGGAAGGGACCGGGACCTCGATATAAGCCTAACGTGTATGAATACATTCTGGCTGCCTGTCCCCCGACACAATGAATTATTATGAATTAAATATATTTACATAAACGAAATAATATACGCAAATTGAATAAATTTAAATTCAGAGAAGACCAGGGTATATTTATTTTTGGAAATAGGGTTGTAAATTTATGTAACAAATTACCGGGTAATATAATAGACGAGGGAGCGGTGGACTGATTCTAGCGCAGGCTAAACATACATATGAATGAGATTGGGTGAGTATAAATAGGAGCTGCCTCGCATGGACCAAGAGGATTTCTAAAAGTTTCTATATATATTCCTATATTCTTATGATCTTGAGTCTACAACCTGAACTCTGGTATGTATTTTTATACATAAATATTTTCTTTTTTTTTATAAGCATAGCTATCTATGTTTAGAAATGTACATACGTTGAAAGCGATGAGTCACAATAACGTGGCTGAAGTATGTTGACAAGACCACACACTAGAAGTAGAAGGGACGACGACGTTTCGGTCCGTCCTGGACCATTCTCAAGTCGATTGTCCCTTCGACGTTTCTAGTCGAAACGTCGTCGTCCCTTCTACTTCTAGTGTGTGTTCTTGTCAACATACGTTGAAATATATACAAATTTGTGAATAAGACAATATATATTTGGTCATACGAAATTCCTCCCTGACAAAAAATAAATAAAACAGAACATGAAAAAATCACATTCTCTCACTCTTCCCCTTCACAAACATGCTTTTAAAACTCTCTACCCCCAGACAGGTGATGAAATACACACTTTATCATTCCTCGTCAGCGACCGTGTTGTGTTGCACTTTGGGGAGATCGTGTCACATTACCTTTGTAAACAAACTTGTACCGTGCGATGACAATGGATCCCACATTTGAGCCCAGAGCCTAATGCTGTTAGTGAGTTGTATCCAGCATCGCCGCTCCCGATATACCAAATTATGTCTTAAGAAACCATCCACGTCTTTTAAGGTAAGACTCGGCAGCCCAACCTCCTGTTTAGATAATGGTTATAGTAACTAGTTCAGTTGAGTGCGTTAGTTATGCTTAGTTGTTTGTTCGTTAGTTGTGCTTGTGTAGTTGTGTGAGCGTTGGGTCATGCTAGTCTGGTAGTGTGTGTGGGAGGGGTGGGACAGATCTACCTGGACCTCCATTTGTATTATAATCACAAAAATAAAAAAAATTCCTTGAATAGCTCGGGAGAAGTTTACTCTTGTTTCACCGTGGCTGCTGAATATCAGGAGTAATGTAAACCCAAAATAATTGTTCCTTGATTGTCCACAGTTGAGATCAGGTAACTGTTTTAATACTAGTTCAGTAAGGCGGAGGCTGAAAGGTTTTGGCCAGAGGCAATAACTTACCTCTGTCTTCCTTCTTCCTAAGCAAGATGCCGTAGCTCTCCCTGGCATTTTGATGAGCCACTGAACCCCCGGATGTGACATGGTTGTAAAACATTCCTTGTTTGTTCGCCAAACACCGCCTTTCTCCAGACAAACTGTTTTTCCCGTGGACATTTTTCTGTAAGTGCCTCTTACACACGTACTCACCCACTCACCAACCCGTTCTCCTGAATAGTACATCGCATATTGACGGATATTTTTTCCTAAGGGCAAAAACTAATGTAATAAATATGGCAGCGACTCCCGAAATTGACGATGTCCCATTTTCTGTTCAGTGTTCTCGGGTAGGTTAGGTTCGGGCAATTTAGGACACACACACACACACACACACACACACACACACACACACACACACACACACACACACACACACACACACACACACACACACACACACTTGTACACCTGGTTATATTAACGAAAGGTCACGATGATGCCAACGGGAATGAGGTGGCTTCAGGAAATATACATAATAAAGGTCAGAAACCTCGAGGGTGTGTGTGAGAGAGAAGAGGTCTGGGAGTAGACATCGAGCCTCAGGTACCAAGTGAAGGTTGCTTTTAAACCGCTATATACACCCTTTGTCATTACAATCCAAGGGCATGCAACACCAGTGTCGAGCTCCAACCTCAACACTCACTAAACGAGACTGGAGAAAGTTTAGAGGTTTGCTATAAGACTTGTCCCAGAATAATGGGTACTTTAGCTACAAGGAGCTGAACTTGATGACAGAAAAAGAAAGGAGAAATAGTTGGGACATGATCTAAATATATTAAATATCAGATGTGTCGATAACATTGTTGAAGACTTACGTGTATGATCCTCGGGATGCGTGAAGACATTTTTATAATTGTAAGGACAATATACAACTGAAAGGAACTAGAACTACAAATATTAGAGGCTATAGTTTCAAAGGCTTATGTCACGTGAAACAAATGAGTCGGGATACATTGCATTAAACCACCGACAACTGGAAAAGCGAGATCCAAGAGCTGAAGCTCAATCTGTTCAATTATGTCAGGTATGAACGCACAATGTAAACAAAAGCTTAAGATAACTCACGTTCTGGTAAAAAAATGTTCTAAAGACTGTGTGTTTCGGCACAGCCAATCTTGCCTTGACAACACGTGTCTCAGATGACTGCCAGAGTGAAAAGGAGTTACGAAGAAGCTCTTAGTGAACCAATTCTGGGTGACAGTCTTGTCAGTCTCCAAAGAAAATGTAGGAGACACTAGCAAGATCAATATTTGTTTCTGGCGTCTGTGACGTCACTGAACAGCTTCTGAGAGCTTCGGAAATATATCTTCATATTTGTATTATTTTGGTCAAATATTTATTTTGATGAAAATATTCAGGTTTAGACTAGTTGCTATTAGGACTTGGCTGTTTTATGGAATTTATTTCCAGTTCAATGAATTAGATTATATTCATAGAATATATCAAGGCCTATTGAGGCCCGATCATTAATCACTAATTCCAATACTGTCATATGTACTCCAGGTTAATCCCAAAGGATTAACACAAGAATTAACCATTATTGGTTAGTCCATGGTTAACCATTGAAGGTTGACCATTATCAATCCGGAATACAAATTACTGTATTGGGAGAGGATTTGGTTGTAAGAATTGTATTGTAAGAATTTCATTGTAGAAAGAAACTAACGATTTCATCATCATTATTTGCTAGTGTCTGCTTCCTGGATATTGAGTATAATTAAATAGCTCTCATGCATAATAAGCCTGATAAAACGGAAATATTTCTTCGATTAATACAAATATAAGAACAGTAATTAAATGATTTTGTCATGAAAAATATACAAAATACGTAACATGTTTACATTGCAGAAGATGAGCCACAATAACGTGGCTGACGAGTTGATATACAACTCACAACTGTAACTTTCGATCAGTCATTGACCATTATCAAGTCGCGCAATGGAATGTTTTGTTTACATTCATAACATAGAACTGGAATAAATTTTTCAAGGTCGATGTTGCGGATCTTTTGTTTAAAATAATAATGGTTTAAAAACTGTTTTTTTTATCACGTGTTTGAAATGGTAAAATTTTATTTGCTGATTGGATCTCTCGTTACATATGAAAAGGACCAAAACCGCATCTTGGATCTATTGCTTGTAATCTTGTATCCAAAATTTCATCTTCAATCGAGTCTATCATTAGGCGTGAGTAACGTCGTTACGGCATCTTCAACTCTTGGTTGAATTGAGAGTAGTCATAACAACAGAGATTTTATGTTCTTGTTTAGATTGTGAATCGCATCTGACGATTAGATTACCTCATGAATAAGAGAGCCATAGCTGATGATTAGATTGGGTCTGAAATGAAACATAATTGATGATTAAATATCTTGCTTGGGAAAAAGAGGGCCATGACAGATGATTAGATTTCCGGTTTAGGATGAGAGCAACTTAACTGATGTTTCAGATTTCCTGCTTAGTATGAGAAGGGCAACACTGATTTCTTGCCTACATTTACATATCCATTTTAGAGATCGTAAGATGTGCCCACTCCCGTCCCAACTTCCACCGTGTTGTTATTTTCGCTGCGAGGTTACGAGTCGGTTGTTGCATGAACTCTGAAACTAACTTCATATTGCTATCATTAGCACGAGTGTCCTTAGATATTCTATATTAATATATTCCATATTCCCTTATTACGAAAGCGTTGTGCTGTTTCAGCAGTCACGAAAATTGTACTTGTAATCGTTCCACTTCCGTTGTAAAAAGCACGACGAATGGTGAATACGAATTACCTCTAAACCAGCTGTCGAAGGCTCAGTGATGGATTATACTTATTATTATATAGGATAAGAAATAAATTCTAGAGCATTATACGAACTAATTTACTTATATATTTTATATAAGCTATCTTACGAAACAATAAGAATATCTAAATTGTCATTGGCAAGGAATGTCACTGACAGTTATTTTAGGCTACTTAACACTTTCGCTCGGTAACGAAGCTAATACTAACTGGTCATAAGATCAACGAGAAGATTCAATAACATCTTCCACCAATGAACAGTTTATGTACTATTCATGGGGGGGGGGAGGGGGTTATAAGAAGCTTGCTTACCCTTCATATTGGTCAGATGGGGAAGTAGGAGTGGTGTGAGCCTGCAGTTCCGTCTTGGTATTGTAGTAAGATATATTCAACTGTAAGTTAGCTGTTGATAGTTGGATGAACATTTTTTATTTGTAGGTGCTCCAAATATGTCAAATATCCTATTATCGCTGTATCTATTAATTATTTCGATGTTGTTTAGGATATCTCTTGTGATGGTCTGGTTGTGTACACAAGTAAAAATTTATGATGACAGCCTTTTCTGGTTTTGCTCTGTAAAGTGTCTTCAGAAAGATGTCTTGCATTTATTTTGAGATCGATGTCCCCAGGTGGAAATGTAATGGCACAGACGACATTCGTCTTTTATAGGGAGTTTTGTTTGGTGTCGTGAGACTTCGCAATAAGGAAGTTTACAGTCTTCTTACTCATATATGGCCACGACGGAAGTTTCAATAATTGAAGTCTTTCGTTATTACCACCTTTGCTGTCGTTCTCTGGGCTGTGTTTTGCACCCCTTGGTATTATATATCTATAACGTATGTGACGTCCACACCGGACCATTGATCCTCCCTCGGTGGTCACAGTACTGTGTACGTTTAGGGGACATCCTGGACGTCATGGGTTCGAATCTTGGCCGGGTCATATAGAGTTCTTAGTGACCTATGGCTTGCGCGTTCATATATATATATATATATATATATATATATATATATATATATATATATATATTAATATATATATATATATATTAATATATATATATATATATATATATATATATATATATATATATATATATATATATATATATATATATATATAAATTCAACTCTTTGTATCAACCAATGTATATCATTTAACCTTTAAATACATAATAAAGCAAAAAAAAAAAAATCAAAAGGAAGGGGGTGGTAGGAGAAAAGCACACAGAAACTGTATTGGAGGGACCTAAACATTCCCTCTAATGCGTTATGTGTGGTTTCCTCCGAGGCTAAGGGTCCCCTTCTTCCACAGCCAGAGGTGGAATATATATATATGTATATATATATATATATATATATATATATATATATATATATATATATATATAATATATATATATATATATATATATATATATATATATATATATATATATATATATATATATATATATATATATATATATATATATATATATATATAATAAGAATGTATGAAAATGCATCGATATTCAGTATAAATATATGCAAAATATTGAGAGGAAAGAATTGCTATTTGTCTAAATTACAGAAAAAGTGCCTGAGTTGAAAACAAATTGCTGTTCTGATAGCGCAATAAATTAGTTTTGGGAAGGGTCAAGTAGCAACAAACTTGGGGCCTAATTGTTGACTTTTGGCCCAACCATTAAATCCGAAAAAAGCAAGAGTAATTGGTATTTTAGAAGGAAAATACTCGTATACACACTTACGAAGCACCGCACCTGGATACTAATTCGATGGGTTTCCTCGTTATTTTGGGGATATTATGCAATACAAAATTCATATAAATTGTATATTTGAGAATTGTTTTTGTCTAAAAAAAAAAAATTGTTCTTGAGGTCAAATGCTAGTTTTGTGGGGGTTATGTTGCTAGTTATTAGAGGTCATGGTGCTAGTAGTCATGCAAGGTAATGTTGCTGATTCTAAAAGTTTGATATACTTAATACATAATTTCTTTGGCACAGTAGGAACAAGGTCACCTACTTCCGCCCAATAAAGTTTAATATATATGTAACCTCTGAGTTAGTCTTACAATTTAATTTTGACTAGTGACGAACTCGTCAAACCGGAGGGAAAAGGACCCTTTGGCCCAACAAGATTAGAGTACTTTTTTCACGCAAATGTTTCAATCATTTGCGTGACAACCTTTTAAGAAATGTCACCTGGACTGAATAGATATATCTACACTTTTTTGGTACAGACTATTTATCTGGATACGCGATTGCGTAGGAAATTTAATATACTGTATTTGATAAAATATTCTTTTGAAGACTGTAACCGGTAATTGATGAATGCAAAATTGTGGTTATATTTTATTTGTAAATGCCGTTTCTTTCAGTAAACGGAGTAAACATTAAGTCATTTTCATATATTTTGAAATATCTACCAAAATAATGTAGGATGGTCTTATAAGGCTGGATGACCACTACCTTTAATGTACATCTAACTTTGTAACAAGGCCAAAAGAGAACGAAGACGGAGAGAACGAAAACTCGCATTTCCTTCGCCTCACTTTCTATCTTATACCACCCTATGCTTCACACCACCTCATATTCCACTCTACTTTATTTGTCAACCACACACGTCAACCCAGGGGCATCAGGGTGCATCAGAAAAATGCAAGTTCCTTTTCTTGTTCACAATCTTTGCCTCGTCCTAGCCTCATATTATAACTAGTCCACCTTTTCATCCACCACACACCCAACCATTAATACATCCTCCCATCACTAAGAAGGTCACTCTCTCTCTCTCTCTCTCTCTCTCTCTCTCTCTCTCTCTCTCTCTCTCTCTCTCTCTCTCTCTCTCCCTCTCTCCCTCTCTCCCTCTCTCTCTCTCTCTCTCTCTCTCTCTCTCTCTCTCTCTCTCTCTCTCTCTCTCTCTCTCTCTCTCTCTCTCTCTCTCTCTCTCTCTCTCTCTCTCACTCACTCACTCACTCACTCTCACTCTCTCTCTCTCTCTCTCTCTCTCTCTCTCTCTCTCTCTCTCTCTCTCTCTCTCTCTCTCTCTCTCTCTCTCTCTCTCTCTCTCTCTCTCTCTCTCTCTCTCTCACCCGAGCTCCAGCAGATGGTGAGAGCTGAAGGGCCTGGAAGGGGGAGTAGGGGTGACGGGGTGGAGGCAGTTGTTCCTGGTCAATAAGAGTGATCACTTCGAGGGCGCCCACCCTCTACCCAAGCCCTCTGAAGGGAAGAGACCTTGGCATCATATATAGGTAGTGTGTGTGTGTGTGTGTGTGTGTGTGTGTGTGCGTGTGTAAATCACAAAAAAACTATTAATATACGTGTTTGTTACGGCTTTGTAAGAATGTTTATCCATATCAAAATTGTATATGCCCACTGTTATTTTCTTGTAAGTGCTTTAAGTAAATAAAATCATTGGGGAAAAAATATATGTTTATCCCATTGATTGGAGAGCAGGGAAAATTTACACACTAAAGCTGATTATAAATTTCCCACTCTACAGCTTTTAGTATTGCAAAAGTGAGAGTTATAAGGGAAAAATAATACCGATCAGGTGAGAAACTGACCATCGTTACAAGTTCAAGGGAAAGAAATAAGTTGGAGAGACATTGTGTCCTGTTACTTGGAGAGAGAGGAAGAGGGAGTGAGAATGTGCCCCATTACTGAGGTAGAAAGGAATTGTTTTCATCGACTTGGAAAGAAGATTCAGTTCAAATGAACAAATAATGTTCATTACCAATAATGTAAAGATTCAGTTCACTTTCAGTGGAGGGAAAAGCAAGTAAATACAACATAGGTAATAAGTAGATAGAATTGGGAACCATTTCATTGAAACGTTATTTTTGTCGCAGTGATTGTGAAACAACTAAGGCCTGCAGTATTGCTGTGAAGGAAATGCGGTGTGGTATTATCCAATAATTAGCAGGAAATCCTTATTATAGTGGAGGAAATTGGGGTCAGGGAATTATTACAGTTGAAGGTAGGGAAAATGTATTAGATTGTTAAGTTGATTTGATGTAAAAATACAGTTTCCTAGGGTAAACAAGAGTTAGAAATTTTACTATATAAACTCGTTTACTTTTTTACGTTTTAGAGAAATAGATCTAACTTTGAAGGAAGGTGATACGCTTATCACAGAAAAAGTAGGAACATATAACTCATAATAAACAAAGGGAAATTTTACTCCTAAAAATGTGAATTATTTTATGGTATTATTTCAAAAGTAATTCTCTTCCACTGTTAACCGGGCGATACGCGTGTTTCATGGAGCGCAGCGAGATAAATTAGCGGGAAAATGTTGAGCAGCGGATGGAGGCTCCGATGCATTCCAAAGAGGACAGAGACGTGTGAGGAAATAAGTGCACAGATTCGTATCAAGCGCTTCTTTCCTTATGTTATACTGATATGGCCGAGAGATGTGTTGATGTGGTGAGAGGTGTACTGATGTGAGATGTGCTGATATGGCCGAGAGATGTGCTGATGTGACCGAATGATAAGGTTGATGTGACCGAGGGGGTGTACTTACATGACCTTGTGTTGTGTTCTAGGGAACCAATTTAGCTTCGATGTAGTTTTTTAAGTGTATTTTTGTTTTGTATGCTGTTTTTATCTTGGTTTATGGCTGTTTCATTCTTACGAAAATACTTTAATTCTCTCTGCGTGTTGGGCTCACGTAGCGGATTAACATACAGAAACGGTTCACGAAAATAAACAATACTTGCGAGTCACTCAACGTACTGACTGTAGAATTTGCTCAACTTATCTATCTCTGTTTCCCTGTTTCACTTCAAATACTTCTTTTCCCTTGTTCTTAATTCCTATATCTTTTTTCTCCCTTTTACTTGTTTTGTCTCTATCGCGCTTTTTATTCGTTTCTTCCGACACTCCGGTTTGAGTAAAATCACAGAATTGTTGTGCCAAGTGTAACGAGGCTGTAATTAAAGCCTTTGAATCAGAAGGGCTTCAATTTACCTGCCGGTGGAGTCGGGACGTCTGGTAAATACAGGAGCGACCCAGCACTGAGCATTTGTGGAGTGTCAGGCAGCTGTTGGTGGGTCCAGTTTACATCACTAAGAGAGCTTCTCTGCTTTTCCCTCGCTCCCTCAAGTCTCCTTGTTTGTATTCCACCGAATACAAAACAAAACATTAATCGTATAAGTAATTCGGGTCATTCTACTTTTGGAAGAACTTAATTAATAAGTTATATATTCTTTAAAAGAACCTAATGAAGCGAAATGTTTAGAATCAATTTATATAATTATCATAAATATAATTGGTGATAACAAAGGACTCTTCAAATATTGGTGATTCTCTAGCAGTTTTTAAATTAGGAAAATCTGTCTTTGAATGCTTACAACTGTTTAGGGGTGATTAGGAATCTTCTGACACGTATATTAAGAGCGATTAATTTATTGTTGGTGATTCTCTTGTGTGCATATGTGCGCTTACCTTGTCTGCGATTAGTGGGAATGAACCATAACTTCTGACTCCCATCTGTTAGGTATTGGTTCCCTGGTACACTAACCCCTTCATTGTGTATATATATGTGTGTGTATGTATTTACTATTTGTGCCTGCAGAATCGAGCTATTAGCTCTTGAACCCAGCATTTCTAACCGCTCTATTTTTCCTCTATTATTTCTGTAACATAAATTTCTCTGTAACACGCACACTCCATACCCGATTTCAAATGTAGATATTATAGAGCTCAAGAAGCTCAGAAACCTGTACACCAGAGGATTGACAGCTGAGAGGCGGGACCAAAGAGTCGCAGCTCCAATCCCCGCAAACACAACTTGATGAGTACATCCCCAGGAAGCAGCCCGTAGCAGCTATCTAATTCCCAGGTACCTATTTACTGGTAGGTGATCAAGGTATGAGATGAAAGAAACTCTGCCTATTTGTTTCTGGCTCGGCCGGGAATCGAACCTGGGCCTTTAGGACTACGACCCCTTAACACTGTCTACTCAACCGCGAGGCCGCTTGTGTATAAGTGTGCGTGTTTGTATGTGTATAAGTAAGGGCGAATTAGTGTAAAAAAACATATACAACGTTAAGAAGCAATTTCTATATGAAGACAAATGATCTCACACCTCAATATACACTAATACAATAAATTCTAAATATTCACTAACGGGTTACAGTAATATTCGCCGTTCGAACACAAAACTCAGATTTATAAAAATGCGTAAACCAGAACCGCGACTTATATTTGCAACAGTCTGCAACAACTCGCGTCCTCACTCCGACAACTTTCCACGCGAGAAATTTGGCAAAAGTTAGCAGTGCACAACCGTGATTTAAATGTTCCTATCTTGCTGGTGGGACGCTAATAATATATATATATATATATATATATATATATATATATATATATATATATATATATATATATATATATATATATATATATATATATATATATATATGCTGGATTTTTTTGGTTCGGCTACAATTGTTAATAGGGCATTTGTTAATGAGAAGGTCTTTTTATTCTCTTGAATCACAACAATTTTTAAGGCTGTTTCTGTCGTTATCTATCTGTATCTATTAAAAATTAGCGAATCATTCCGTAAACAAATGTTGTGTTCGCTCATTTGTGCTATACTGTAGTAAAGAATCTTACAAATATAGGTAGTTTAATGGCAAAATTTATATATAAATTTAAACAGATTATGAAACCTATACTATAACTATATGATGGATCAATTATATTAATAAATATAAACAAATTATAAATAATAGATATTATAAATAAAACAAATGATAAATAATAGTACAATTTATATTGAACAAAGAACAATATACAAAGACAATGATGAACAAGTGGATGTCATTCACATGTTCATGTCAATCACGACCTGTACCACCTCACCCCAAGTGAATATAAGCTTTGGCAGAGCATGGAGAATTTGTCTTTGAAAATGTAAGGAGTGCCTTTCGAAATTATATATATATATATATATATATATATATATATATATATATATATATATATATATATATATATATATATATATATATATATATATAATAAAATAAATTAGTGGGCAGTCTCGCTGAGATATTCTCGCTGGTTTCATTTTATTTGCAATAAAGTGTCGCGCACTTTAAAGTTGTGTGAATTATGAGTTTGCTTACATAAAAATAATACTAATTTGTAAGTAAATGTGCATGTATATATTAGCACAAGCCTAAATATTTCTGAATGTATATTCAAGTGTGTATAAATGTGTTTTGATGTTGTTGTACGTGTGGGGGATTGAGCTACAGCTCTTAGTCCCCGTTTCTTAACTCTCAGTCGACTAGTGTACAGTTTCCAGGCATATTGGTGTCTAGTGCATCTACGTCAGTGCTTTAACACCACCTCCATCCACTGCGGTCGCACCAAAGCCAACAGCCAAAACAAAGCTGGCAATAGGATACATTTATCCTCTGGGAAGAAGCAGAGATCATCACAGCATCCCAAGAATTCTGGCAGATTACGCCGAGGATGCTGCATCGCGGAATCTGCCAGAGCAAGAGGAAGCCCCCATGAATATTTTAATAATGCAGTGTCTAGCTTCTCGAAAACTTATGCTAAAATTGCCAAGCATAAAGTGGGAGGTAGGGAAGGAGAGACACCAGGAGGAAGCGAGGAGCCAATGGTCGTGAATTGCCTAATGATTTCCTGCGCTCGTAGTGCATGTGTAATTATATGCAGATTAGGGACATGGGAGTGAGAGAGGGCAGAAGATGCTGTCTGTATACGTAATTACGGCGGGAACGCGACGGGAAGTGGTGATGGTGGGCCGTTGTCTAGCCTCTATGTGTAGTGTGCATAAGTGCCACTCTGTATGATCTGTGTTATACTCCTGCTTGCTGTGATAATCACACGCCTCAAGATCGCTAGGACAAGCAGAGCTCATCGTTATATACATATAGGGCGTCCACAAATTAGGAACAATTTGTATCTATTAAATACAGGAAGCATACTCAATGTATATGATTAGAAAACATAGTCAGTGGAGTTTGGTATAATTCTTCATACGTTCATCTTTCAGTGTAACACAACATACGTGATTATGTTATGCACTTGTGGAAATACACAAGTGCAGAATCCTAGAAATTTCGGACATGGAGTCCTGCTTATAGGACACTGTGCTCCCATATCTTGCAGGGTAACTTAGACAAATTGCACCGACCAAATACGGGCTCACCATAGCCCGTGCTACTTGAAACTTTTTGTTCCAAGTAGCGAATCTTAAAACAACATGCACCAACCTTTCGTAGTGTTTAAATGACCTTTTACTGGAGATAAGAACGCGACGATATCATGGTTCTATAGATTTGCTGTTCCCTTACTACCTCATATTTAGCGCTTGCATTTTGAGTTCTTTTGATGGCAATTGCTTTTCTATATAATATCACTTCTGTTTTAGCAGAGAGGCCTTGGCTAGTCTTTCAAGGTGACATCTAGACTAACATTATGGCAGCATCAGCCAAGTTTTCTCCTCCTTGTTTGCACTTAGATGTGAAAGGAAAAGTTTGAGTCAACCTTTTCCCGCACATCTTCATGATTAAATTCTACCAACTCTCCTGTGAAGCATTACATTTAATGGCTGAAATGAAGTCAGTGGACGAATCCCAGATCAAAGGGAACCAATGTTTTCATTTTCCCTAATATCTCTTAGTATCTTCAAATACGAAAATTACCTGAGCATCAAGAGACTGTCCTTAACATAGACTGGTATCAGCATCAAGACACTGGCCTCAATATAAAGAGACTGGCCTCATCATAAAGGAGCCTGAGAATCAAAATTACTTTACACAACGAAATTTAACATGCATTAAAATATGTATCATTGATAAAACAGTTTGAAACCCCGCTTGCTGCGTTAGACAACCAAGTATAACCTGGAAAGGTAATGTCGTGAACGTTTATGTTACCGATGTACCAGGTTCGGTGAACCAGTTCCCTGCTGCTTTCGAAATACCTTCGAAGTACACCTATTACGATAAGACAAGGTGGACAAGTTATTGGCTGACAGTAAAGAACAATAACATGGCTGAAAATTAACACCCAAACCACAAATCTGATTATAAAAGAATTGATGACGTTTCGGTCCATCTTGCATTATCATTATCAAGTGTAATAATCGACCGAAACTTTGTCAATTCTTTTAATTCCAGATTTGTGAGTTTGATAAAAAAGTTGGTCACCCAAGTGGGTTTGCAATTCTGTGTAAATAACACTGAGAGTAATTACACTACCGTGACCGCATCAATGATCAAATCCGTAGGAGCCGTGATGAGGGTTCGAACTTATGCTGTGGGTGTTCCTACGCATATGCGCTAGCCACTACACCACGACTTTGTATTAGGATTGCAACCTGGAGTTCTTGTGAACACACAAGGATTTTCCCTCAAACCCTCATCACTGCTCCTACGGATTTTCTCTTTGTAAATAATGTATTTGTAAATAATAAATATACATGTAAATTCCTTGTCAATAATTTATTGCCGTTAGTCGACCTCCTGTCTTTATTTATTCGTTTATTATATATTCTGATTTATATATGTTTGTGTGTGTACATGCATAATTAATATACTATATAGCAGATCAGGTAAAGGAGCACCAATTCTAGATTATCTTTCAAAAGTCCAAGTGTTCTTGTTTTAATATTCAGATTGTAGATAACAGATGAACAATCAAAGATACGCTTTAAATAATTGCTAAATTTGTCCCATAAATTCAAGTTAAAGGTTTAACAAAAATATTTAGTGAGCATTATTAACATATCATTGATAATTATAAGTGAATATTTGAACTAAAATATATATTCAAGATTTTTTCATATTTTCTAAAGAGAAAGAATCTCATGTATAAGTTATCTATACGAAAAGATAACGCGAATTGCACCATTTCTAGGCATGCTATTGCACTTTTAGCTTCTGTCGCATGTCGAAATGCAAAAATCTCCGGCAAGGACACGAATTCTTAATTTTTGTGTGCTAGTGAAGAAAAATGTTGGAGATGTGGAGATAAAATATTCTCTCTGGTTCCTCTCTTTTTCTTTCTAGATCCTCATTTTTCTTATACCCATCTCCAGATCCTCACTTGTCTCAATCTCCTCTGTAGTGCCCAGCTTGTATATCTTTTAATCATCATTTCGCTCTTTATCTCTCTCGATTCCCTCCCTTGCGTTTAGCTTTTATGCCCTAGCTTTTTTTCTTTTATTTTTATCTTGTCATTAGATTCTCTCGTATTCTTATCTTATTTCTGGCTTTGCTCTTTTCCCAGCCGATCTTTTTATCTACTCTCTTCTCTCACATACGCCTCTCTTCTCCGTATTTCCTTCTCTCTGTACTCCTCTCTTCTCTCTAGCTCCTCTCTTCTCTCTAGCTCCTCTCTTCTCTCTAGCTCCTCTCTTCTCTCTAGCTCCTCTCTTCTCTCTAGCTCCTCTCTTCTCTCTATCTCTCTCTCTCTCTCTCTCTCTCTCTCTCTCTCTCTCTCTCTCTCTCTCTCTCTCTCTCTCTCTCTCTCTCTCTCTCTCTCTCTCTCTCTCAAGCTCCGCTTTTCACTGCTGATGAGGTTTGGCTCACTATTTTCCAGGAATTTTGCTTCGTATATTATGCAGATTCTGTTTGAGAGTATTAATGATGTAATTTAAATATTCAATGGTTAATGCATATACAAAGGTTGTGTTGTTTGTTATGATTTTCAAAGCATCGATCGCGTAGCTCTGTATTGATGAGTTGCTTTGAGTGTGTTTGTGTGTGTGTGTGTGTGTGTGTGTGTGTGTGTGTGTGTGTGTGTGTGTGTGTGTGTGTGTGTGTGTGTGTGTGCATTTACTTATTTGTGTCTGCAGAATCGAGCTCTTGGACCCTGCCTTTCTAACCAATCAATTTTTCCTGTTATATCTACTACATATATTTCTATCTAACACATGCACACACACTTCCTCAGGAACCAGCTTGTAGCAGCTCCCTTAAATCTCTCGTACCTATTTACTGCTAGGTGAACAGAAGCATCAGGGTGAAAAAAACTCAGCCCATTTGTTTGCCCCAAAAAATAAATGAATGAGTAACTGAATGACGAATGGCGTTTCTCACTAGAGGAGACACTTACTAAATATTGACACCAGTGTTGTGTCGTGCAAAGAATTGAAGTCCGAGCAGTACGGCCAAGAGTAGAGAGGGGCCAAGCAATTCTCCCACTATTACAATATATATTATATATATTGGTTGTCTAACGCATATGTCTAATATATGCTGCTCTATCCGCCACTCTTCTC
This sequence comes from Procambarus clarkii, assembly GCF_040958095.1. Classification (NCBI taxonomy): domain Eukaryota; kingdom Metazoa; phylum Arthropoda; class Malacostraca; order Decapoda; family Cambaridae; genus Procambarus; species Procambarus clarkii. The sequence continues at coordinate 22,457,427 of NC_091158.1, forward strand.
GCCAAAACGTAGTTTACCCTTCCCCCCTTCCCTCACCACCCCTGCTAAGCCCTCCGCCTCCCTGACCTCGAAAATTGAATGAAATTTCACCTAAAAGTCAGCAGGGTGTGGGTGGAAATTCCAGGAATGCCATTGAAACTAGAAATTAAAAGGCGCTCAGTTATAATAGACTTGAGAATTAATCAAAAAAATAAATACAAATTCTGGGTATCCGTTGAGACCATGACGAATTCCTTTAAGGTCAAAGATCATCAAAATGTATATTAATAAGATTTGGTTTGTTTTATAAAATTATAAGAACTGTTCTGATCTTGAAATAAATATTTTATGTTGTGGTGATATAAAATGTCAGAACCATATGATAAATGTGATCCGTGACCTGTACTGTGTCTAAAGTCTTAATATATAATTATTTAACCTTTATAAAGAAATAACAATAGGTCATATTGCAGAAGCCCTTTTCGCCTATACAAAAAAGTTTTTATGTATAATTAACCACAATCACTCGTATATTTGTTTAACCTAGGCTTGAAACAATCTCATGCCAAATGTGTTATCTTCGCAACATGTTCCATGAATCTACAACCCTCTTAATAATTGTTTAACCCAGTCCTTTTCTTAATATGAACAACAGATATTCACTGAATTTTCTCCATTTATGCTCGTCAGTTTATGTTTCAATAACCATGCAGTGTAAGGTATCATTGTCAATATCTTACGTCTCCACATTCTTAACCAGTCTTTCGTGAGTTAAGGTATCACACTTGGCTGGAGTTCAGGTATAAAATCTATTCTTTTCCACTATCGACTGTTTCAAGCATGCTTGAAAGGAATGATGGTGAATTTGTTAAACATGAAAGGTTTCTAGTACATTCGTGTTGTGAGCTTCCATTAAGTATTTCTCAAGATGCATTCGAATTGCATTCGCGATTATCGATGTAAATAATGTTGCAACAGTAAATGTCAACATAATTGACGGATAGTTCTTTGCATGTGATTCATACCCAGTCTTAAATATCGGAACCACATTTCCACAGCTCCACGGTCTATTAAATTACGCAAGAGAAGGGTTAGTAAATCTCTTGTTTAGCTTTTTATATTTATAACCTACCAGGTAACCACCAGCCTTCATGCGAGTAATGTTATCCTATGAATACCTTGCTGTGCTCTGAGACATCGCCTGGGTTATGCTGCGGTGTTTTGGTCACTATAATGCAGATTGGACATAGGTTTATAAAAGAGTGTGCAATTAAGGGTAATAAAGTTAATTTCCAGCATCATAAATCTTGCTTACAGAGAGAGAGCATTCATGCTATCCTCTCCAGGGACGTACCGGACTAGAGGGAATATGATGAAAGTGTTACAGTTGGATAAAAGTGTACATGAGAATAAGAGTGTATATATGGATAAAAGTGTAAAAATGGATGAAGGTGTTACAAACGGTAATAGTGTACAAATGGATGAAAGTGTTACAAATGGTAAAAGTGTAATAATGAATGAAAGTGTTAAAATAGCTTCAAGTATACAAATGTATGTATGGCATTAATAAATGGGATATATGCGTTTAGATTTAAGCCAAAAAAATATTGGAAAAAATTGCTTTGACAGTCAAGTTGTGGTTGAGTGGGCCAGTCTGCCAATCACTGTCACCGAAACGAATAGCTTGGCGAGTGTCTAGTATAGACGGGACAGTTACATGATGGGTAAGAGTTTGGTGTAAACAACACCCACTTCCTTTGGGTCTGCTGCAGTGTTCTAATGTTCTTTTGTTCTTATATTCTTAAATGGTTGTTATATTTATATTTTAAAGGGCTCAGAGATTAGGCTATAATAAGCTCTTGATTGAATAATTTAAAAATCATGATTTTTTTTTTTTTTTTTTTGGGGGGGGGGGATATGAGGGTTCTATAGTTGAAGTAGATATTTGAGTTTTGAAGCGAAGCTATCCGGGAGCGTGGATTTGGGGTCTTGTGAATTTTTTTATTTTAGGTCAACAGTTGATGAAAATCTTGCTGTGTGCTGGGAGTTTGTGTGTAGTGGTTATAGAGGAGAGCCAAAGAAAAAATAGTGCAAAGGATTAGAAGTGGAGAGTTTGGAATATAGAGATATACAAGTTAATCTGATTTGGCAGACATGTTGCGAGATTCTGGGACGTTCACGTTGTTGACGGGATGGAGGATGATAACGCATGATAAATTTATATTTATTTCTAGATGTGAATCACATATTCATTAACATCAAATTATTTTGTTAATTTCCTTAAACATTTCATATGCCCCCCTCATCTTCATAATTTTTGTTCATATGCATTAGATATGCTAGATGTATTCTATTTTATAAGTTATGTAATACAAGGTATGCTTATATGTTATGTGTATCTCGAGTAACTTAGGGTATGCTTATATGTTAGATGAGTAACTTGAGCTGTATTTAAGATTTTACGTTTAATTAGTATTCAGTAGACTATGTTTTATGTAATGCAAATGATTGTGTCAAATAAGAAACTTTGTATACAATCAATCCACTTTTCATACTGATTCTCTTCTAAATTTAAATTCTAAATTTTATTCGAATTGATAGAATTTGTCTGCAAGAAGTTTTTGAGGAGTTAGTAGCACCTGTTGCAGTAGAGATGAATGTCCACTTGCAACAGAGGAAGCTCTCATCTTTATTGCCAGTGTGAATCTAATCTTGCAAAACCTGTTTTCAAATGGTCATTAAATACCAACATGGGTCTCCCGTCATAATGAAGCCTTGTCACCATATGCATTGTGAGCATTTGTCACGCTCGAGACAACTTTCTTGTCCATTGTTAAATATTGTGGTTAATCTCTGGCCATATCTTACGGCTCATCATCGAATATTATGTACGAGCATTTGTAATTATACTTGGAGGGAGTATTGTCATTCATTAACGTAAACTCACGACACGTGACCGCTGGTGATGATCCACGGAGACCCATGGTCAATACTGACACACTTAACTCTTCAATTTGTAAACAAAGAAGAGAGTCATATTCCCCCATTATCGTAATATATTTCCTGTTATTTGAAATGTTTGTTTCTTAATACATTGCTTGGACTTTAGCTCTAGATATTTTGTGAGACGTCTGATCGGCAAATAAGATGAAGGGATGCCTTTAGTAGTCTTAATTAAAGTAGAGTATTGTTGTAGCTAACTTTCATGCTAAAGCCTTGATTGTTGACTAAACGTATATATATAAATATTTTTTCTGTCTGTTTATGTCTAGTTCAGCTTCTGTCTGTATTCAAGTCTGATTCTCTCTTCTCTTCCGCCTTGTGTTATAAAGTTATTCAGTTGTTTAATGCATGTCATAATTATTATTATTATTATTATAAATTATTCTTATTATTTTATCATGATTATTTATATTTTTAACGTCGTATTGTGTGTGTGTGTATGTAAATCACAAAGAAATTAACACGTGATCAATAATGTGAAAATATATAACCACGAAGGAAAATATTTAACAAGAAATGACTTGAGCACTTTCATGTTAATCAACACACCTTCAGAAGTACAATAACAGAAATACAACACTGTATACATAGGAACCTTTCTGCCTATATATTCAAGCGTTGTATTTAATGGGCTGTTTTTTAAAGATGTTTTGAATAACACGAAAGCGCTCAAGTTTTCTCTTATTTAATAATTTTCTTCATTGATGTTGATATATATATATATATATATATATATATATATATATATATTATATATATATATATATATATATATATATATATATATATATATATATATATATATATATATATATATATATATATATATATATATTGATGTTGATATATATATATATATATATATATATATATATGTGTGTGTGTGTGTGTGTGTGTGTGTGTGTGTGTGTGTGTGTGTGTGTGTGTGTGTGTGTGTGTGTGTGTGTGTGTGTGTGCATGTTCGTGGCATCTTTTTCACACTGTAGAATGTCTACCCTTGTGTGTTTGAGTATTTCTGCATGTTGAACATGATTTTGTTGGTGTATTTTATGTAATTAATTTCCTCTACCAAGCTAATTCTGAAATTAGATATACTAATTCTGTAATTGTTAAGTTAATATTTTTTGCACGTTATATATGAACTATTTGTAACATTTGGTTTACGTTGAAGTTCACATTTAAACATATCTCTTTCCAACAAAATTATGTTGTCTGTCGTAAGCCATAATTCGATCTTTTTACTCTACTTGTAAATTTTTATTTGTCTGTCCTTTCAATTTGTCATTATGTGTATCCAGTTATCTCTGTGGATATCCCTGAAAGTTTTATATTGCCTTTTATTTTTTTCTGTCATTCTCATTCAAATATTTTCTCATTCTACCTCTTAATCCTAAACTCATTAACTTAAACAATAATTAGTATATATAATACAAGGACGCCTAATATCCAGAAGTCTACATGCTCAGCTCAGCGCACTAAAGTCTGCCTCGTGCGTCGCCACATGTTTCTGAAGCAAGTCTTCACACGCCATTAATGGTGGGAAACCCCGGCACCTTTTACACAAGTGCCTCCCTTCAGTGTGTTTAGCGATCATCTGCTCTCTCAACCCGGGTCGGGGTTCATGAAGCATTGACGCACTCATTTACGAAACCTATACATCTTTTGACGTTAATGGCGGCTTTGTTTTCATATATTTAATAGTTTACGAGCTTCGAAACATCACAATCGAAGGTTAGTATTGTTATAAACAACCTCGGGGGGTGCTTCGGAGCACCTAACTACTTAAAGCAAGCAAACAAAGTCACAATGAGTGTTGACAGATGTGCAGGTTTCGTATGTGAATGCGTAAATGTTTGATGAATTCTGGTCTAGATCATCAAATCTTTACAGTGTATTGATACATCTACACAACAAAGGTCTGTGTTGAGAAAGTCCTGAACTTAGTATGATTACTAACACCAGTTTGGGGCACCTGTCATGTTGCCTTGTTGTGTGGTGAATTCAAGCCGCTGGAAGATTTTGATTTGAACTGGTAAGTCTTGTTCACGCGAATGTCAGCTGAGGCGCATTTATTCTCAGCCAGATAATTGTGTTTATCTTTGGGTACTTTTCTGAATAATATTTTCTAAATTTTCTAAATTTAAAGGTTAGATTGCTAACTATTAGTCTTAAGTGCCCGATATGCTAATATTATGTTAAAAGAATGAAATTATTGAATTACAAATTTCATAACAAATAGTAAAACATTAAAATGGTTTATTAAAATAACCAGACATGTAAATACTTTTTGTAATGTTACGTTACCTGAATTTACAAGGAATACAAAGCTAACAAACATCTCCTCCTTGGCTGACAATTTTGCATGAGCAAGGCGCAACATTTCTAGCACATGTGGGCGCTGTATTAACCAATATCTTATCACAGGTCGGTATGAGCCCCAGATAAAAGTTTTCACTCCTTTTATTCGAGGTAAGTTGGGTGGGGGAATTTAACCAGGAGGACCGCCACTCTCCCCAGACGCAGGGGGAGCTGCAGGGCAGAGTCCCTGCAACCCTGCATGTTGCTTCACTTGACCATGCAACCCTGCATGTTGCTTCACGTGACCATGCAACCTGCATGTTGCTTCACTTGACCATGCAACCTGCATGTTGCTTGATCTTGCCTTGCCATTCTCCAGCTTGATGTGACCGTGCTTCCCTGTTTGGTGTTTGCTATAACCCTCCTTACCTCAGGTGTTCCACTCTACAGCATATTGTGCTCCCGTTATTGTACTGCTGGCTTAGTGTGGTGTTGAGCTGCCGCTGCCGTTACTCTCGGGAAGACAAAGCTTATTTCTGCTGCTGCACACAAATGTTATTACACTTATTAACCGTATGACAATGCTGCCTCTATTACTCATCTTACTACTTCTTCAGCTGTCACTGTTGCTACTCTCACCGCTGCCACAACTATTACTGCTCCACAAACAACGACTTATTAGTGCTACAAATAATTATAGAATAGTTCATGATGCCATTTCGCCAATTATCATCACTCCCACAGTCTTATCAGCTGTTATATTTTACTACTAGTAAAATTCAGTTGCTTTCTATCCTTCCAATACTATTATTTCAAACTTTCTATTTTTAGTATGTTGTTATTGCTAGTGATTATGCCATTACTATCTTTACTATAACTACTGCTCCTACTCATCATTTGACCCCCCCTTCCTCCCCTCACACGCTTACTCCATCACAACCTAACTCCCACGCACGTTGTTGTTGTTGTTGTTGTTATATTTTCAGCTACTCGGAACAAGTTCCAAGTAGCACGGGCTATGGTGAGCCCGTAACTTACCTGGCACAGGAGCGGGGCAAGTAGCACGGGCTATGGTGAGCCCGTAGTGGACGTTCCTGGCACAGGAGCGGTGCTGTCCCTGCTCCCACGCACGCCCTCACACCCTTACATAGTAACTCCCTCACACCCTCATCCCCCTTAAATTAACACCCTCACCTCTGACAAATTTCCTGATACTTCCTCAGTTTTCTCTCACTAAGTCTTCTGAAGTTAGTCTTCAAGTTCCTTAATTCATGAGCTCCCCGCAAGCTCTTAATCCTTTCATAATCTGTTCCCCCAAATTGCTTTATTCACTCTTATTCATTTACTCACTTCTATCACATCTGGGATATGTATATCTTATATTTATACATTTGTTCTAATTGTGCTGCGGTGAAGGTCATTATATCTCACTGTTATCCCGTAATTCTTGTGCTGCTGCAGCTGCTGCTTGTTTCCCAGCTTGTCTGGCTCTCACCACACAATCCTAGTCATTAGTGCCACGATTATTTTCAATAGGGCAAACGATCTCAGTAAGAACCATACCATCATGGACCACTACGCCTGGGGTCCTGCAATCATGCCACGATGGATTACCTCACTTAGGGCCCCTCTTTCAACCATACCAAAAGGGACCACCACACTTAGGGGCCCTTTTGTAACCATACGGAAGGGGACCACCATCCTTAGGGGCCCTCTTGTAACAATGCCAATGTCATCACAACACTTGGGGCCATCTTGTAACCGTACCAGGACGGTGTTTTTGCACTTTAATGGTTTTTGTCCAAAATATTATTTTATCCATTATGCAATATATTATTTTATTATGCATTATGCAATATATTACTTTATTATGCAATATATTATTTTATTATGCATTATGCAATATATTATTTTATTATGCAATATATTATTTTCTTTGCATCTGCATCATATGCCTCACATATATATCTCTGCATAATATGCAAATAATTTTATCTTGCTTTTTATATCTTAAGAAATATATAATTTTAACATTTTATAGCCATCTTCTCTTACCTTAGTTGCCCAGAAGATGCACACAGATACTTGTGTATGTCTGTGTTTCTTCAGTCATGTTCACAGTATACTTGGTATGAATATTTCATCCTTAATATGGCGATTACAGATAACCCAAAATAATCCAGCTAGTCCAAAATAATCTAGATAATCCCATATAACTACCCCAAATAATCCCATATAACTATCCCAGATAATCCCTCATAACTATCACAGATATCCCCGTATAACGATCCCAAATAATCCAAATGACGATGCTGTGTTACGATCCCATATAACGAGCCCTAATAACGCACTTGACGATCCCATATAGCGAACCTAGATAATTCCATATAGTGATCCTAGTTAATCCCATACGTCAATACCAGATAATCCCATAGAAATATCCCAGATGTCTGTTAGTATATAATCGGGCTTTCTGATAACTGTTTGATTCCCTGTTCTTGTTCTTCAGAAGCATGTCGTGTAATTACATAAATAGACTTGTAAGTAGGCGTACACTTTCTGTGGATGGCTTTGGTGTAGTGTTTAGAGTGGTGTAAAAACCAAGTGATTAAATGAAGTATAAAATTTAAACTCTAAACGATCACTATTAATGACAGTGGTACCTGTTTTGTGAGGGATATTGTGATATTCATTGCAGTGCACCGAGAAATCAAATTAATATGATATATCAATGCTAAAATCAGTAGGGGCTGCGTAAGGATAGGTCCGAATCTTCCTCATGATTCTTTCTGATTTTCTCATTAATAACAATATTTAATTATTTATTAGTATTTACACAAGTATTTTACAAAATACTCGTGTACGCATAAACAATTGCCTGTTGACATACCCCACACACACACACACACACACACACACACACACACACACACACACACACACACACACACACACACACACACACACCACCACCACCACCACCACCACCACCACCACCACCATCACCGCACACGAACACAAAGAGTCCAAAATATCACCTAAATATTACCGACTACGACAAACAACTCAGGTCACTACGTTAACAGACATCTTACGACGTTTACACCCAGCAACATTAAAGCTGTGTACCTCTGTTATCGTCACCGTAACACAATCATACACCCACGTTTATGAACTCAAACCATGTTAATGGGTCTCTCGTGTTCACTCATTCCCAGAGAGAAAACAAATCGATTTTGTAAGTCAATTAATAATATAGAAATATGTGATAATAGTTCAGGTGATATGTGATTTATAATGGGTGTTATCCTTGTGTTCATTGCCGGAACTGGCGTGCTTGCAGCTGTCCAATAATCTAGAGTACAGTCAGGCAAAGCTGTAAGGGTCAGCGGCTTAGAATTTGATATATGGAGTTGTCGTAACGGTTTGCTTTTAGTGCTTCCCAAATCTAAGGTGGCTTGATCAGTTCTTGTCATGTTAGATGGCTTGATCAGTTCTTGTCATGTTAGGTGGGTTGATCAGTGCTTGTCATGTTAGGTGGCTTGATCAGTTCTTGTCATGTTAGGTGGGTTGATCAGTGCTTGTCATGTTAGGTGGCTTGATCAGTTCTTGTCATGTTAGGTGGGTTGATCAGTTCTTGTCATGTTAGGTGGGTTGATCAGTTCTTGTCATGTTAGGTGGCTTGATCAGTTCTTGTCATGTTAGATGGCTTGATCAGTTCTTGTCATGTTAGGTGGGTTGATCAGTTCTTGTCATGTTAGATGGCTTGATCAGTTCTTGTCATGTTAGGTGGCTTGATCAGTTCTTGTCATGTTAGGTGGGTTGATCAGTTCTTGTCATGTTAGGTGGCTTGATCAGTTCTTGTCATGTTAGGTGGCTTGATCAGTTCTTGTCATGTTAGATGGCTTGATCAGTTCTTGTCATGTTAGGTGGCTTGATCAGTTCTTGTCATGTTAGGTGGGTTGATCAGTTCTTGTCATGTTAGGTGGGTTGATCAGTTCTTGTCATGTTAGGTGGCTTGATCAGTTCTTGTCATGTTAGGTGGATTGATCAGTTCTTGTCATGTTAGATGGCTTGATCAGTTCTTGTCATGTTAGGTGGGTTGATCAGTTCTTGTCATGTTAGGTGGCTTGATCAGTTCTCGTCATGTTAGGTGGCTTGATCAGTTCTTGTCATGTTAGGTGGGTTGATCAGTTCTTGTCATGTTAGGTGTCTTGATCAGTTCTCGTTATGTTAGGTGGCTTGATCAGTTCTTGTCATGTTAGGTTACTTGATCAGTTCCTCCTACGTTAGGTGCCTTAACTGATCAGTGCCTCCCATGTTAGGTGGCTTGATCAGTTGCCTCCTTTGTTAGAATATTCCTACTGTCTTTGTTAACTTTAACTTTACGTTCTTAGTATTTATAATTAAAGGATGCTTGGCATTTACAGTCACATTAAAGAATATTATGGGATGTGAGTTATGACGTTATTACAATAAAGAGGGAATATATCAGTCAGTTTTAATACAAGTCTGTTTTCCAGTACCAGCTCCTATCCTTTTATCATATTCCAGCTCCTATCCTTATATCATATCCAAGCTCCTATCCTGTCCTCTCTTTGCAAGTATTGCTTATTTTTTCAGGAAAATAAGGCACATTCAATTTAAAATTCTAAGCGCATAAAGTTAAAATTCAAATTATTTATACTGTACCTGGAAGAACGCTGGCCTTTCGTACCAAGTATGAGACCTGTTTACAAACATACATAATCATAAATGACATAGTTAAGGGTTATCTTCACATAGTTTAAGAATAATAAAAAGAATATAATAATATTAACTGAAACGTGTAACGAGAACGAATATGTACCTATTGAGCTTATCTTAATGAATAAGTAAAGTTTCCATATTTCATCGATTATAAGTACAACTATTTGAAATATAAAGTAAAATTTGTATTAAACAATTCTAATAATATCATTTTATCTTTTTCAGGTAAGTTGGCTTCATCATTTTAGAAATTGTAGCATGTAATTGGGTCCTGGACACGTCAAGGTGAGTAATGAGTGTATAACAAATGAACGATTAAATAATAACGAATAACAATTGTAATTATGAATGTAATATTATTTAGGTGATGTTAATACACATATTTCTGGGGTACTACTTGCATTGTTTTTACTTATGTTAACTTTGAATTTAGATACATTTGAAGACATATATTTCATGTTTTGCACCAGATACATATTTTCCTTCATTCTGTTTTTAACTTAAACAAAATTCACATATTATATATTTATTATATTTATTATATAATACATATATATTTATTATATTTATTATATAATAAATATATATTTATTATGTAATAAATATATATTTATTATATTTATTATATAATAAATATATAATATAATATAATATAATATAATATATTTTAAATTTAAAGTGATAGCTGTGCTGAAAATTCGGGTCAGGTCACCGATAATTTTCATAAACGCAGTATTCTGCATTGTAGGCCTGCTTGCCAAGGGCATAGGCCTACTTGACAAGTAGTTGGCAACTTGTCAAGTGCAATGGTGTTGAATGTATAATGTCCACGAAACACGATGATAAACAGTCTTATTAAAGTTTCATATACTTTCCGAATTGTGATTTTCATTTCGTTATATTGTCAACCAGTTTGGTGACGTTGCTTTAGGCAGTGTTTATAGTATAGGAGTCATCTCGTACCTACGAGACCTGTACACCTTTCCTCCTTCATGGCGGCTGAGTCTGTAGTTAGTATACAACTTACGTGTGTCCAGATTTCACAACCGAAGGTTATTATTGTTATAAACAACCTCGGAGCTCATAACCTGTTTCATAAATGCAATTAAAGCCGCCATGATTGAGGAAAGATGGCACTTGATGAACCCTGGCCCGACCTGGAAGTAAATTTAGCACGTGTTAATTAAATGCTTCGAATATGGTGAGATATGACAAAATGTGGACTATTACCCTACATTATTGCTATGATCACATTAGACTTGTGTTCTCACAGTTCGAATCAACTTGAGTGATCTGTTAACATGTTAGCACTCTAAACTTGTATACTTTCGCTCATATTGACTTATTGTGTAAAATATTGAAATACCTACATTATAATATCGTGTAACCTAACATTGCACTATTACACACATGAATATTTAGTTTAAAAAGAGATTTCAGTAGACGAGAGGTCTACATACACACAATATTACTTATGTCTTCCCAGAGAATTTCGGAAACCCATTTCGTATGACATTAAAGATAAGTACTTATTTAAATATTACATTAAATATCATGCCTTATTTACGTTGCAATTTATAAATAGGTCTACTAATGCATAGATGCACACTTTATTAATTAATTAGCCGAAGGTAGACTGGCGGAGAGACATGTATAACACCACGTCCTCACGACTTGACAACCGTCTAATTGAAATTGTTGTTGCGTAATGAAAACCGTGCAATCCTAGGCCATCAGGGCCAGTGCTCATTAGTCCCATGAAGGATCCAAATTGAGAAGTTTAATTCCACTAAATCAGAGTTGTTTGGACCCTGGCATGTAAAGCGTCCAAATATAGGTGCAATAAGCGTGAGGACGAGTTGTTTACATAAGCGATGCAACCAACCAATAGCAAGCAATTCTTCATTCAAAAAATTGTATTAACACATATGTGTCCCGAGGATACGTGGAGATGGTGATGAGATATAGGCATTGTGGCACCTACCTACGTAGGGTCCCCCAATCGAGTTGTTTACATTTATTCGTTTTCTAGTAAAGAAGGAATAAAGGGGACACTTGGATATTTATACCGATACACAGAAAACGGAGTCTGTCATTACGTAACGTTGCGTGCACAGTGTCTTCGTTTTATATTCGGTCTTCTATCAAGTATTTGCATATAAGTGAAGTAGCAAGCAGTGGGTAGTGAACAGTGATTTAAAAAACTGAAACTTGCAAACATTTATCCTAGCGGTGATCAACTAACGATGTGACTAGTATACAGTCACTAGCAACAGACACTGAAACTAGCAGTTACTAGCAGACACTGAAACTAGCAGTTACTAGCAGACACTGAAACTAGCAGTTACTAGCAGACACTGAAACTAGCAGTTATTAGCAGACACTGAAACTAGCAGTTACTAGCAGACACTGAAACTAGCAGTTACTAGCAGACACTGAAACTAGCAGTTACTAGCAGACACTGAAACTAGCAGTTACTAGCAGACACTGAAACTAGCAGTTACTAGCAGACACTGAAACTAGCAGTTATTAGCAGACACTGAAACTAGCAGTTATTAGCAGACACTGAAACTAGCAGTTACTAGCAGACACTGAAACTAGCAGTTACTAGCAGACACTGAAACTAGCAGTTATTAGCAGACACTGAAACTAGCAGTTACTAGCAGACACTGAAACTAGCAGTTACTAGCAGACACTGAAACTAGCAGTTACTAGCAGACAATGAAACTAGCAGTTACTAGCAGACACTGTAACTAGCAGTTATTAGCAGACACTGAGAGCAGTATATTCACTAGCAAACACTGAGACTGGCAAAGTCACTAGCAACCAGTGAGCGTCACGGCGTGGAGTTCCTCAAAGCACATACATATTCGTGTTTATGTTGACAGTTAAAAGTTTGCAACAACAACAAGAGCTAAGCCTGTCAATGAAGTGCTCCGCAACGAGAATATAATTAGCATTTACTGGTCGTGAACGGCCCGGGAAGCAAGGAGAGAATTGGCACCACTGGTTGGGAACGGCCCGGGAAGGAGAGGACAGAATTGGCAACACTGGTTGGGAACGGCCCGGGAAGGAGAGGACAGAATTGGCAACACTGGTGGTGAACGGCCCAGGAAGGAGGCTTCAACTGGCAACACTGCTTTCTCTAATTGCTATAGTGAAGTCTTTATCATGAGTGAATTATATTAATAACAATTATTTTTATTATTATTATTATTATAGTATTATTATTATTATTAGTAGTAGTAGTAGTAGAAGTAATAGTAGTAGTAATTATCATAACATCGTAAATGTTCCATTTGAGATTTTTAAAGTTTGTATCTGTGAGTTAAACCAAAATTTCAAGTGCAAAACTAGTTTTTTTTAATACAAAAAATAATTAAGGTAACTCTCGCTATTAATTTTCCATCAGATTCTCTGGCTTCCATTCAGACTCTTTGACTTTCAGTGAGACTCAGGCTTAATGTCTGTCTCTGGCTTCCAATTAGACTCACAGGCTTCCAATCACACTCAGGCTTCCAGTCAGGCTTACGAATACACTGTTGTGCGAAATTCCTCAAAATTATGTACATTTTGGGAATAAAATTGTGAACACAGATTTTTCTTAATTTATTTTTTGGGATTATGTATTAAGTTTTTGTATTAATGTTTATTAATACAAACCGAGCATTAATGTTTAATGCTCGGTTCATCATCATTTTTAAACGTCTATTCAGTCTACTCTTCGACATTGTAAATAAATGTCTGCTGAACTCTGTTGTTTTTATTCTCAGAATACTCTCAGAATATTATGAACAGTTCATCATGTTTGTTACAATATCTGATGTACAAACTGTGTTTGTTGTATTTGTATGTCAGTTTGCTACCTAACAAACACACTTTATTAGTCCTGCTTTAAAGCTTAAAATATAGCTTTCGTTCTATAATTTTGTTTCTTTAGTTGAGTAACTCAAAATCTATAAATGGTTACTTGAATTAAGAATTTTTATATATACTATCTGTGCTGTTTATTTTGCATTTAAATTTGTCTATGTTCTTTTGCTGTCTGACTCTGATGCTTCTTGTTAAAATCTTCTGTTGCTTCCCATAATCTCCGAGAGTAAATACTGTACGAGTGGTCACTTGAAATGTGTAGAATGAAGAAGTAATGGAAACCTCCTGCATTCACAAGTCCATTCATATCAGATTCGACATAGAATTCGAATACCAGGAAAGTTAAATTGTTAAGCAACAGGTACAACAAGGGTGGTCGGTGGGGCATAACATTCCCCGTGGCCACTGTCAGTGAGTACTGTTACCTGTTGTTGTTGTTTTAGACTCAGCTACTCGAAACTGAAAGTTCCAAGTAGCACGGACTATGGTGAGCCCGTAGTGGACTTACCTGACACAGGAGCGGGGCTGTATATGTACTGTTGCGCCCCTCTCTCAGTAACTACGGGGCAGTGAGATCCAGCTCTTTATACCCCGCTTCTAGCCATGTGCCTGTTGCGTTCTAATCTAACTATTCTGATGCTCGATTTATTTATCGTATCTGCTCTTAAATTTGTGGATGGAGGTGGCTTCCACCAGCGTCTGTCAGTGTATTCTACTAGTTGACCACCCGTACAGGGTACGGGTATTTCCTATTATTTCTTCGGTTACAGTGTGTTTCCGTCTTCCACTTGTGTCCTCTTGTCATACATTGTCTCAAGTTACCCTTCCCCCCTTCCATCCCCCGAACGTCTCTGCACCCTTTTGCCTTCTTAATAATCGTAATGACTACGGCGGAGCTGCTCACACGTCTGGTCGCCTCACTCAACCCGGCTTCTCACCTAATACCTCGCATTTTTTACGTAGTCGAGCAATCTGTTAACATGCGGCGTATTAATACAAATTAAAGCAACGTAATATTTGTTTCTGATCATCGACCTCGATATGTTAGGCGAGTTGTTTGGGTTTCGTACGTTTCTGGTAAGGTATAACAGTTGTATTATTTACGGAGTGGCAGATCGAGAGAACGAGCCGCTTTAAACACACCCAACCCAACCCAGCTTAACCTAACCTAACTTAACCTAAAGAAATAAATAGATAAAATATTGTGTTTTTTATATATGGTGTGCAGGTGGTGTGTGACGTCACTATGACGTGATAATCACGCCATCACAGGCGTGATTTCATCACAATTCAGTGATGAAAACATGAATTTTTCAGGGTCAAGCACTATATTTTGGTACCTTTGACCAAATAGTTCATATATATGTACTATCATTTCTGGAGGCTGAGCTGTTGCTGTGAGGTCTGTGCGTCTCCTTGTTTATTGGGTTTATTGATATATACAAGAGTTTTTACGTTCTTGTAAAGCCACTAGCACGCGTAGCGTTTTGGGCAGGTGCTTAACCCTAATATCCTCGGAATACGACCCGCCGAATCGTTTAACAACCAGGTACCCATTCACTGCTGGGTGAACAGAGGCTACAGTTAAGGATTGGCGCCCGATCAATCCTCCCCGGCCAGGATTCGAACCCAAGGCAAGGCGCTTGCGAAACGCCAGGCGAGTGTCTTACCACTTCGCCACGGAGACTGCACCAATATTTCCAGTATTTCGGTGTATTTCCACACCAGTATTTCGTCGCGTCACCAGTATTTGCTGCCAACTCTCCTTCAGTCAGATGTAAAAATAAGATTGAAGTCACATACACAAAACATAACTAAACATAAGATAATCTAACAGCACAAAAACCCTAGAAACGGTCGTAAACTATTTGATGTGTTAGGTTTTAACTAAGTATTAGTTAGACTTGTAATAACATCTAATACCGTACTATGTCGAGAGTCCAGGTTAGTGGCTCCACGATAACGAGCCCTTCTGGGAGGCGTGCTAGCACAACTAGTGAAAGAAGCTAATTAAGAGATAATTTAATGCTAGTAACTTGCTTATTGACAGCCGCTATTTTATGATTTAAATAATAAAAGCTTGTGAGGATATGGACAGAAGTTAGTGTGGTAAACGGTCGACATGCAATTGATGAAAGGTATATACAGTATATTTTATCGCAGACTACAAATGAAGAGGAAGAAGAATAGGAAAAACGACGATATACAGGAGATAGACAGCGATGAATGACGATATATCAGAGGGGAGAAATAAAGGACGAAGAAATAGAAAGAGAAGAAAGAGGCGATATATATCTTGAGATCGAACACAGACCATGTCGCTAGGGTCACATTGTTGGGCTGGCTATAGGCGGACATTTAACAAGTTAAGCCATCTAAGCAAAAAAAATCCACCGGAAGCACTTATGGAGTGAAACAGAACAAGCCAATGGAAATTGCGTTATGTATGAGCTTGTAACATAAGAGTTGTTAGAAAAACCTAAGGTGGGTTGTGAATAAAAACAATGAGTTTCAAAATAGTTTAATGGTCAACTGAACACCTTAGAAATTACTTGTCCTCCTTCAATGTATATTTAATTATCATGTTTTCCACTTGCGGAATTGTAAATTTCATTCTGTTGGGGAGAATTGATTACAGCCTTGTGAATTGTCTACGGGAAGCAATTAGAGAGTTCTAAAAAGAGTCGGTGGGGCGAGCATTTGTGATGAGAATGGAAAGCTGCTTAAAGTGGAGAGTGATGGAGCAGCAAGAGCGGCTGGGGGCGGGGAGTGAGAGAGCCAGGCAAGCCACACCCCTCCCAGCTGCCTTAGGGCTCCTGCAGTAACACAGCGCTCGTCCTGTTCCTTTGAAGCCATCGCCACCAGGTCCACCCTGGCCATTTGAAGTCGGCTCTAAAAACCACACGCCATTTCAGGCAAGTTGAAGCCAGTTCCATCCACTACGTCCATTCTGGGAATTTGAAATCAGGAAGAACGTACTACCACGCCCATCCGGACCATTTGAAGCCACCTCCAAAGATCAGGACGCCTACCCAGGCCCTATGAATAAAACTTCCAAAATTCCAAAATTCCAAAAACTTCCAAAGAGAACACACACAGAGAGAATGATCTAGGAGTTGATATCACACCAAACCTGTCTCCTGAAGCCCACATAAAAAGAATAACGTCTGCGGCATATGCGAGGCTGGCTAACATCAGAACAGCGTTCAGGAACCTGTGTAAGGAATCATTCAGAATCTTGTACACCACATATGTAAGACCAATCCTGGAGTATGCGGCCCCAGCATGGAGCCTGTACCTTGTCAAGCACAAGATGAAGTTGGAAAAGTCCAAAGATATGCTACTAGACTAGTCCCAGAACTAAGAGGCATGAGTTACGAGGAAAGGCTGCGGGAAATGCACCTTACGACACTGGAAGACAGAAGGGTAAGGGGGGGACATGATCACAACCTACAAAATCCTCAGGGGAATCGACCGGGTAAACAAGGATAAACTATTCAACACTGACGGGACGCGAACAAGGGGACACAGGTGGAAACTGAGTACCCACATGTGCCACAGGGACGGGACGTTAGAAGGAACTTTTTCAGTGTCAGAGTAGTTAACGGATGGAATGCATTAGGCAGTGATGTGGTGGAGGCTGACTCCATACACAGTTTTAAATGTAGATATGATAGAGCCCAGTAGGCTCAGGAACCTGTACACCAGTTGATTGACAGTTGAGAGGCGGGACCAAAGAGCCAAAGCTCAACCCCCGCAAGCACAAATAGGTGAGTACAGACAGGTCAGAAGGAGGCTGCCTGCACTTCCACACACACACACACAACACCCTCTAACACCTCTCCTCACCATCATCTGTCTCTCTCCTTCCAGCCACATCTTCCTCCTGACACTCAGGGCGATAACGTTATTAATGTTCCTAAGGAATATCTATTTGGCTTCTTTTAAATGAATTTACCTGATCTATAAATATACATAATTTTTAATTCGTTAAACAAAGCAGGATTGTGACTGTAAGGAAGCCTGTGCTTCGAGGATAAAACATTTTTGTTCCATGACTGAATACAAGGAAAACAATGCAACTTGCAATACGAAAATGATCTCAAGGTGGTCTATAACGAAATGTTTGTTGTCAAACAACGAAAAGGTATTAACAGTTGTATGGCAACAGCTGTCACACAGACACTACAGAAGCGGGCAACATCCACAATATGGGAGTGATAAGTTGGAGATTAGAGAACTTGAATCGTTCCCATTATGTTTGCTTTTTCCAATTGTGTGCAAGCCATCTTTTATATGATCGTCCGATGTAAGCCATGTCTTACGTAAGCGTCCCATGTAAGCCATGTCTTACGTAAGCGTCCCATGGAGGCCATGTCTTATGTAAGCGTCCCATGGAGGCCATGTCTTATGTAAGCGTGCCATGGAGGCCATGTCTTATGTAAGCGACCCATGTAAGCCATGTCTTATGTAAACGTCTTATGTAAACGTCTTATGTAAGCGTGCCATGTAAGCCATGTCTTATGTAAACGTCCCATGTAAGCCATGTCTTACGTAAGCGACCCATGGAGGCCATGTCTTATGTAAACGTCCCATGTAAGCCATGTCTTATGTAAACGTCCCATGTAAGCCATGTCTTATGTAAACGTCCCATGTAAGCCATGTCTTATGTAAACGTCCCATGTAAGCCATGTCTTATGTAAACGTCCCATGTAAGCCATGTCTTATGTAAACGTCCCATGTAAGACTTAAGTCGATCAAAACAGAGAAGCAAAAACCATGAAATGAAAAGCAGTTGGAAAGAGAAGAGTATTATGAAAAGAGAGAGAAGCCTCGTTTTCTCATGATCTCACCTGATTGGATTTTTGACAAAGATTTTTTTCCGGGTAGGTTGAGGAAAATGGTCCCTGCGCGCTGGTGCCGAACAGTGCATATTCCTTGCTGCCATAATTTGACTTGTCTAGATTACCCCTCAGGTTTTATCGTGTTAAGTTCAACGTAATGGGATATTGTTGCCTGTTTCTGATCTACATTTTCTTGCCACGAGATTAAACTAAGTTTAGTTTTGCATTGTATTCAATGGAATGTATGCAGCCGCCACTGTTGCTGCTGAAGATAATTCTGTTGCTGTTGCAATTATTGTGGCTTATTCTCTTGCTGGTTATTGCTGATGCTACTTCTGCTATTGCTGATGCCGCTGCTGCTCCAATTGCTATTGTTGTTGCAACTTGCAAACGCCAGCGAATTTCAGAATGCATTATGGTACGAATTTTCCCATTCGTGCGATATGTATATCCATCCAGATTCTGCCTTCAATTTCGTCCGTGCAATACAAGTATTGTGTTGGACTTCGATAGCTAAAGCTACGTCAGTGGAGCATCGTTATTATGTATTATTATTATCATGCTAAACACAATACCTGCAATATACTGTTGCTTATTCCGCGAAAATTGGCAACAAATTTAATTTAAAAAACAAAATTATCAATAAATTTTGTATGCATATTTTCAGGCATTGGGCAGCGCATTTAGAGTCTAATAATTAGTTCGTTGTTAAATCAGAGTTTGTTTAAATTAAAAGTATGTGTAGTGTAATTACATGTAATGAACTCAGACTACATGTAGTCTTTGCAACAAAGGACGGGGGTTGAACCAGCGGCCTCTAGTCTTATTGTACTATATGTAGTCTGAGTGTTATATAGCGTATTCTGTTTTAAGTTCAATTGTGTCCTTGCTGCTTCTTTGATGGCAGTTCCAGCCCCTCTGACGGTAGTTTCTGCCCCTCTGATAGTAGTTTCTGCCCCTCTGATGGTAGTTTCTGCCCCTCTGATGGTAGTTTCTGCCCCTTGATGGTAGTTTCTGCCCCTCTGATGGTAGTTTCAGCCACTCTGATGGCAGTTTCTGCCCCTTGATGGTAGTTTCTGCCCCTCTGATGGTAGTTTCTGCCCCTTGATGGTAGTTTCTGCCCCTCTGATGGTAGTTTCAGCCACTCTGATGGCAGTTTCTGCCCCTTGATGGTAGTTTCTGCCCCTCTGATGGTAGTTTCAGCCACTCTGATGGCAGTTTCTGCCCCTTGGTGGTAGTTTCTGCCACTCTGATGGCAGTTCCAACCACTCTTGATAGTACTTCCAGTCCCACTGATGGCAGTTTCAGTCTATATGATGACATATCCAGACTCTCTGATAGTATTTCTAAGACATCTGTTGGCACTTCCAGCCACTCTGCTGGCACTTCCAGCCTCTTTGATGGCCGTTCCTACCCCTCTGATGGCAACTTTCAGTCCTAATGGCAGGTCTAGTCCATCTGATGGCACTTCCATCCCTCTCTTCAGCTAACAAACAAGATCCCCTGTCTCCTCTCAACCCGCCCAGCTCTCGTGGGGCGTAATAATCCCCATTATCTCTGCCTCATCTGTCTCGATGTCCCGACCAATCCCAGATTCGCACTTGACTCTATCGCGAAGTCTTTCTTCTCTCCTGGACAAATAGGCAAGTCTTTACTGGGAAATATTACCCGGCCGTTCCTGCTAAAACCCAGATGGTGATTGTCGAGGTGATGGAGAGGTCGTCGTGGGAGGCGTTGTCGTTGATGTCCTTGGTCCTTTGTCAATCACACTCTTGTCGTAAATTGCGAACGGGGTTATTTTGAGCCATGTCGTCGTTGGCATCGTTCACTTCACTTTTATTGGTGTTCTTGTTTTCTTAGAGGGGTCCTTTTAGGTGTATTTCTGAGCATCTTGACGTCATTCTGTGAAAGAAGGTAAAGTTCGTGTGTGGGGTTTGCCGTCTTGGATGTATTAGAAATTTTTGTTTGTGCGTATTCTTGGAAAAATATTTTTGTTCATGGACCAAGAGCGGGTGACAATGCTGGTGAGAAAAGCACCGTGTTGAAACAGGGACGCCATTGTGGATAAAGTTTATCTCACAAACATTTTCAAATCCAGCATTGATACTCAGGATACCCGGTGTTTGTTGACGAGAATGATGGACAGTAAAAGGACAATGAGGCCTTCATGCCAGTCAGGGAAGGGATGTAGGGAGAGGCAGAAAGGGCACCTATCTAATCGAGTGTACGTTGATGTTATTAAACAGTCTCTTTGAGGCGAGGGCCGCAGCTTATCAATACCCTGAAGTTATTTCACAACTGGTATTGCTATATAAAATGAGTCCTGGGTTTATTAATTTATTAACACATTACCACTTTTAGATTGATGTAAGCTTTCCCCAGTCAGTCCACACCGCTTGAGTAATATCCAGGTACCTCCCATTAGATAGGTGACCGAGAACAATGATTAAGTTAATCCTAGGCATTAAAAGCCTTTGTTATAACTACAAGAACCTCTGAGAAAACTACATTTTATGAACTCAAGATACTGGCTCATTGGCGCCAGTGTCGTTGGACCAAATTTCAGCTGTCTCACAGGATCTTAATTCATATGTTTTTATGAAGAAAATCATGTAAAGCGAGCGAAAGGAGCGTTAGCTAGGGAGAGGTGGGCTAAGGAAAGTAGCGTTGGTTAGAGAAAGGAGTGTAGTTGACTGTATAGAGTGAGAGTAGATGGGACTGAGGGAGGGTCGCTGCCGTAGAGGGAGGTGGTGTGGGGATTTTAACATCACGTAGCTAGCTTTTTGACATTACTCCCCTTCATATAGTCTAGGGCAGCTGCACAAATGCAGATGTACCTAAATGTGTAATAAAAAAAAAGTTACATGAGTATGGGACCTCGCTCTGACGGAAGTGGCAACTTAGACACAGTTACATAAATTCCAACACCAACACGCCACAAATACCAAAATTCCCCCAACTAAAGAACAAGTAGTAACTGTTTTAATGCCTAGTGTTATACAGTTTACACTTGGTATGGAGTGGAGATTAAATGTAAACATTAAAATATAGAGAGAAAACATTAGGGGATTTCTGAACGCTGCTTATGTGATAGCCAGTGGTTATCACATAGGCGGTGGGTAATTGTACAGGCAGATATCAGCGGCCTGTCAGGAGTACTATTAAGGCAACTAAAAATAACATTAAATTAGTAAGGCTCTGCGGGCTCACCATAGCCCGTGTTACTTGGAACTTTTTGTTCCAGGTAGCGAATCTTTAACAACAACAACAACATTAAATTTAGCCACTGATGATAGTCCAGGATTAAACTCTCAGTGTATATACACTAAGAGAATATATATATTCCTCTCAGTATGAATATCCTGCGTATCTCACCATTTACGAGAGGCAGCGCAGGTAATCATGTCCAGCTGTAGCGTTCTTGTGATGATGTAATCATTTAATATTGTCATTTGGTAGATTCTGGCGACTTGAGGCATTCTGTGTGACTCTTAATACCGAATTAGGTTCTGTAATGACTTACGTATTATAATAGTGCCCTGTGATTATGTATTGTCTTGTAAAGTAGGAGACAGAGAAGGTATTGTATTGTAGTGAGAGAACGTATGTATTGTATTTTAGTATATGCGAGAATAATTGATACTGTATTATGATGTACGAGAGATCAAAAGGTTCTGTATTATAGTGTACGCTAGAACAGTAGGTACTCTATTATAGTATAAGCGAGAGCAGTAGGTACTGTATTATGATGTACGAGAGAACAGAAGGTACAATTTTATAATGCATGAGAGAACAGAAAGTACTGTAATGTAGTGTACGCAAAAACAGCATGTATTATAGTGTATAAGACAACAGTCTATACTAAAGTATAATGCGCGAGAGAACAGTAGATAATATAGTATTGTGCATGATAGAACAGCACGTATTGCAAGTTATTTTGATGCAATGTTTATTGTAGTATTATCATGCAATGAAATGCATTATAATGTATTTAAATTTAACACGACTCACCAGTGAATAATATTTAATACACACACAAAACACGTTTGACCTTTAAGACCCAAGGTCATTCAGAGAACACGAGGACTCTAACGAAAACGGAGAATTGGTGCTGACTTGTCCCACCATCAATAAAGGCCGTTTGTTAGGTTCCATTTAGTCTCATATTGGCCCTAATGGACGTCGTTTTAGCCTAGATGTTATTACCTGGGGTAACAGAAGGTGACGGGAATCAATACCGGCTGCGATACCAAGGGCCTCCACCTGTCACACGTATATTCTGCTCCTTCTTAAGACTGTCTTCTTTACAGATACTTTAAACCAAAAATGTGGTCTGTAATATCGAGTTAATGTTTTTTTAAACTATCAGTAATTGAAAAGTGTATAGCGCTATATTTTTGGATTCATAAAAGCATCAGACCTGGAAATATACTTTGTCATTTTGGTTTTTCTTTCGCAGCAGAGAGGAAGAAGTATAAAGTACAAATATTGACATCTGCCTTGTGTTTTCTTTCACTGTGAGGTGCACGGGATGAAAAGAATGTTCAGAAGGAAACACACCAGCCGGTCCTCCTAAGGTTTCCCGACCTCAAGAAAACGGTTAAATTAAAGTGCCCTCTTCCAGCTTACCAGAGAACCCAAAACGGGACAGTACGTCACTTTCGCGAGCTGCTTCCATTTTCTTGTACGACAATGTTTGGCCTTTGGTAACGTATACGATCGAAATCCGACGTTCTTTATTGGAGGACAGGTTGTATACGCAGCCACACAGGGAGGCACACGCACACATGTACACGCACGGGTTCTATGTACGCCGAAGATGAGACCCACACTTGCATATGCATCCCCAGCATGGAACACTTACCTGAAAAATGACAAGGAGAAACTAGAAGGGTCCAAAGATATGCAACGAAACTAGCCCCAAAACTGAAGGGATTGAGCTATGAGGAAACACTGAGAGAACTAGACCTTGTCACACTGGATGAAAGGAGGTATAGGGGGGACATGATAACATACAAGATTCTAAGGAAAATGACAAGGTAGACAAACCAACATTGTTCAAAGCCATGAGCGGCAGAACGTCGGGGTGGATGGAAACTAGGCATACAAATGAGTCACAGAGACGTCAGAAGGAACTTTTTCAGTGTTACAGATGTCAGTAAGTAGAATAGGTTACTTGTAGAAGTTGTTAAAGTTAATTCTATTCAAAATGATAATGTAAACATGATAAAAGCGTGAGAAATGAGTCTTTACGTTAATTTAAGAAAGTTCGAAAGAGGGGAGGGGGACAAGGAGCCTACCTCAGCCTTGCAAGCACATCTGCATCAGTACGCACGCACTCGCACAAGCAAACAAAAAACTACTCTGAGTATCCAAATTAGCCATAGAGAAATTAAGGAAAATAACTGTCGTTGTCAAAGTAATGAACAAATGGAATGCACTAAGAAGCAAAGTGGTGGAGACAAACGCCATACAGTTAAATTTGTATATATGATATGAGTCCAATAGGCCCAACCTGTACACCAGTTGATTGACAGTTTGGAGGTGGGTGGTGGGGGAGAGAAGGTCCTGGTGAGGGAGGTGGTGGGGGAGAGAAGGTCCTGGTGAGGGAGGTGGTGGGGGAGAGATGGTCCTGGTGAGGGAGGTGGTGGGGGAGAGAAGGTCCTGGTGAGGGAGATGGTGGGGGAGAGAAGGTCCTGGTGAGGGAGGTGGTGGGGGAGAGAAGGTCCTGGTGAGGGAGGTGGTGGGGGAGAAAAGGCCCTGGTGAGGGAGGTGGTGGGGGAGAAAAGGTCCTGGTGAGGGAGGTGGTGGGGAGAGAAGGTCCTGGTAAGGGAGGTGGTGGGGGAGAGAAGGTCCTGGTGAGGGAGGTGGTGGGGGAGAGATGGTCCTGGTGAGGGAGGTGGTGGGGAGAGAAGGTGGCCAAGCTGGAGCCTGGGTCTCCGGCAGCCTCCCCACGCTGGCCAGACCAGACCTGTTGTAGTATTGATGTTAGTACTCCGGCCAGTACCCACGTCCCCCTCCCTCCCTCCCACCCTTCCTTCCTTCCTTCCTTCCTTCCTTCCTTCCTTCCTTCCTTCCTTCCTTCCTTCCTTCCTTCCTTCCTTCCTTCCTTCCTTCCTTCCTTCCTCCCTTCCTTCCTTCCTTCCTTCCTCCCTTCCTTCCTTCCTCCCTCCCTTCCTTCCTCCCTTCCTTCCTTCCTTCCTTCCTCATCTCCCTCCAACCCTTCCTTCCTTCTGCTCTCTCTCGCTAACTCATCTCCTCCCTCCCTTCCTTCTGTTTTGTAACTCGTGGAGTGACCGTGATGGACGTGTTGTGCTCTTGGCGCGCACATAAAGGAAATGATATTTTCAGAATATTACTGTACACAGAACTCGCGTTTTAAAACAAAATCCGCGGGAAGACGACGTGCCCTGGGACCTCATTACTCTTCTAAAGATAGAAGACATACACAGATATCAAATAGATCCTGCCAACACAGTTATGTTATTTATACGTGACCTGACTGCTTTCTTTTTTTATAGATGACCTGACTGCTTTCTTTTTTTATAGATGACCTGACTGCGTTCTTTTGTTATTTTATAGATTTATAGATAACAAGACTAGATCATTTGGTAACAAACTCACGAATTCCAAGAACAGAAGAATTAAGGAAACTGCAGAAGGCCTATACGAAGCAGCTTCTATTTATATCCACCCCAGTCTCATTCATATACATGTCTAACCTACGCTTGAAACAATTAAGTGATCCCACGTCTATTACGTCACCCGGTAATTTGTTCCCAGCAAACACACACAACGTTGTAACAAAATTTCGTTGATACAACGTAAACAAAAAGGCTTTGTTTCCTTCTGAGTTTTTGCCTGAGAAGGTAATCCACTTGGACCATGTTTGTGGACGAAGGTATAAACAAGGAGCACGTGGGAGTGAGCCGTTGTTGTCAGCCTGGAGAGGCTGGAGCAATACCTGTCTCCATCCATCAGCCGGTAAGGTTGACGTTTTTACCTCTAGTTGACCATTACTTTTGATCTGGTGTGGCGTGAGTTGCCACGTGTTCCCCTTCAGAGTCTTGCTTCCGGGGTCCCTCAGGTGGTGTTGTCGCCAGCCAACACCGAGGCTGGCGGCTCTGTGGTGTTGCTGGTGGCTCTGTGGTGTTGCTGGCGGCTCTGTGGTGTTGCTGGTGGCTCTGTGATGTTGCTGGCGGCTCTGTGGTGTTGCTGGTGGCTCTGTGGTGTTGCTGGCGGCTCTGTGGTGTTGCTGGTGGCTCTGTGGTGTTGCTGGTGGCTCTGTGGTGTTGCTGGCGGCTCTGTGGTGTTGCTGGTGGCTCTGTGATGTTGCTGGCGGCTCTGTGGTGTTGCTGGTGGCTCTGTGGTGTTGCTGGTGGCTCTGTGGTGTTGCTGGTGGCTCTGTGGTGTTGCTGGCGGCTCTGTGGTGTTGCTGGTGGCTCTGTGGTGTTGCTGGTGGCTCTGTGGTGTTGCTGGTGGCTCTGTGGTGTTGCTGGCGGCTCTGTGGTGTTGCTGGTGGCTCTGTGATGTTGCTGGCGGCTCTATGGTGTTGCTGGTGGCTCTGTGGTGTTGCTGGTGGCTCTGTGATGTTGCTGGCGGCTCTGTGGTGTTGCTGGCGGCTCTGTGGTGTTGCTGGTGGTTCTGTGGTGTTGCTGGTGGTTCTGTGGTGTTGCTGGTGGCTCTGTGGTGTTGCTGGTGGCTCTGTGGTGTTGCTGGTGGCTCTGTGGTGTTGCTGGCGGCTCTGTGGTGTTGCTGGTGGCTCTGTGGTGTTGCTGGCGGCTCTGTGGTGTTGCTGGTGGCTCTGTGGTGTTGCTGGTGGTTCTGTGGTGTTGCTGGTGGCTCTGTGGTGTTGCTGGCGGCTCTGTGGTGTTGCTGGCGGCTCTGTGGTGTTGCTGGTGGCTCTGTGATGTTGCTGGCGGCTCTATGGTGTTGCTGGTGGCTCTGTGGTGTTGCTGGCGGCTCTGTGGTGTTGCTGGTGGCTCTGTGATGTTGCTGGCGGCTCTATGGTGTTGCTGGTGGCTCTGTGGTGTTGCTGGTGGCTCTGTGATGTTGCTGGCGGCTCTGTGGTGTTGCTGGTGGCTCTGTGGTGTTGCTGGTGGTTCTGTGGTGTTGCTGGTGGCTCTGTGGTGTTGCTGGTGGCTCTGTGGTGTTGCTGGTGGCTCTGCGGTGTTGCTGGTGGCTCTGTGGTGTTGCTGGCGGCTCTGTGGTGTTGCTGGTGGCTCTGTGGTGTTGCTGGCGGCTCTGTGGTGTTGCTGGTGGCTCTGTGGTGTTGCTGGTGGTTCTGTGGTGTTGCTGGTGGCTCTGTGGTGTTGCTGGTGGTTCTGTGGTGTTACTGGTGGCTCTGTGGTGTTGCTGGTGGCTCTGTGGTGTTGCTGGTGGTTCTGTGGTGTTGCTGGTGGCTCTGTGATGTTGCTGGTGGTTCTGTGGTGTTGCTGGTGGCTCTGTGGTGTTGCTGGTGGTTCTGTGGTGTTGCTGGTGGCTCTGTTGTGTTGCTGGTGGCTCTGTGGTGTTGCTGGCGGCTCTGTGGTGTTGCTGGTGGCTCTGTGGTGTTGCTGGTGGTTCTGTGGTGTTACTGGTGGCTCTGTGGTGTTGCTGGTGGCTCTGTGGTGTTGCTGGTGGTTCTGTGGTGTTGCTGGTGGCTCTGTGGTGTTGCTGGTGGTTCTGTGGTGTTGCTGGTGGCTCTGTGGTGTTGCTGGTGGCTCTGTGGTGTTGCTGGCGGCTCTGTGGTGTTGCTGGTGGCTCTGTGATGTTGCTGGCGGCTCTGTGGTGTTGCTGGCGGCTCTGTGGTGTTGCTGGTGGCTCTGTGATGTTGCTGGCGGCTCTGTGGTGTTGCTGGTGGCTCTGTGGTGTTGCTGGTGGCTCTGTGGTGTTGCTGGCGGCTCTGTGGTGTTACTTGAGTCTGTATCATGTTCCTTGTTCCTGTTAGCATCCATTGACCTTTTGTTAACGTCAGAGTTTCAGTAATTGCTTCTTGTTGACACTTTAATGTAGGTCTGGTGATGATGTATTGTTAGATCTCTCTTTCTCATTAGTGTTAAGTGAGTTTGATTTGTCTATATACATTTTTTAGCACTTAGTGTATGAACTTGTTGGTGGTAGTGTGTGTGTGTGTGTGTGTATGTGTGTGTGTGTGTGTGTGTGTGTGTGTGTGTGTGTGTGTGTGTGTGTGTGTGTGTGTGTGTGTGTGTGTGTGTGTGTGTGTGTGTGTGTGTGTGTGTGTGTGTGTGTGTGTGTGTGTGTGTGTGTGTGTGTGTGTGTTTATATATATTTTTTAGAGTTCAGTTTTACGTTTTGCAGTTTGTACCATCCAGTGGATCTTACATTATTATATATTTTTATTATCTTCTTGCTATGTGGAGATGAATAATAACGATCTGTTCAGTTCTATGATTATTTCTGGAGACCTCGGCCAGAGAGAGAGAGAGACGGTGTCAGGGGCCGCCCTGAGGTCCCTCCGCTTATCTGGGCTTTTATGTGGAAAACCTGAGAAGTTTGGCCATATAGTAGTGAGTTATGGAGTATGGCAAGACGTGATTACGGCACTCCTCCCTCGGAGTGCCTCTCTTCTGTCACACCTTCATTTAGTTTTTCTTTCATTTCTTTCTTTCCTTATTTCGTATTTTTGGGGGGATTTTGTGTTATAAAAAATAGATATGGGGGAATATCTATTTTTTTTAGGTTGTGTGTTTAATAAGGTAATCCCGTAACCCTTCCTCTTGAGGTGACTCAGCGGACACAGTAGGCGCTCTAAGACGCATGAACCCAGTGCTCCCCACCTGACCTGACCTAACCAATCACCGCATAAAAAAACGTTGTTGCTTGAGAGGCGCTACTTTTCAATAGTACACTTTGTTTTGTCCGTTGGGGATCATAACGAACAAAATGCGGTGTATTATTTGAGAGGACGAGTTAAACTGATGTGTACTGGCAATATACTTTGAGCGATGATTGGTCGATTGGAAGACTAGTTCACATTTAGAAGGGTTCAGAGAAAGACTCTGGTCACCTCAAGGCTGTCCGAGGTTCCCGATGTCCTCCAGAAAGAGTTTTGTTGTGTAGACTTGCGTGCCATCATCCAGGAACTTGATGTACAGCTACCTCGACGAATTTGTATGTGACGTCTTTAATGACCAAACACAAATGAAGAGTCGCAATTACCCCATTGGACAACAGGGAAGGGTTACACACACATGGAAGAGTCGTTTGCTTCCCCCGATGTAGCATGATTGTATGGACCTATAAATAATGAATGAATATGGCGATGATGTACATGGTAATGAATAACTTCGGAGCACACTCATCTCTTCTGAGTACAACCCGCACTCATCCTACGTTCTTCACCGAGTCACACAGCGTACGCCTTAAGCCGCATTAAATAATGAAAAGCTAACATTTGTTCACCTCGAATTAACATCGCTTAAGGCTTCTATTACGAAGGCTTCATATTTCTTGCTCACTAGAGAACAAGGCATGTTGCTTTTAAAGAAGTTAAATCTTTTGGAGAATATCTAGCATTCATTTACTTATATATATATATATATATATATATATATATATATATATATATATATATATATATATATATATATATATATGTATGTATATGTGTGTGTGTGTAGGGATATGTTATATGCGGTGGGAGATACGGGATAGGATGAGACAGGGAGAGGAGGTAGGAGGGGATAGTAATAAAAGGAGTGGTAAAAAAAAGGAGAATATTCAAGAGGACAGAAGATAACAAAAGGAGGGGGAGAAGATGAAGCAATTGGAGTGGGAAGGAAGATACAAATTCGTTAAATAAATGAGACGACGAGAGGGTAACAGAAGAGAGAAATTAGAACACGGCTGTGTAGAGCAGAGGATGTTACGGTGTGTTGGGGAGCTCTTGAGGGGTGTAGGGTAATGGGGGAGTGAGGGGAGTAGTGGAGGGGTGAGGGGAGAGCATGGGGAGAAAGGTGTACTATTGAGGGAGTTAGAGACGGGTGAGGGGGCAGAGAGGTGTAGTTGAGAAATTATTATTATAATTAATGTAAAGGGGTATGAGAATTACTACTGGTGGGGGTAAACTTACTAATTCTGGGTGTTAGGGATTGTTTAGTGTTGGGTGCGGGGGACTTAGTGGATGTCAGTGGGTGGCAGCCAACGTTTTGCACTGCTAATCGTCAAGGTGTTGGCTGGAGGAACTTTAAGTGTTAGTGAGGGAATTAAAAGTTATTTTTGCATTAGCTGCTGTGGCAGAATTGAGCTCACCCAACCACCCGATTCCTACAGTCACCCCCTCCTTTCCTCTTCACTCCCCACTCCCCTGCTTTAATCCCCTTCCTCCCCACTTTCCGCCCCACCTCCCTCCCCATTTTGATAATTAGGAAAGATCCTGGCAGTTGACACAACTCAGTGTGGGATGGTTTCCTCGTTCTAGATATGGCCTTGTTATCGTGTATACAAGGTCTAATTAGGGTTTTCAGGGTGGGTTTGGTGACTCTTTACGATCGTTATGCCCTTGGTGATTGCACTCTTGTAATGCTCAGTGGTATGAAGCTGCTCTTCTTCAAAATGTTATGACCATCTGAAACTTAATGATGAAGAATATAATGACTGACTTTGAATTTTTGGTTGGGCTGTATGGACTTGTATTTATAAATTTATAAACGGCTTCAAGTTTTTTTTAATTTAATCTACTTAATTCATTATTGTAAGTAATTTGTTTTGTTGGTACACACACACACACAAACACACACAAGAAAGGGGATAGACAGGAGGCACTGAACTACAGGCCAGTGTCCCTAACTTGCATACCATGCAAGTTTAATGAGAAGATTGTGCGAAAAAAGCAAGTGGAATATCTGGAGCGAAGGAACTTTGTGACACAACATCAACATGGGTTCAGCGATGGCAAGTCATGCATCACAGGATTAATTGAATTCTACGATCAGGCAACAAAAGAAAGAAAGGGAAGAAAGAGAGGGGTGGGCAGACTGCATATTTTTGGATTACCAGAAAGCCTTTGACACAGTACCACACAAGAGACTAGTGCAATAGCTGGAGATGCAGGCAGGAGTGAAAGGGAAGGTACTCAGTTGGATAAGGGAGTGCCTAAGTAACAGAAGACAGCGAGTCACTGTGTTGGTACATCTGTTGACTGACGGTTGAGAGGCGGGACCATAAAGCCGAAGCTCGACCCCCGCAAGCACAACTAGGTGAGTACACAAACACTCACACACACACACACACACACACACACACACACACACACACACACACACACACACACACACACACACACACACACACATTTACACAAACACCCTCACATACACATATATACACAATAGGGACTTGTGTTCAAATGGTTAAGTCATTGGCTCACAATTAGGGACCCGGGTTCAATTCCCAGGCGGCACTGAAGCGACTAGACAGCGTTTACTTTCACCTGATGCACTGTTCACCTATCACTAAACAAGTACCTGGAAGTAAGACAGCTGTTGTGGCCTGCATGTTGGGGATGTCTTCGTAAATTATAGGCGATCTGATAGAGAAAATATGTCCGTAGTCAGTATACTCAACAAAAGACGATTGCAAAGGTCAAGAGCTAACATCTAGTTCCTGCAGTTTGCTTGATCGTAAATTTACAAATAAATTAAAAATGGCGAAGTAATTTCACGTAGAGGGAAGATTAATGACGATTATAATATATTGAAACAATAACTAATTAAGTGCAATTTTCACAACAGACCTGAAATTCATTTGAGCTTTTCGTGAAAGAATCCAGTTAATTTGATGCTAGGTATTTCCACGTTATTTTGAGTTATTATTTAGAGTCAGGTTAATAATCAGAAGTAAATAGGATAAAGGTAAATTAAGCAAGTAGTTAAGATGATATAATCGATAAAGAAAGGTGATTACATAAGGCAGAATGGTCAGTGACAGGGAAATGTGAATATAACAATGAAAAACAAAAAATCCAGTCAAAATAAACATGAGTCGTGGCATTAAGTGGTTGAGTGCACGTAAACCTTCCGGGAAATACAATATACTTGGCGGGTCAGCACTGGAGAATTAAGAATAAATACACAAGTCCACTGAGAGGCTGGTCGGGGCGGAAATAGTATCGACCACGCATGGCGGTAGAATATTTGTATATGTGTACGAAAAAGGCGGCGGAAGGAGTAATATCTGAGATGCTTCTGGCGGTGAGGGACTGTAAAGATGTTGAGTTCTTGTGAACTTTGTTGAAGGAGCTGCTTGAGTGGCAAGAGGAGCTGCTAAGAGTGGCAGGAGGAGCTACTGGAGGGGTGTGAAGGAGATGCTAGAGGAGCAGGTGGTCCTCGCTGAGTGGGAGGGGAGGTGCTAGCACTACACCATGGGGGTGATATAGACGTGGGAGGGAGATATTAGTATTGCGACAATGAGAAGCGTAAGAAAGAGTTTAGCAGAATCATTTAGCACAGGTAATGAGAGACTAATATTAGAGGAGTAGCTAGTACATGAAGACAGACGTGGGAGAGAGTAGTAATGGATATTGCTGAGACGTGGACAATGTTAGAGAGAGAGAGAGAGCGGGGAGAGAATGGTGAGAGAAATGTAGTGGTAGCAGCCGTGACTTAGGGATAGACATGATAAAGTAACGTTAAAATATAAGGAATGTAGTTCATACTACATCATAGAGGAACATCGCGGTGTATAAAGATGTCGCTCAAGGCTGGGCACAAATAACTAATCATGAAGTGAAGAATCGCGTTATAAACTAAGAAGCAAAATACACTAATTCGCTATTAAGTGACCATTTCTTATCAACAGGATATTCGATTAAATATATGAAGCTGAAAGAAATAATTCCACAGTGCAACTGAGATAACTATTGTTATAATGTTAGATCTTGCCATAAACAAGGCAGCCTTCATTCCTTCTCGCTCCAAGAACCGTTTTTCCTTCTTTCTTTCCAAGAATAATCTCTCCTACTTCTCTCGTTCCAAGAATAATCTCTCCTACTTCTCTCGTCCCAAGAATAATCTCTCCTAATTCTCTCGTTCCAAGAATAAGCTCTCCTACTTCACTCGTTCCAAGAATAATCTCTCCTACCTCTCTCGTTCCAAGAATAATCTCTCCTACTTCTCTCGTTCCAAGAATAATCTCTCCTACTTCTCTCGTCCCAAGAATAATCTCTCCTACTTCTCTCGTTCCAAGAATAAGCTCTCCTACTTCACTCGTTCCAAGAACAATCTCTCCTACTTCTCTCGTTCCAAGAATAATCTCTCCTACTTCTCTCGTTCCAAGAATAATCTCTCCTACTTCTCTCGTCCCAAGAATAATCTCTCCTACTTCTCTCGTCCCAAGAATAATCTCTCCTACTTCTCTCGTTCCAAGAACAATCTTTTTTACTTTTCTCTTGTTTAAAAAACTTCTCTCTTAATAAATTTGTTAGCACCAGAGACGGCACCATTGCTCGTGTCTTCATTAAATAAACACACATAATAAAGCTGGCGTATGAAGCCTGGACTATTTGCATTTATATAATGAACAGAGTAAGAACAGAAACCAAGAAGGTGTTTGTACTCAGAATAGGTAAATTTGCATGGTGAGCTGTGGCATCTGGGCCCCGCCTTTCATTCAGTGGTCGGCTGTTGAATGGTTCACGAAAAGCTTGATTATTTTTGTATAGTTATTTTGTAAATAATGTCTGTAGATAACATTATTTTGTGTGTGTGTGTGTGTGTGTGTGTGTGTGTGTGTGTGTGTGTGTGTGTGTGTGTGTGTGCGCGTGCGTGCGTGCGTGCGTGTGAGAATATGAGGCGGCAACGTGGGCAGCTTAACGTCATGTAGTGTGTGATAAAGAGCGAGTAATCGCCTCATTAGTGGCCTCAGCGCCAGACTTGTCCACGTTGCCCATGGTACCAGCAGCCGCTGCGCTCGTTGTCAAGGCATCACAGCTCATCACCGCTGACACCAACACGTCAGCAGCTACAACAGCAGCAGAAGCAGAACCTCAGCAGTAACTACAACACATCAACAGCAGCAACATACATTAAAACGCCAGGAAGAACAACTGGCATTATCAATAAGGAGTGAGAATGGTCATTTTGTTTAAGCATCGTTGTTCAAGACACGGTAATAGAAGAAATAGAATCAGGATTCTAATCATGTAGGTTGAGTTAGGTTAGGTTTAAGTAGGTTTAATTTGGTTAGAGTAGGTTCGGTCAGGTTAGGATAGGTTAAGCTATCCTCAATTAGGATAGTTTACGTTTTGATAGGTTAGGTTAGGCTAAATTAGGATTAGTTACGTTAGATTTGTTTAAGTTCGTGTGAAGATTAGCGATGACATAAAGGGGGGGGGGGCCACGTCCTCTCAGCCACTGTCATGGCTGAAAATGTATCCTCACAAGTAAGACATTGTTGCCTCGCCCCTTGACCCTTGTAGTACATATTGTCTTATGTACTACAAGGGTCTAACGTCTTATCGTCTAGCTTATCTAGCTAGATAGCATTGTTCTGCTACCTAGAGTTTCCTCGAGATGTTCATTCTTTTTGCTGATTTTCTCGTATCAATTGATTTTCTTGAAAATCAAATGATACCAACAAGAAGAATGAACATCTTTGAGTCTTATGTTCTACACACAAACTACTCCCCCCCCCCTCCCACCAAGAAACTTGCAAGGTGTTTTATTGTCTTCCGGTGACTGCTGGCTTTTTGTTGGTCATGCGAGCGTGGGAATGCGATATTTTCCTTTTTTCAACGCTAATTGTTTAAATAACAGCAGTAGCGTTGAGTGGCACTAGTACATCTGTGTGTTGTATACAAGTTTTGTCTCTCTCACCTTAACAACAGAGCTTAAGGCAAACTTTTTGTTATCATCAGTATATTTCAGAAATTGAAAGGTAAAAAAAAGTGAGGATAACACAAAAATTGTACCAAAGCCCCAAAATGTTAGTATACACGAGATAAATCTTGGTATATAGCAAAGGAAATATATTTGGCCTCTTCGCCAAACGGAAATTTTGACGTAGAAATTTTCCACATTCTTCGTTTGAATATACTTTTTTGTATGAGTATATTTGTCTTTGTAGTCTTTCTTATACCTTTTTTGGTGACTATGACGACATTCTTCCATAGACTGTCACCAGTGTGTCTGGAGGTGAGTGCCGAGTTGAGCCAAGAATGAACATATATCATGTAATGTTGCCCAGCAGACACAGGCAGGTCTTTTCAGGAGGAGGAAAGTTGGTTCTGAGTCATTGCAGGCTATTCAAGGCTTGGGTCTTACCAAGTTGAAGGCATCGGTGTTGTATTTCTTCAAGTTGGCTTTGATGACCACCTTCTTGATGTTGCTAGACTGCCCCCCTCACATTTTTCAGCAGTGCTTGGGGTAGGGTGGTGCTGGTGGTCCCGGTACATGTCTTGGGGTAGTGGTGGTCCCGGTACAATTTACGGGGTAGTGGTAGTGGTCCCGGACATGGCACTTGTTTGGGGTGTTGGTGCTCCTAGTACGTGTTTGTAATGTATGTATCTTGAGGGTCATCATTTACGTGACGTAGGATATTCATCCCTGGAGATTATCATCCATGCGACGATGGATGTTCTTCCCTAGAGATATCATCCATGCGACGATAGATGTTCTTCCCTGGAGATTATCACCCATGCGACGATGGATGTTCTTCCCTGGAGATTATCATCCACGTGACGTTGGATGTTCATCCAAGACAACATCAGCATAAGTGAATCCAGTACTAACTACTTGCTCAATAACATGCTGTTAGGAAATCGATAAGTGGGTGTACATAAATCAAATAAAGTAGGCTGACAACCAAGGAAATGTGTCAAGTAAACGGATAATTGGTTTGAGGACTCAACAAATTATATACAAGCTACATTATATGGTAGCACATATTTAGACTATAAACAAAGGTAAGAGAGACACTGAAGAAAATAGTTCGACATATGTAACGAGACAGTAATAGATACAGATTATTAAAGAGATAAGCGATAGATGAAGTCAGAAGCAGACAAAAACTAGTTCAGACAAGGACAAACAGAAAAATACCACTATAAGTATAGACACACGCGCCACAGTTGGAAAAGAGGAAGGTAATTCATCAAACAACCATTACAAGACTGAGTTCCAATATCCCACAATCGCCAAGTCTTGTTTCGTCTCAGAACTTTGACGTGCGGGTAAAGAAAGAGGAAACAGGACGGAAATTCTTGACGGGGAAAAAAACCTCGTCAGAAGCGTTGTGTGAGGAGAGAGAGAGAGAAATAGAGAGAGTGAGAGAGAATTATACGTGCGGGGAGCAGCTAACGCTGAGAATCGTCTGAGGTGTAGGGCCCTCTGCGGCAAGAGACATCAAGGGTAGTCAGTAGCAATTTCAGCATCTCGGGAAGGTGTGGAGAAGAGGGAGAGGAGGTAGACTGATATACTGAGTCCGGTAGTTAGATCGGCAGGTGAACTTATGGTTTGGTATGTGAATAACCAGATGGATAGTTATGAAGATATACATATATACGAGACACTGATAAATGTGTAACTAGCAGATTAGTTATTACATGAACAGGCTGGGAGTAAAAATCTCGAGATAGTTTGAAATTGAGATGAAACTCGCGGCTTAAGAATGAGAAGCAAGACAAAAATCCACGATTGAAAGATCAAGTAAACACTAGATGGAAAATAGCGTTTGTCTGTCGCACTCTCTTTCTGCCACAGTAAAGCGAACGTTTAAGGATTCTTAGGGAAAACTGTTTGTTAAAAGTTGAGAGGCACGGTGTTGGGAGGAAAGTTTTCACACGCTGGTGGATCCCAGGACCCGCAAGACGCAAAGTGTTATTGTGACTGACACAGACATCTCAGGGAGGTGTGAGAAGCAGACTTCGTGTGATGGATGAGACACGAAGACGGAGAGTTGTTCCCTTGATTGATTAAGCGAAGATTAAGTCGTATGAGAGGACAAGAACGACTAAATTTGGGAGACAGAACGAGCGGATTATATTTGTGTTGTGACAATGACACGCCTAAGACGAGACAATGATGAATAGAAGACATGGGGGTACATTGCATAATTATTAAAAGTAAAAGTATATGGAACGTTGTATTAGGCTACAATGCCAGTTTAAATATTATAAATTTTTAATTAAATAGACATAGCTTAGACTTTTATTAGTGGTCCACTGTTTATTGATGTTTTTAGTGTCATTGAGAGGGATTTGATGAGTTCTTATAATATATTACCCGACGAGAAGCTGGCTGTGTTGTGAGCGAAATCAATGAATCATTGATTTCACATTTTGCTTGTGTTGTGAGGCGGAGCACTGCAGTTTAATATTTATGATCGGTGTGGTGTGATAGAGTGCTGACTGCTTTATTTGTTGGGTGATTACGCGGTTCTGAATAATTCATGGAGCAGCAAGGACTCCCTAATGACTGTTTCATTTTGAGCAAGTGTCAGAAGGGATGATTGTGTATGTATGACATTTACTTTGCGTGGAACAATATTGCCGTAGCAACGATACTTCTGGAACAATATTACCATTGCAGCGAGACCACTAGAGCAATATTGCCATAGTACCGAGACCATTGGCAGAATAATTAGCATTGCAGCGAGGTCTCTAAAACAATATTCCCATGGCAACGAGTCTACTGGAACAATATTCCCATGGCAACGAGTCTACTGGAACAATATTGCCATAGCAACGAGACTACTGGAACAATATTGCCATAGCAACGAAACTACTGGAACAATATTGCCATATCAACGAGACTACTGGAACAATATTGCCATATCAACGAGACTACTGGAACAATATTGCCATATCAACGAGACTACTGGAACAATATTGCCATAGCAACGAGACTACTGGAACAATATTGCCATAGCAACGAGACTACTGGAACAATATTGCCATAACAACGAGACTACTGGAACATCTAGTAACAGTCATGGAAAAGGGCGGAGGTTTCCACACTGCAGTCTACACTAAGGAAACAAACATAGGAATGTGCCTAAATGCCAACAGCGACTGCCCAGACAGGTACAAGAGGAGTGTTGTTAACGCATATGTCGACCGTGCTCTCAGCCACAGCTCAGAATGGAAGCAAGTCGACGTAGAACTCTGTAGGGTAAGGCAGGTCCTAGTCAATAACGGCTTCTCCAATGGTTTCGTCGAAGACATCATAAGAAGGAAAGTGAAAAGCCATGCAACCTCTGAAGAGACAACTAACACAACACCTATACCCCCTATTAGACTATTTTACAGGAACTTCTTTTCCACAGCTCATAAAACGGAGGAAAGGGTCCTGAAAGATATTGTTAATAGAAACGTTATCCCTACAGACAAAAATC
The DNA here is from genome assembly GCF_040958095.1 of Procambarus clarkii. NCBI lineage: Eukaryota > Metazoa > Arthropoda > Malacostraca > Decapoda > Cambaridae > Procambarus > Procambarus clarkii. Next base: position 22,495,505 of record NC_091158.1, read on the forward strand.
AGAGGATACAACTGACGATTTACTATAAAACCAGAAAAACGGCCAGCCTACTCATGAGAAACTCTCCAGACACAAAACAGAACGCTTTAAAAGAGACTAACGTCGTCTATGCCTTCAAATGCCCACTTGGGGACTGTAAGCTCCAAAAAACCCAGTATATAGGCAAGACAACAACATCTCTTTCTAGGCGTTTAACGATGCATAAGCAACAGGGCTCCATTAAGGAACATATAATCTCTTCCCACAACCAAACCATCGCCAGAGAAATCCTAGTAAACAACACAGAAATCATCGATAGATACAGCGATAGCAGGCGGCTTGACGTTTGCGAGGCACTACACATCAAGAAGTCAACACCAGCAATCAACAGCCAATTATTGCAAAACTATATTCTACCCACCTCAAGACTCCGCTCCAATATAGAAGCATCAAGAAATATGGACCAATAGGCTTTCTACAAACACTTCTATTCAATATCCATTGCTTCGTGTTCTGTCTTGTGTTGATGAAATTAATACCCTATTAATACTCTTGTTCTGTCTTGTGTTGATGAAATTAATACCTTATTAATACCACATTTTGTTCTGTCTTGTGTTAATGCCACATCACCCCTTCCACCTCACTCAAATGTAGATATAAAAACGGAGATACGTAAGTTCTATTCAGTTGTGTATTTGTGAACTAAAGTCTTTGAAAATGTAATAAGTTTTACGAAACGCGCCCGTGTCGCGTCAGACTAGAAATAAAAATGAATTTTGGAGAATTGATTTTTGATTTACCTCCAACAGTGAAGCGTAATGTACGAAAGATTGAGAAAATTCGTGTTAGAATTATTAATCTTACTTTTTCGGTCATATTTAATAATATATGTATACATATATATATATGTATATATATATATATATATATATATATATATATATATATATATATATATATATATATATATATATATATATATATACATATACATACACACACACACACACGTGTGTGTGTGTCGCAAGTTCAGGCCCCCCTCTCTCTCTCTCTCTCTCTCTCTCTCTCTCTCTCTCTCTCTCTCTCTCTCTCTCTCTCTCTCTCTCTCTCTCTCTCTCTCTCTCTCTCTCTCTCTCTCTCTCTCTCTCTCCTCTCTCTCTCCTCTCTCTCTCTCTCTCTCCTCTCTCTCTCTCTCTCTCTCTCTCTCTCTCTCTCTCTCTCTCTCTCTCTCTCTCTCTCTCTCTCTCTCTCTCTCTCTCTCTCTCTCTCTTCCATCCCTCCCTTTCATTACATCTCCATGATAATCCGAGCGTTACATATTCCTCACAATGCAAGATTCATGTGCACGTACAAAGGAGACTAGACCGTGGAGAGCTGGAGCACTTAAATATATGATGAACACAAGAGCACCTATTCATCAAATGGTCCATCCAGCAGTGATGAGTCAACACGTGGACCAGGAGGAGGAGGAGGAGGAGTAAGAGAGATGTCGAATAGAGCAGACACCAGGTGCGTGCTCCTCCCTGCTTGGCTGTCATGTCTTATCATAACGGGGATAGTATATGATACAGCCCGGTGCTTGTTCACAGGGAGTGGGAGCGCCTCTGATTTGTGAAGGCGGTACGAATAGGGTGCAGGTAAAGGGATGGGGGTATTGGGTAGAAAAGGGTGTGAAAAAAACCGGTGGCATTAAAGGGATGTTATGGTAGAAAAGAGCGTATTGATTGAGAAAAAGGGGAGTTGGAGTACATTAAGAACATGCAGGGTGCGTAAGGAAGTGTTGGTGTGAAAAGCAAGGGAAAGCGGTGTTGGAGTGAGGAAGAGGGAGTTGGAGAGAGGAAGGGCGAATGTTGTAGAGAGGAAGAGGGAGTGTTGGAGAAAAGAAGGGGCTGTTGGAGAGAGGAGGGTGGTGTTAAATTAAGCTAATTGATTTGAAAGTAAGAGTAAACTTGCTGATTTGCACTAAACTCGCAATTTAGTTCCCACGAACAAAGTGTTTGAACATTTATAGTAAGGAAACTGTTTATTTTCCGTGATTGTTGATAATGACGAGGAGACGAGTGTGGAGAGTTATTTCCGTGTTATCAAGCTCTTTATTGGGGAGTCATGACCACTATGGCTTATAGTATGTTCAACTGTTTTGAGAATACGTTCTTGTGATAGTAAACTGTTTCAGAATAGTGTTCTTGTGATGGTAAACTGTGTTCCTGTAATGGTAAACTGTTTCAGAATTGTTCTTGTGATGGTAAACTGTTTCAGAATAGTGTTCCAGATCTAACACACATAGTGCTTAATGCACTAACAATTAAAAATAAGTTTATTCATTTACTCCTAAAAGTATATGTAATGGTTTTTGTTGCATAATTCACATGGCTTTGTTAACTGAACAATCAGAAATTATGATTTAAATAATTTGTACAATTTACATTTTTTCAATTTCTTTTTAATGACGCTCAAATTACAGGAATTAAAACAATAATAAAAAATACTTGAAATTTTTACTAAAAATACTTGGTTTACAAAAATAAGCAGCTTTTTATTAGTGATAAACTTGAAGTATTTTTCGTCAAAAACTTTCACATTAATATATCATTCTGAAAACGCAAATCACTACGCGATATGCAAGTCTGTCGTTGTAATCTGTTTGCTTCCTTTAGTCATTTCTCGTCTACTCTACTGCCAGCTTTCGCAACTTGGCGAAAGTAAGTTCATTGCAAAGTTTAATCACAAAGTTTACGAAAAGTACGCAAACTTTCCCTAATGAAACTAAGGGAGGCTGACGTGTCTTTCGAGTGAAGGAACTTCTTTTAATAAGCTGATTAAGCGGCTTCAATCCCAAGTTTACGAGCGAAGATAAAGCTTTTGATTACGTTAGACTGAGGAGGAACTCTGAGTTTGTCAGGATTTAGAAGTTTGATTGTGTCAAGATAGAGGGCTAGTATTGTTGAAGGGTTGTATTTAATGCCATAATGACTTCAGTATAATGATTGTGATTATATATATATATATATATATATATATATATATATATATATATATATATATATATATATATATATATATATATAAAGAGAATGACCTAAAGAGAATGCAGGACAGGATTGACAAGATTGATGCCCATGATGCTCTCTTTCTCCTTACAAGATGCCTGTCTCTCCCTAAGTTGACCTACTTTCTGAGATGTTCTCCATCCTACAGCAGCCCTAAGTTAAATGAGTATGACACCCTTCTGAGGTCCATGCTGGTGAAAGTCCTGAACCTGCCATTGGACGACTCTCAGTGGGAGCAAGCAACCCTTCCTATAAGACTCGGCGGCCTTGGTGTCCGCACAGCCTCCCAAATTGCTCTACCAGCCTTCCTTTCCTCCTCTCATGCATCGCACGACCTCGTCAGAGATATTTTACCTGCAACCCTGAGAGATTCAGCAGGAATACACGATCCTGCTTTCACTGAATGTTCAAATCAGTGGAATGTTCTTGCAGCCCCAGCAACCATTATAGAGCCAACAAAACAACACAAACAGTCCGGCTGGGACCACCCTCTAGTGGAAAAAGTAGCTGATGCCATGCTAAGCGTCGCAACATCAGACAAGGAGAAAGCCCGCCTCAGAGCAGTGCGTGCCCCCCATGCAGGAGACTTCCTCCTGGCAGTACCCATGTCTGCAATGGGCACGCGCCTAGATCCAGAATCCCTTCGTGTAGCAGTGGCCCTCCGCCTTGGTGCCCCAATTCACACTGAATACAAGTGTATTTGCAACAGGGTGGAAGCAGACCAATACGGACTGCATGGGTTGCATTGCGGAAGCACAAAGGGCTGGCATGCAAGACACAACGAGGTCAATGACATCATCAAGAGAAGCCTCGTCTCAGCTGGGTGCCCAGCGGAGAGAGAACCTCGCATCCTAGGGGTCCAAAACCCGGATTTCCCAGCACTTCGCCCTGATGGCATCACCATATACTCATGGAAGGAGGGTAGACAGTTGGTGTGGGACTACACATGTGTATCCACCCTGGCTGACACCTATGTACACTTCGGAGCTGATCAAGCAGGTGGGGCGGCCAACCACAGGGAAACAGCAAAATCACTCAAGTACAGGCGACTGGAAGGTCAATACCTCTTTGTTCCCATAGCGTCTGAGACGCATGGCCCCTGGGGCAAGAGTGCCTTGGGATTTCTCAAGGAATTGGGGTCCAAGCTCATTGACGTCACCAGAGACCCAAGGGCTTCCAGTTTTTTATTTCAGCGTCTCAGTGTGGCGATCCAGAGGGGAAATGCTTGCTGCGTCCTCGGTTCCTGTCCAGAAGCGGAGGAGCTTCAAGAGATCCATAACCTTTAGGCATTTGTCTTGTATGTTTTGTAACCTTTAAATACACAATAAAGGAAAAAAAAAAAGGGAAGGGGGTGGTAGGAGAAAAGCACACAGAAACTGTATTGGAGGGGACCCACATTCCCTCCAATGCGTTATGTGTGGTTTCCTCCGAGGCTATGGGTCCCCCTTCTTCCAGCCAGAGGTATATATATATATATATATATATATATATATATATATATATATATATATATATATATATATATATATATATATATATATAGACCAAAGAGCCAGAGCTCAACCCCCGCAAGCACAACTAGGTGAGTACACACACACACACACACACACACACACACACACACACACACACACACACACACACACACACACACACACACACACACACACACAAATAATTACACATATACTCATGGAAGCGTTCACACTCATACACACAAACTCACTCACGCATGCTTCCCTGAGGAAAAAATCAGCTTTGCTGGCGTTCATGACGACAGGAGACAAGTGAATCGTGACCAGCGTCTCGACACCCAACTTTCCAGAACCACCAGTAAACTGTCTGACACTGTTCCCTCGCCCCGTTTTCTAAACCGACAAGGAGCAGGCAGTTTTGGTCATCTCGTCTGTTTCTCCTAGTGAAGAAAACGACTTACAGGTGGACTCTGCAAGATGTGTAATCAGCTGGTGATGACGAACTATTCGTTTAGCTCATGTGATTACAGAACCACCGACACATCACCACAATCACTACAATTACCACCACGATCACATCACTACTTCATCTACAACAACCCATAACGTGGCTGAAGATATGATGATAAAACCATACATCAGAAAATGGAGAAACGGCGACATTTCTGGCCGTGCTGGACCATTGTCAAGTCCTTATAATGGTTTAGGCCGGACCGAAACGTTGTCTTTTCTCCATTTTGTGATCCACACCACTTCTAAACTAGCGCCTCCGCGGCCACCAACACATCACTGCTCTCATTTCTTCTACCATCACGCCCACCTTCACATCACTACCCTCACAACGGCCACCATCACATCATTGCTCTACTACCACCAACACATCCACTAACACCCCCCCCCCCAACTGTCTACCAGCATCACCACCAGTACCTCATAACGACTGAACATCACTACCTTCTTATTCTCCTATTATTATTCATAGCCTCTTCTTCTCTTTTATCTTTCTCCTCTTCATCACCTCCACGTTTCCATTGCCAATATCGCTATTCGTATTTTCTAGTCTACAGTCTCCCAGTCACGTCGTACTTTACGTTGGGGTCAAAGGTTACACCGCCCCTGCCATCACCCTTGTCAGGGGGGGAGGGGCGCCTGACAGCTGAGTGGACAGCGCTTCGGATTCGTAGTCCTGAGGTTCCGGGTTCGATCACCGGTGGAGGCGGAGATAAATGGGCAAAATGGTCATGGTTTTTCTCAAAATTTCTTTGTTATTCTTTTTCTTTTTTTCTTTTTATTATTTTCTCCACTCCTAGTTCTCGTCTCTTTCACCCTGATGCCCCTGTTACCTAGCAGTAAATAGGTACCTGGGGTGTAACAAAAGTGAGGCCTGGTCGAGGACCGGGCCGCGGGGACGCTGAGCCCCGAAATCATCCCAAGATAACCTCAAGATAACCATCGCTGCTGCCTCAGCCACGTCCACCACTGCCTCACACGCCATTATCACTACCACCATCGCCAGAACCCCCCCAACTCATCCCAAAGTTAACCAGGTAAGCTATTCTATCTCTCCAAGCACTGCTATCATCACAGTCGCCGCTTCCACGCGGCCTCCAGTACGGCCCGGGAGAATTCTGTCTCAGCAGAGAGAACAAATAGTTAAAAAAGAGGAGAGAGAGAGTTGTTTATAAGTATTTATCTGGAGGAAATGCTAAGCCTGTATGATTATGTAGCACTTTGAAGTAATATAAAGACACAAACGGCTGGGAACGGTGCCCAATCACTTAAGTCTTCGGAGAACGAACACCAACCCTGCAAGAAACAAGCAACAGAAATATCAGCAACATTAGCATAAATTTTTACAGTTTTATTTTCGATCATTTGTGTTTAAATGAATAACTAATTACCCTGCAATTTAAAACTAGACACGGGTGAAGTATGACGATTAACACTTGAAATTAACATATTGGATATTACCACAACAATTATGAAAGTCCCACAAGTTGAGGTGTCCACCACTGGTCTTCACACCTACCTCCGTCTCTGGTCTCCACGCCTCCAACACTGGTCTCCACGCCTCCAACACTGGTCTCCACGCCTCCAACACTGGTCTCCACGCCTCTAACACTGGTCTCCACCCCTCCAACACTGGTCTCCACGCCTCCAACACTGGTCTCCACGCCTCCAACACTGGTCTCCACGCCTCTAACACTGGTCTCCACGTCTCCAACACTGGTCTCCACTCCTCCAACACTGGTCTCCACGCCTCCAACACTGGTCTCCACGCCTCCAACACTGGTCTCCACTCCTCCAACACTGGTCTCCACGCCTGCAACACTGATCTCCACGCCTCCAACACTGGTCTCCACGCCTCCAACACTGATCTCCACGCCTCCAACACTGGTCTCCACCCCACCAACACTGGTCTCCACCACCAACCCCCCCCCCCCCCCCCCAGTCTCCCTCTCACTGTGCCATATGCTCATCACTCTCAAGAGACGTAGAGCAGAAACACGGAAAGGTTAATTCCAGGAACTCCAGCTCCTAATTAATTCCTCCAAAATGGGTCTTTTTGTGTGCTCATAAGCTGAGAATACCTGCTGAAAGGTTTTTGTTTACCTTCAAATAATATCCGTTTTCTCTCCGTTCTTTGTCTGATATTTGTCATGGGTTTTCTCCCAATTTCTTTGTTATTCTTTTCATTTTGTTTTTTTTGTTATTTTCCCCACTCCCAGTTCTGGTCTCTTCTTTGTGTCGTTTTTACTCTCATCTGCACTTCTCTTTCTTATCCTCTCAACCTTCTCTCATCTCCTTTGTTCTCATTTCTTATTCTACGTGCCATTTTTTTTCTTTTTCGAATTATTTTACTTCTTTGGTCATCTCTCTTCTCTCTCTTTATATTACGCTTTTCCTCTACTTTCCTACTCTCTACATTGTCTTCTCACCTGTTCTTTTATTATCTCATATCCTCTCTTCTTTATTTGTCCTTTCATTTCCTCCTCCTTTCATTTTTACTAATCTCTTCCCCTCTTTTCTTTTCTCATTTCTGGTAATCTCTTCCCCCTTTCTATTCTCATTTCTGCATTCTGTCTCTCCTTGCTTTGTCTCTTCTTTCTTTTTTTCTTATCTCCCTTTCTCATGTCATCTGCTCTCGTCCTTCTCCAATTTTTCTTCTTCACGATCTCTACCCCTCCTCTCTTATTCTCTCTCTCTCTCTCTCTCTCTCTCTCTCTCTCTCTCTCTCTCTCTCTCTCTCTCTCTCTCTCTCTCTCTCTCTCTCTCTCTCTCTCTCTCTCTCTCTCTCTCTCTCTCCCTCTCCTCTCTCTCCTCTCTCTCTCCTCTCTCTCCTCTCTCTCCTCTCTCTCTCTCTCCTCTCTCTCCTCTCTCTCCTCTCTCTCCTCTCTCTCCTCTCTCTCCTCTCTCTCTCTCTCCTCTCTCTCTCCTCTCTCTCTCCTCTCTCTCTCTCCTCTCTCTCTCTCCTCTCTCTCTCTCTACTCTCTCTCTCCTCTCTCTCTCTCCTCTCTCTCTCTCCTCTCTCTCTCTCCTCTCTCTCTCTCCTCTCTCTCTCTCCTCTCTCTCTCTCCTCTCTCTCTCTCCTCTCTCTCTCTCCTCTCTCTCTCTCCTCTCTCTCTCTCCTCTCTCTCTCCTCTCTCTCTCTCCTCTCTCTCTCTCTCTCTCTCTCTCTCTCTCTCTCTCTCTCTCTCTCTCTCTCTCTCTCTCTCTCTCTCTCTCTCTCTCTCTCTCTCTGTGCCTCTCCCTCTCCCTCTCCTCTCTCTCCTCTCTCTCTCCTCTCTCTCTCTCTCTCTCTCTCTCTCTCCTCTCTCTCTCTCTCTCTCTCTCTCTCTCTCTCTCTCTCTCTCTCTCTCTCTCTCTCTCTCTCTCTCTCTCTCTCTCTCTCTCTCTCTCTGTGTGCCTCTCCATTTCCCTCATTTAGACCAATATAACAAGAGAGGCCAGAATGACAGGAAGAGAGGAATCTCGTCCTATTTTTCCGAGAGCCAAACTAATAACGAAGATTTTATAAGTTATGACAGGACTAAACGATGCATAAAATTGGCTGTTATGATAGCTCAAGTTTATAAATATATCCATGCGTTAAAAAAAACAACCATCAAATATAAGGAAATACGTTTTTTTGGATTACTTGACATGTAAACAAACGTATGATGTTTAGATAAATCAACGTTTGTTGTGTATGTTTACATATGCAACAACGTGTGATGTGTATGTTTGCATATGCAACACTGTGTGATGTGTATGTTTGCATATGCTGGGTTCATGGGGTGGTAAGTTAACTACATGAGAGGTGGTGAACACATTGGGTTGTAATGGAGCCAGAGCTGAACATAAGGTCGTGGACAGAGTTAGGAGGTAACCAAGGCAACCATTAACAAATTCTGCTTTGCGTTTACCCGGAAACCACCTGGTATATAAAATAGTTAATTAGAAATTCGCCGTGCCAATTGACCCCAATCCTGGCTAATGATTAGCGCCAGGTGTGTTGCACACTGCCCTAATTATCTCTGCTAATTGCTTCAGTTACTGAGGGCAGATGGAACCCACGCATTGGAAAACAAAAATCAACGTGACGTAGAGTTATTTCGAGTTTTTTCCTTAATGGAAAGATGTAAAATATATTGTGTGTCTTTAATATATAGTTTATTATTTTTATTCGTTCATTTAATTATCATCAAAAACGTTTTGTCGCATATTTTTCGAACATTATATATTGACGTATTATTACTAATCGGAATCACCAGCATTAGAAGAATATTTTTCTACAAAATTATTTAAAAAACCGGTCGATATATGTGTAATACAGTAAGTGCTTGTGGTGAGGCCCTTCTCGCTGAGGTACTCTAACTGAAATTTACATTTATTTTAATTTATTGTAATTTAATAGATACTCTTCGGCCCCCTCCTCCTGCCCTCTGAGAAAAATGTGTTTTTAAGATAGTTTTTTTATTTTAACAAGAAAGGATCCAATTTTTCACTGAATACACAAAGCACCACATTTTAAGTGATGCAATTAAAGTTAGCAATGTATATGAGATGAGTGAGATACGTTGTACTGAAGGCTTTTTAATTATTTTTTTATTTTAATATTAAATTAGTATATTTTTGTATGAATAAGCAAAGCAGCATAATTTAAACAATATTATTAAAGCTAACGTTAACGATACACAAGTCACTCTATATATACTTTAAAGTTTTTTAGTAAACAAATAACAAATAATAACACAAAACGTTTACCAAAATATATATTAATTGTTTGGTTTACCAAATTTTGAATTTCTAACATTCATTTAAGGCTGCATATGTTCTTAATTTTTTATTTTAAAGCAAAATATATTTTTCCGAGACGAATTTAAAGACCAGCCTGACATCTCTAAGTCGAAAGATAAGGGCTGTACAGAATCATGGAGAGGGAGGGTGATGGGGTATGAGGAAGGGGTTGGTAGATAAGGAAGATACCGTGTCAAGAATAGGAGAAGAGATAAGGGAAGTGAAGTATCAGAGAGAATAGATAAAATGGATATAATGAACAAAGTAGTAACTAAATAAGAAGGATAATATTAAGTATTAGAAAGAGATATGTGAGGGACAGAGAACAATGTAGTTAAAGATGAGAGAGAGATCAGTATAGTTAGAGAGATGAGAGTGACTGGAAAGAGAGAGAGAAAACTACATAGAGAAATATGAGGGACAGTGGAGAGAGATGACTATAGTTAGAGAGATGAGAGTGACTGGAAAGAGAGAGAGAAAACTACATAGAGAAATATGAGGGACAGTGGAGAGAGATGACTATAGTTAGAGATGAGAGAGAGACAAGGGAGAGACAAATCAATATAGTTAGAGAAATGTGTGTGTGAGAGAGAGAGAGATAGTATTTTATAACTAGGCTGACCTTGAAGAAGTCACCGAAACGAAACCCTCAGGACCTCACATTAAATTTAATATTTTGGAATGTGAATTATTAGCTCTGTTCTGTTTGTTTAAATGCCAATTGTTATATTTATTTAGTTTGTGTTAGTGCGCATGCGTATAACCTTTGGTTCAGGTATTTGCTGATGGGGATAAACCTGTGTGTAAACATCATTTGTTGGCTAATGGTGTTAATATTTTACTTATATTTAGACCATTTATTTGTACGCTTTAAAGTAGCACATTAATACACAGTTGACTTCCAGCACTGTATAAATGTATTACACTTCATTCACTCCGGTCATCGGAGTCTCAAACAACAGACAACCAGAATGGTAGCCCGTAGTTCTAACCACTGAGCTACTGAACACTCACAATAAAAGTGGGTCTAAAAGACGTGCAAATGGCATCTAATTGAGACTTTTAACATACTGCGAGCATTGGAACCTAGTGTCAGGCTCACCACAACTCTCAAAATATATTCACCCATTCAATTGTGTACACATGTCCATTGCTTTATTCGTACTTGCGATCAAAATCATAACAGACATCCCACTCAGCATTGCTGATTATCACACCGTTTTGGTGTCTCTGTGAGCTTCCTGTATATTTAATGAAGGTGTATTTTCTTCAAGGTAAAAATACAGAGAAGATATATATTGAGTGGAGTCTGGCTGGAGAGCCCTGGAAGATAACACTTGAGGGCTCATTAATCTTTTTCTGTGGATGGCATGATAGAGTGCAAGAAGTTGAAGAAGCGGAAGAGATAACGAACAAAAAAACTGCAATGATGACAGCGATGGTGAATGTGGAGGTTGATGGTGGTGTTGGCAGCAGTGATAGTGTTACACAGGTGAGGAGTGGGGTTAGTGACAGGCTTTAACGTGGTCTAGAAAACAGTGATCATTTTAGGTACTTAAGGGCTCTTATAATGATGATGGCAAAAGTGTAAAGTTACACACTTCAAGGTTCGTATCAGTGGTGGACTTTGGTGTTGTTGGCAACAGTGATAGTGTACGAACGTTGGTGTTATATTTTAGGAAATATAAAGTACTGAAAATGAGTGCTTGGGAGAGGGGGCAAGACACAGGTATAAATTGTTAGAGATAATTCTCCTTTCGATGTTATATTAACATCAGCGGCAAATGCGAAACTTGCGATCAAATAAAAAGCTCCAGGAGCTTAGGAGGGGAAGCTTTCATAAGCTTATATTAGGCCAGATGGTTACTATATCTTAAGAAATACTGAAGCATGACAGAAAATGTCCAGAGGCTTACCATAAGAATTGTACCAATTCTCAGAAACCAAGACGTAAAGAATTTGACCTCGTAACTCTATTGCATAGAGAGAGAAAAACAAAGACATGTTCGCCACATATAAGACATTTAGAGTAGTTGACAAAGTAGACATTGATGAGATATTTAGAAACTTAAATGGTGCGACCCTTTTCTCACAACTCATTGAGTTCACACACACACACACACACACACACACACACACACACACACACACACACACACACACACACCACTCTGCCTAAACACTAACCTTTTATCACCGACGTTTTAATCGGTTTTTGCCCCAGAAAGAACACAGACATGTCCATCACGAGTATCAGTTGATCTATCATAGGATTTTTTCCATCATTGGAACCCGTACATCATTCTATCTCGACCAGTACCACTGGCGGTGGGCATTGATGGTCGATAGGCAGGTGGGTTGCGTGTGGGTTGGCAATAGGTTGGGTGGGTTGCGTGCCAGTGGGCTGACTCAGTGCCACAGTTGCATCGTTCAGTATCCAAAGTGAAAGTCCAACTCATAGCTTCGCATCAAAACTCCCGTACCTTTTATTGGGTTCAGTACCCAATGATACTACCGCCTCAGTGAGGTACCACTTCCTCATAGAGCAGGAGGTTTACAAGTAGGTGCTGTCTGAAGGTTAAAATCTTCTTGAAATCTCTCGTTAATGCCTCAGGTACATCTCTGAGTCCTGTTAAAAGTGCTCCCGCTCTTTGGTTTTATCTGATTACTTGCTTGATCAGAGACGTGTGTGTGTATGTGTGTGTGTGTGTGTGTGTGTGTGTGTGTGTGTGTGTGTGTGTGTGTGTGTGTGTGTGTGTGTGTGTATGTGTATGTGTGTGTGTATGTGTGTGTGTATGTGTGTGTGTGTGTGTGTGTGTGTGTATGTGTGTGTGTGTGTGTGTGTGTGTGTGTGTGTGTGTGTGTGTGTGTGTGTGTGTGTTTAGAGTGCAGATCTGTATGATTCTTTACTACCAATTTTGTTTGTCTGTGTTGAATTTCTAAGAGACTGTTTATACCTTAAAAATTATAAGCTAAAGTTCCTAATTAGCAACGGGTGCTTCTCTTACGTTAATTATACCAGAGTTAATCATCCTTAGTTATAAAAAGAACTTGTCTACAGATAGAAGTGATTTGGGGAACTTATAATATATTAAAGTGATTGATAAGATTTAACCACCAATGCCGGATCAGTGTTAATTGCTCAGATTTTTTCTCCCAGTATGGAACATAAATTTTATCAAACATTCATTTTGTTTTTCGTAATTTTCTGGGCGTTTTTAATTTTCAGAGTTTTGTCACATAATTTTGCATGTTAATAAAGTAGCTCATAATATATAGCAAGATAATTTGAGTTAGATAATTTGAAAGTATAATTATGGTGTTTATTATCAACAATTTACCCAACAAAGCGGCGCAGAAGCATAAACTGAACCGTTTTAACATCATACTAACGTATATGTGTTTCAATTTGCTTGATGATTGCTGTGATGTCATGTGGAACCAACGCCGTCGCTTCATGTAGCAAAACCTTTGGTATAGTATAAATAAATGCACATAACAATGAACTCACATTAAACGTGATATATCCATGAGACAGTCTTTAGAGAATATTGTAGAATCGAACAAGCGTCCTGAGTTTCGTGAGGTTAAGCCGTGCGCCTGCGTGACCCCAGGACGCTGAGTCGGTCCTGCTATCCTGCCCAGAGTTGTTCCTTTTTTTTTTCAAATGGACATAACTCGCGCTGAGCTGCTTGCTCTTGGATACTGTGTATGATATCTTGAGCCAGGGAGATTGTGCGACGTTCGATGCCAAAAGACCTCCATGTATTGATGCTCAGTTAAACGATTTCGTTCCTAAATCTTTCGTTCAGTTAAAACCACAGGCTGACAACATTACAGCAGCTACACCACAGGCTGACAACATTACAGCAGCTAACACCACAGGCTGACAGTACAGCCAGCTAACACCACAGGCTGACAACATTACAGCAGCTAACACCACAGGCTGACATTACAGCAGCTAACACCACAGGCTGACAGTACAGCCAGCTAACACCACAGGCTGACAGTACAGCCAGCTAACACCACAGGCTGACAGTACAGCCAGCTAACACCACAGGCTGACAGTACAGCCAGCTAACACCACAGGCTGACAGTACAGCCAGCTAACACCACAGGCTGACAGTACAGCCAGCTAACACCACAGGCTGACAGTACAGCCAGCTAACACCACAGGCTGACAGTACAGCCGGCTAACACCACAGGCTGACAGTACAGCCAGCTAACACCACAGGCTGACAGTACAGCCAGCTAACACCACAGGCTGACAGTACAGCCAGCTAACACCACAGGCTGACAGTACAGCCAGCTAACACCACAGGCTGACAGTACAGCCAGCTAACACCACAGGCTGACAGTACAGCCAGCTAACACCACAGGCTGACAGTACAGCCAGCTAACACCACAGGCTGACAGTACAGCCGGCTAACACCACAGGCTGACAACATTACAGCCGGCTACTCTCCTAGTAACCAGCGATATACAAGGGCATCAACTTCAAAAGGAGAACTGGTGTCCCGTAGTTTAAGCATTTCATTAGAGTTAATTTACTGCATGCCATCTAAATACTGGCTGGACAATGAGTGGCTTAACATTGCAGATCAAACAGACATGAGGCGGAAGGAAGTGCAGCTTTGCAACGCCCGGATGATTTCCTATTTCAGGAAATTATCTATGTAGATTGGTTTGTTGGAATGAGTGCCTTAAAGGAGAAGCAACACAGCGAGGGGCCACTCAGACCGGCCGCCAGCACCTGGTGGATGGTAGGCGGTGATGGCACGGTAGGTGGTTATGGAGGTGGATCTGGGCACCTCAGGATGTAGGGGGAAATGCCAGGGGTAGAGGAGGAAGTGGGAGTTGATATGTTAAGTGGGTGTTGGTGGAGGGGGCAGATTGCAGGTAGGTAATGAACAGGTGGATTAATATAAGCTTACAATGTGATAGAAGTACATCGAGTTAATCTCTGACTGCCGCCCTTGCTTCCCTCTTTCTTTCTCTCACTCACTCACTCACTCACTCACTCACTCACTCACTCACTCACTCACTCACTCACTCACTCACTCACTCACTCACTGACTCACTCACTCTCTCACTCTCTCTCTCACTCTCTCACACTCTCACTCTCTCTCACTCTCTCTCACTCTCTCTCTCTCTCTCTCTCTCTCTCTCTCTCTCTCTCTCTCTCTCTCTCTCTCTCTCTCTCTCTCTCTCTCTCTCTCTCTCTCTCTCTCTCTCTCTCTCTCTCTCGTTTTATTATTAAATCGTTTTACATGTAATCCGTTGCTTTACATGTAATGTGTTGTTTTCTATATAGTCCACCGTTTTGCATGTTATACGTCGTCTTTCATCTAATGCTGTGTTTTCTCTGTAGTGCGGAGTTTTCTACTTATTTGTTTGGCCTCATTTATGCTCTTATCACAGATTTTGTCTTTGCAGTGATGTCGCTTTTATAAAGGAAGCAACATTTTTACCTTCGTTAGAAAAGCAATATTCTGGCAAGATGTGAGGACAAATAATAGTTTTTTAAGATTTTGCCAATGATTACAAATATTTAACTCGTGGGGAATATCTGAAAATTATATATTAATTGGAGATGTGTGTACCGTTGTTCCTACCTGGAGGTTACCTTGAGGTGCTTCCGGAGCTTAGCGTCCCCGCGGCCCGGTCGTCGACCAGGCCTCCTGGTTGCTGGACTGATCAACCAGGCTGTTGGACGCGGCTGCTCGCAGCCTGACGTATGAGTCACAGCCTGGTTGATCAGGTATCCTTTGGAGGTGGTTATCCAGTTCTCTCTTGAACACTGTGAGGGGATTGGCAGTTATGCCCCTTATGTGTAGCGGAAGCGTGTTGAACAGTCTTCCTACATATATTTGTATGCATATTGTTACGCTTCAAGGAGGCGGTTAAGTTACTGATCTCGTTACGCTAGTTGCAAGATAGATCTTGCAAGTTGCAATACGTAGGAGTGCGAGAATATCTTTACTTACTCCGAGACCTTGCGAGATCTCATTTGCAGCTAAACTTTCTTATAAACTTTCGTGCATTTTTTTTGTCTACTTGAGTAGTCTTTATCTTTTAATGCTTTGTTTGTGGACAATAAAGTTTCGTTTTGTTCACAGTAAGTTGTTGCTGTAATATTTTGGCCTTTAAGCTTATTTGGATCCGGATTACAAAAATGTCGGGTGGTGGCCATTGCCAATCAACACATGAAAATAATTTTAATTGAATTTTCAATTTTCTTCTTGCGGTTTGACCATTACCGAAATTAAACACATCGGATAGATTTAGTTGACAAAACTTGTTATTGGAACAGAGAGAGAGTAGAGTGACCGGTGCTAGAGTGATAGAGTAATAGAAATGATCCACTATGTTGTGTTTGAAAGAGAACATGATGAACACTTGCAAAGGATAGCTGTTCAACCGGACTGTGATTCATGCATACGTCAGACTGCGAGCAGCTGCGTCTAACAGCCTGGTTGACTAGACCACCATCTAGGATCAACACATAGGGGTGTTGGTTGCTGAATGGATAGCGCGCGGGATTCGCAATCCTATGGCCCGGGTTTGATTCCCGGCGCCGGCAGAGACAAATAAGCTGAGTTTCTTTCACCCTGATGCCCCTGGTACTTAGCAGTAAATAGGTACCTAGGAGTTAGATAGCTGTTACGGGTTGCTTCCTGGATGGGTGTGTGTGTGGAAAAAAATTGTTAGTAACAGTTGATTGATTGACAATTGAGAGGCGGGCTGAAAGAAACCCCCGCAAGCACAACTAGATGAATACAGCTTTCTCTACACCCCAACACTCGCCCAGCTGCTACCCCTGGGGGGGGGGATACGGGCTCACCATAGCCCGTGCTGCTTGGAACTGTTTGTTCCAGGTAGCGAATCTTTAACAACAACAATTCTACCCCTGTGCCCACTCCTCCCCCACACCCCGCACCCCATTCCTCCCCTTCACCCCCCCTCCCCCCCCCCCCCCCCACACACACACAGCTACCCTCTGCCCCTCTCTTGTCAGTGGGCGTTGAGCCTTGATATGCTAATGCTTACAACTTCTACCTTCCCAGCGGCCCTGGCGTTTATGTAAATCCCTCTCTTGTTTTATTGGTGCAGGAAAAGTTAGCGGGGAGGGGGAGGGGAGAGCTGGCAGAGAGGGAGAGCGACATGTGTTTGTCAGCAGCGGCGACACTGTGAGAGTGCTGGTCTGCTTGTGAGGAGGGGGAGGGGTAAGCTGGGGGAGAGCTGGGGTCTGGTTATGAGTGGAGGGGGTGTAAGCAGGAGGGGAAGTAGGGGCCTGCATATGAGGGGAGGGTTAATAAACAGTGAGAGTTGGGGTCTGCTTGTGAGGGGAGAGGAGTCGATGTTAAGAAGGAGACATGAATGTGTATCAGGTAAGAGCGCTCTGTGAATCTATTGTGAGATAAATAAAAGAGAGCATATGGGACTCTTTATACTACAGGACGAGGTAGAATTTTCCTGTATAAAATAAATATTCTGAACTGAAGTCCTGAGGAGTCAACATGCGAGTACAAGTTCCTCATGTCAGTATTAGTGGCAAATGAAGCCTGGAGTAGGAGTAATTGACGCAGCTCTCAATACGCCAGGTTGTAGTGTGGCAGATGGTGCTGACCCTAGTGAGTTGCTTGTCTTACCCTCGTGTAGATGGTCCCCCGGACTACCATCATAGTCAGGGTTTGGTGGGAAATTATTAGTAGTAACATAGTGTCAACTTACTCAGTGATTTGTTGTTTTATTAAGAGTTGAAAGAGAGGACAAAAATGGTGAAGACTAATTTCAAAGGCAGTTGAGCAATACTTGTGAGGATAGTTTAGGGTGACTCTCAAGAGTACATAATGCTCTCTGCGAGAAAATAATAGTTACTGTAGGTATTGTGTCTGTTGGGGAGAATTGCAGAGTACATATTAGTGCGTATCAGGCTCGAGTGCTTATGAGAGTAAATTTTAATGTTTTTTCTGGATGGCTTGCTAGAGTGGAGGAGAGGTGCTGCCAGGGAGTCTAAAATTGCATCTGTTGCATAAGGTGGGAGCCGACATGAATGTTTATAGCAAGAAGTGATGTGCTCAGTGTTAGGAAACTTTTGCTATTATCTCAGTGGGTTCCAGGCAACCTGTGTTGTGTTCCAGAGTGTCTGTGTTGTGTTCCAGGGTGTCTGTGTTGTGTTGTGTCCCATGGTGTTATGTCAGGGTGTCTGTTGTTTTCAAGGAACTCTTGTGTTGTGTCCCAGGCTGTTTGTTACTTTCCTGCGTATCTTTGTTTTCCAAGATGTCAGTGTTGTATTCCAGGGCATTTGTGTTATGTTCCAGGATGTCTTTGATGTGTCCTAAGGTCTTTAATGTTCCAGGTTGTCTGTGTTGTGTTTCAGGATGACTGTGCTTTATTCCATGGTGTCTTTTGTGTTCCAGTGTCTGTGTTTTGGTCCATGGTGTCTGTGTTGTGTTCCAGCGTGTCTGGCCTCTGGCCCTTTCCATGGAGTTTATCTCTCTCCTGCTTTCTCTCTCTCTCTCTCTCTCTCTCTCTCTCTCTCTCTCTCTCTCTCTCTCTCTCTCTCTCTCTCTCTCTCTCTCTCTCTCTCTCTCTCTCTCTCTCTCTCTCTCTTTCTCTCTTTCGTAACATTACAAACAAGTGTCTGATTATCATGATTATTCAATATATTCCAATGCAGTCAGTTGATGTGTTGGTGTAATTTCCCGCATGGGTAATGTAGTTTGTCTGAAGTCTTGTCTTTTACTCGACAGTCTTAACCCGCCCAAATTTTCCGGGTAATAATAGAATATTGTATTTATAATTGTCTTAAATCCTTAATTTCTTGAAGGCAGCGAAACATTCTCTCAAGCACAAGATCCCACTTGGCGACTGCATAAGGAACGTGGCAGTAATTTATACCGAGGATGGCAGGATTATCAAATTGTCCTAGCTCACCTAATCCGTCGCATTTCTTACGGACTCGACCAATCCGTTAAAAGAACGACGCAGCACTAAAAATTCCTGGACTGTAATATATTGACGTTGTCAGACTTCGGTTTCGATAAGTTAGGGTTGTTGTTGTTGTTTTAAGATTCGCTACATGGAACAAAAAGTTCCAAGTAGCACTGGCTATGGTGAGCCCGACAGTTAGGGTTCGTGCGTTTCTAGGTATGCAAACTGTTGCATTTTCCACGGAGCGGCTACTTGGAAGGCACGCTGGTCTGTTGGCAGTGTCTTTAAACAGTTATGCCTTGGGCGAACTGTTAATTTAATAGGCGACTATTATATGAGAGCTGTCGTTTGTGGTAACGAGAAGCTAACGTGTGTGTTTGATTTTTTGTCCTGCATCCCGATATGTAGTTGTTTGAGCTTCCAGACAACACACCACCGCCTGGATTAATTAATCAAGCATTTGCGCGTCCACCTACGAAACCTCTACATCTTTTCTCAATGATAGCGGTTTAGTTTGCTTTTATTAAACGGTTAATGAGCTCCAAAGCGCTACGTGTTATCTATAGCAATTTTAACCTTGGGGTGCACAACTTTGAGACTCCTAAACTGTTTAATACAGAGAAAGTCGCTATGGTTGATGAAAGATGTACTGATTTCGTAAGTGGGCAGTTAACAGAAAACCGCATTCCAATTAAAGATTGACGATACAATTACCCACATGTTCACAATTCCCATTTCGTTCGTCAATCGCATAAAGTTTCCTCTTATTTCCTGCTGGCTGTTAACTTGTAAAGTTAACAACTCACACTACACTCATTATCGTTATCTTTGCCGCTCCGTCGCAGTTGTCTCCTCACAACATTTCTCTTGACTTACTGCCAAAAGAAGAACTCTTTTATTGGTAGTCTTACAAGTTTAATTATGTTGGCTGTCTGTGTAACTGTGTTTGATGCTCAAGGAAACTTATTTTAGCTATCGCATTCCTCTCCTCTCTCTCTCACACACACACACACACACACACACACACACACACACACACACACACACACACACACACACACACGCACACACACACACACACACACACACACACACACGCACACACACACACACGCACACACGCGCACGCTCTCTCTCTCTCTCTCTCTCTCTCTCTCTCTCTCTCTCTCTCTCTCTCTCTCTCTCTCTCTCTCTCTCTCTCTCTCTCTCTCTCTCTCTCTCTCCTGCATCACTTCTCCATCTCATGTCTTTTCATCCCCTTTAAAAGGAAAGAGTGGACAATTTCGGAAAGGTTGGCATGTGCTAGTTTAGTCATACTTAGACTTTAAGGCTTCTGGGGATTTAAGATTTTTCGAGATCTGCAAGGAGTTGCGTAGGACTTAAGGATTTTCGAAAACCTTTCAGGCATGTAGCCTGGAGACATCCAAAGGACATTCTAGAGAGTAGTTATTGACTCCTGATGCTTGGTCTTCTTGGAACTTTATGAATTGAAGGGACTTGCAAGGAAGTGTTGAGGGACATTTCAAAAGCTCCATACTTTCCTGGGGACTAATAAACTGTATTGAAGAATGACATGAGGTGTCCGTAAGAGGTTGAGACTCTCTGGAATCACTATGTGCTTCCGGGATTTCCAGGAAACTGCTTGACTCTTCTGGGATTACAAAACATTGGCTGAACTATCTCTGAGATTTTCCCCGAGAGGAAATGGGCCGCCTTCCTCAGCATGCAGCTTCCCAGTTGTCTTTCCTAATCGAGTTACATAACGCTCGCCTTCCTGCTTTGGAGGGAGAACTATTATTTCTCAATCAACATTCTTCAGTTTTTGAAGAATTTTGCTGATTTTTATGATTAAGGGATTTGGCAATTTGAGCGACTCAAATTAATCATATGGGAGTGAGGCGACAGTCACCTAGATGCAGATATTAAGCCATAATAACGTAGCTGTAAGTTAATAACCAGACCCACATATATGGAAAGAAACAGGAGTGATAACGTTTCGGTCCATCTTGGATTCTTCTTTACAAAGTCCTTGATAATGGACCAAGACGGAACGAAACGTTGCCGATTTCTTTTCGTATGTTTGGGTTGTGTCACCCAGATGACTTGGTAGTATAGGGAGACATGTGTTTAATGTGTGTTGTAATTAGATCGAAAGGGTTGTAATTTGGCGGACAATGGTTAGTAATTTCAGGGTAATATATCTTATCCTCTATTTTATTAATATGTTAAATAATAATGCCCTTTTGAAACATATTATTGCATGCCTTTATATTACCTATATATTAGGGTATTTATTGGTCCACCTTAGTGTGGCCAGGGTATTCATTGGATCAATTTAGCGTGGCATCTCAGTGCCATTTTCCTCTTCACTTTGTTACTGAGTCTCCCGTTAGGCAGAGTATCGAGACAGTTGATACATTTCTTATGTCTGAGTGAACATAAATACGCGCTGCCTTGACTAGGAAAATAAGTCTTCTGCTGTTTGTTGTGTTCTAATATTCTTATCGTACCTGGATATATTTTTTGGGCGTTCTCTTTTGAGCTTGATGGCTTCTTAGCTCACACAAAGGCGTCTTAAATTACCTCATATTAACTTCAAACGATATATTATCAAAACATAAAAGTGATTAAGTGCTAAGAATATATTACCTGGTGGATGTTGTGATAATATATCTTTCTTTTCTTCTTATAATCTAAAAATATAATAACATTTGTCTCAAAATAATTTTCCGACCATTTATTTGGTGCGTTGCATATGTAGTAATTTGTTACGTGATAAATATATGAAAATTTATTACGGAATATTTGAATTATCACACACACACACACACACACACACACACACACACACACACACACACACACACACACACACACACACACACACTCACACTCACACTCACACATAGGGAACATGGATAGGGAAATGGGACAGGAGTCATTGCTGTAAACAACCGATGGCTGGAAAGGCGGGATCCAAGAGCCAAGCTTGATCCTGCAAGCACAAATAGGTGAGTACACACACACACACACACACACACACACACACACACACACACACACACACACACACACACACACACACACACACACACTCCCTCCCTCCCTCCCTCCGTCATTTTCCTTGGTGGTGCTCCCAGCAAGGCCTGGGTGGGTGTGCGTCATTTGCCTGCCAAAGGAGGATTTATTGGAGCTTAACAGAGCGCCGGCCGGGCCCTGCATCATGCAGGAGACGCGCCACCCTCAATTATCCTCCGGGTGATGAGGACGTAGTTAGACACGAGTCTCGGTGTCATGGAGATAAGTACCAGTATCTCTGTGTGGGCAGGAGGCCAGAGTTTTTTTGCTGGGAGACCCGCTGCCTGGCGGGTGTTGTGGTGGTGATGGTGGTGGTGGTGGTGGTGGTGATATGATGGTGGTAATGGTGGATTAATGGTAGCGGTGGTGCCATGACGGTAGTGGACTACCAAGTGCAATAAATACTACCGAAATTTTCACATATTTGGTAGTTAATATTTCCTGCTATATTCCCCACGTATCGAGCAATATACTTCAACCATTTGAACAAATATTCAACACCAGATGTAATTACACAAGACCATATCTAACTTGTCCTTTGAACAAATACAGATTTCCACGTTGTGCCTGCAGGATCGAGCTATTAGCTCATGGACCCCGCCTTTCTAGCCGTTGGTTGACTAATGAATTGATTCCCGACCTATTTTTTTCTTCTGTCATATCTGCTACATTTTCTCTCTCCCCCCCACTCACTCATTCCCATTATACAGCCCGTAGCAGTTGTATAACTCCCAGGTGAACAGGTGTCTCAGGTGAAAACCCTCCTCATTTGCTTGTGCCTGCACCAGGAATCAAACCCGGGCCTTTGGGACTACGACCCCAGTGTGTTGTCCGCTCGGCTGCGAGGACTTTTGAGTAAGGCAGAAGCCGATGGAGCCTCCTGGACAAAGAAAGACATATCACCATCACTTTACTACCTCATAACCTTACTAATAACCACTACACCTCCTACACAACCATACTACCTCATAACCTTACTAATAACCACTACACCTCCTACACAACCATACTACCTCATAACCTTACTAATAACCACTACACCTCCTACACAACCATACTACCTCATAACCTTACTAATAACTACTACACCTCCTACACAACCATACTACCTCATAACCTTACTAATAACCACTACACCTCATAACCTTACTAATAACCACTACACCTCATAACCTTACTAATAACCACTACACCTCATAACCTTACTAATAACCACTACACCTCATAACTTTACTAATAACCACTACACCTCTTACACAACCATACTACCTGGAAACCTATTCAAAGTTCTAGTTTTCACTGCACCTTAAAAAACCCATAACACGCCTCCAATTTTGGCGCCGTCGTATATACTTGATGTATAGTGATAGAGTTTGTGTCTATGAGTAGTTTGTATGGCCTACTTCCACGCTCTCGGCGCGTATGGAAACTATTAAGTATGACTGATGGACGCACTCGATGCATGTTAGTGGCTTTGCCTGAATATATAACTTGAGTATTAAAATCTCTTAATAAAATAACCCATTGCAGTTGGTGTGTTATATATATATATATATATATATATATATATATATATATATATATATATATATATATATATATATATATATATATATATATATATATAAAATCACAAAAGCACAGCCTGCAAGCTCTACCTACTGAGCCACCAACTCCCACAATGGAGAAGGATCCCAGAGACACCACTCTGCTGTCCATCTATAGCCACATGCGTAGCTCTCATCCTGTAACTACGCTTAGGTAATTACACACACGCAAGGAGACACAGGTTGAAACTGAGTCTCCTTCTAATGAGCCACAGAAACTTTTTCAGTGTGAGAGTAGTTAACAAATGGAATACTATAGGAAAGTGATGCGGTGGAGGCAGAGCCCATGCACAAAATGATAAATAGCCCAATAGGCTCAGGAAGCACATAAATTTATCGACATTTAATGGCCCCTTAAGAGACAGGACTAAAGAACCGAAACTCAAATTTAGATGAGAAGCAAGCACAATTAAGTGAGAACACATACTGTGGGATGTGGGGAGAGGCTACTACTACTATGTATTATGTAGTAGTAAGCCCGGGAACTACTACTACTACTACTACTACTACTACTACTACTACTACTACTACTACTACTACTACTACATACTTGCCTTAAGTGTGTAGAAGCCAGCGCCACAAGACGCCCACAATATGGCCTGCAGCAGCCATGTAATGGCGGCAGCAGCACTGTAAGCACGAACAGCTGCGCCACCTTCACGAAGAATAAAAACAATAATAAAGATAGCGGTGTTCAGAGTATCTGAGTCGCTTCTCCAGGTTATTGTGTACTTGCTCTTTTATTGTCGTCTTGATTACTTCTCTCGTTGTGCGTCGCGTGGAGGGATGTTCACGGGCCCCCAAGAAAGCGGTCAAGGGGCCCCGTGTAGATGACCGAGTACCCCCAAGGAAGCGACCAGCGAACCCAAGGAGATAATGGCCCCATCCGCCACAAGGAGGTGGTCTCTGGGCCCCAAGGAGACGACACAAAGAGCCCGGACCCCGGAGGTCCCTTAAAAGAGTCAGGTGCCTAAATTATGTAACCTCGGGGGGTACTTGGAGGCAACCTGGGGTCCCAAAATAGGAGACACGGGGGCCCCTTGGAGGCGAGATAGGAGGTTGCTAAATGCAGCATTGTTAACATAGTTATTAATGCTTTGGGGAGTTTGTATTTATTGGCAGAACATTTTGAGAACAAAAATGGCCACGGAAGTTAGAAAGAACTTTTTTGGCGTAAACAGTGGTAAATAGTTGGTATAATGGGCTGAAGTAGTTGAAACGTGCACATTTTATATGTAAATTTGATAGAAAATACGACGGAGAAGTCATTTCATGTGTGGACGCGCGCGCGTATGTGTTTTGCATGTTAACTTGAGTGTGTATGTGCGTGTGTTTGTGAGGGTAGAAATGCGATGGACAGACAGTTCCGACGCACTTACCCGGGATTTTAAGTACAATAATGGCAGCTCAATGGTGACTTACTATATATACCACATTGTCTCGTCCGTAAAGTCACTCATCTGAAGCCATAAACGTTACTGTTTCTGCCTAGATTTATTCTATCTGTCGGTCCTCCCCCTCCCCCTCTCTCTCTCTCTCTCCCCCCCTCAGTCGAAACTTTGAAATCTCTCTCACACGCACTTTCGTACTTCCTCACACAACCCCACATTAGAAACTCTCATTCACCAAAATTGCACACACACACATGTGCCTCTCACATTTTCCCCTCAAACCCACTCGTCATCCTTGTTACTCGACTCCATCTCCCTCTTTTCTTTTCTTTCCAAGTCCTCGACACATGCTTTCCATCCATCTGCCCAAACGATGCTTTTTTTCCCGTTCTACCCACCTTTCCTGAGGCTCCCAGAATGTACTCAAATTCTCAGTCTTATCCGCTACTCCAAGGGTCCACCCGGCTATCCTAAACTCTCGACCAGCAGTGACATTCTTGCATCTCCACCCAAATCCCTCAATTTCGCAGTCTATCCAATTTCCGAATCGCACATCCGGGTCTCCCAAGATTTCCTCCGGCCTACCTGCCCTCCGCCTCGGCGCGCTGTCGACATGGGGCCCTGGTTTCACGACCTTAACTTATTTCTTTTACAACTTTTTTTTGGTGTGTGTCAAAGATTTCGCCACAGTCGATGGCTCGCATACTTCGTCCTTTCATTATTCCTCCCGAAGAAAATCCGGTAGCATTTTCCTGCCTCTTGGCAGTAACTCTCTCATTATCATCGTGACATCGATTTCCGTCGGCTCTCTCGAGAGTAATGCAGAGAATGATTTAGATTCTTGGCAAAGCTTTTTTTAATATTCAGCCAGCCTCAGTTTACGCCACAGTACTCTCATCTCTCCCTCTCCCTCCCACGTCTCCAAGATACGCCTGGCACATACAGAAATTATTTGGCCAAGTTTGCAGTTGTCATTATTCCCTTTTTTATGTTGTCCCATAAATAATGTTTTTCTTCATATATATGATTTTATGTTAGGTTTTAGTGACGATTAAGACTTCCTGAACTAAAACATGAAAGTTATGGATAACCTGAGAGAGAGAGAGAGAGAGAGAGAGAGAGAGAGAGAGAGAGAGAGAGAGAGAGAGAGAGAGAGAGAGAGAGAGAGAGAGGGAGAGAGAGGGAGAGAGAGAGAGGAGAGGATGAGAATGAGGCTGGTGTGGCCGGCAGGATAGGAACAAAGGCATTGCTCGTGCCCTGCTTACCGCTTAATTCAGCTGTGTTTGGAGTAATGAGAGTTCCTCCTGAGGCAGCCGACGGGTAGGTGCTCTACCAGAAATGGGGGCGGTAGAGAGAAGACGGGGGTGAGGGGCAAAGGAACAGGCATAACAGAAGATAAATATAGATTGAGAAAGAGTGAGGAGAGAGATAGAGAGCTATGAGTTGATGTAGGCCGCAGCACAAATTATTTTTCTACGCCTCTTCATTAAAATGAACTTACGCATAATGTGTGTGTGTGTGTGTATATATATATATATATATATATATATATATATATATATATATATATATATATATATATATATATATATATATATATATACTAAGGCGTAAACTGAGACTGGCTGAATATTAAAAAACCTTTGCCAAGAATCTAAATCATTCTCTGCATTACTCTCTCGAGAGCCGACGGAAATATGTGTATATATATATATATTATATATATATATATATATATTATATATATATATATATATATATATATATATATATATATATATATATATATATATATATATATATATATATATATATATACGACAGTGTCAGCCCACGAAGAAAGGATTGTTCAATCCTTCCTTCGTGGTCTGACATTGTCAAATTTTTCATAACGAGTTAATTTTCGTGATTCACACACACATTCACATATGAAGACTAATGAACAAATAGAATGGCACACAAAATGGAAAGAGTTGAAGATATACGAACGAAACAGAGAGAATATCTAACATAATGACAGGAGGATGTTAAGATGGAGAGGAGGTCAAGGATTAAGAGTCTGGCTTAGGAAAATGACGTTAAGTTTTTAAGTGATCTGAAGATTCTCCGGAGGATATATTACGAGGAGTTATGAACTCTTCAACTTCTGAAACTTCTAACAGACCCTAAATTATTAGGAAGTTTGTGGGATTCCCAAATTCACTTAGGAGCATTGCGATCATAGGCTGAAACAGAAAAGTATTCTTAATAATATTGCGATCATACACTGAAACAAAAGTATTCTTCGGATCATTCCAATCATACATTAAAGCATAAAATCCATTTCCCTTCTGTTCACAACATGCAAGATTACTTTTTAATTTTGCGTTACAGGAAATTCCTCACCATAAAAACACTGGTGTTACAACACTTATTATTTTTCTAAACAAGATACATGTTATTATGGGGCCCATTACCCTCAGAATATGTAAAGCAACAGGAGTTAACTAGACAGTCAATTTTGACAACACAGTTACCTGATAGTTCGCGCCGCTCGTGTGGGAACATTTTGGAATCTCCACCCAAGAGACTTGAGTTCCACCCCCATAGATTGTTAAGGTCAATTTCGTCTGTGTTGAGAGACATGCCATGTCAAGGTGACGATTACTGTCACGTCACGTTAACAGCATTGTATGGAGAGCTGTCACGTCACGGTCCTGGAGAGCTGTCACGTCACAGTCCCAAATAACTGTTACGCTACGGTCCCGATGTGTCATACGTCAACGTCGTAAAGAAATACAGAAAGGTGTATAGTGTTGCATTTTGTATGGTATTATATCGTGCATGGTGTTACAGTGCGTATAGTCTTGGATTGTGCACGGTATTACAGTGCTACATTGTGCACGGTATTACAGTGCTACACTGTGCACTGAATTACATTGAAAAATAAGGAGCATCCAGCTGTGCAATTACGCACTTCATCCGGTTCCTTTGAATCACTTTTCCGTAAATAAGGAAGAAATATCCTTAAGCTAAGATATATTATAATTAGAGTAATGATCCTTATTCTCGTCCTCGCTTCCCACGCTCCTTCTCCCTTTCCCTTACCATCTGTCTCACAACACTCTTCAATCTCTTCATCATCTCCTACTTAACCCCATCCTCCCCCACTGCTCTTCCCTCTCTCATTCTGCTACCCATCCCCCACCCCTATCCCCTCTTCCTCTCTATTCCCTGTCCCCCTTTCCATCCTGTACCAGAACTCAACCCACCTCCAGCCATAATGGAAAACGTCCGATATCAAACAAAATGCATCGACTAAGCGTCAAAATATTAGGTGGCCCATAAAGCTGGTGGTGGGACGTCAACAATGGCAGATCTCTGGCCAGCGTGTACTTACTGACTAAGGCAGACAATATTGAGCCTCACGCTAAGGAGAGATAGAGGTAACTGCTCCCAGCTTGCCCGTACGAGGGTCGGCTCGGCTCAGCGGAAGGAATAAAGAAAGCCTAAAATGTGGCGACTGGCGACACTTTGCGGTAATGGAAGTCATGGTTAAGGAAGACTATCGGATACGTTTTTATGACTTATTCCGCTTATCTTTACTTATGTATGTTGCCAGAACGCAAAGGAGTCGCTGGTTAAGGTGGAATAACACTAACACGCGCGCGCGCGCGCGCGCGCGCACACACACACACACACACACACACACACACACACACACACACACACACACACACACACACACACACACACACACACACACACACACACACATATACACACACACACACACACACACACACACACACACACACACACACACACACACACACACACACACACACACACACACACACACACACACACAGGGTTCAGGGAGGGTAAATCTTGCCTTACATGCTTGATAGAATTTTATGATCAGGTGACAAAGATTAAGCAAGAAAGAGAAGCATGGGCGGACTGCATTTTTTTGGACTGTCGGAAAGCCTTTGACACAGTACCCCATAAAAGGTTGATGCATAAGCTGGAGAAACAGGCAGGAGTAACTGGTAGGGCGCTCCAGTGGATAAGGGAGTACCTAAGCAATAGGAAGCAGAGAGTTATAGTGAGGGGTGAGACCTCAGAATGGCGTGAAGTCACCAGTGGAGTCCCACAGGGCTCTGAGCTTGGACCTATCCTGTTTCTGATATACGTAAATGATCTCCCAGAGGGTATAGTCTCATTCCTTTCAATGTTTGCTGACGACGCCAAAATTATGAGAAGGATTAAGACAGAGGAGGACAGCTTGAGGCTTCAAGAAGACCTGGACAAGCTGCAGGAATGGTCGAACAAATGGCTGTTAGAGTTTAACCCAAGCAAATGTAATGTAATGAAGATAGGGGTAGGAAGCAGGAGACCAGATACAAGGTATCACTTGGGAGATGAAATACTTCCAGAGTCAGAGAGAGAGAAAGATCTGGGGGTTGATATCACGCGAGACCTGTCCCCTGAAGCTCATATCAAGAGGATAACATCAGCAGCATATGCCAGGTTGGCTAACATAAGAACGGCCTTTAGAAACTTGTGTAAGGAATCTTTCAGAACATTATATACCACATATGTCAGACCAATCCTGGAGTATGCGGCTCCAGCATGGAGTCCATATCTAGTCAAGCATAAGACTAAACTGGAAAAGGTTCAAAGGTTTGCCACCAGACTAGTACCCGAGCTGAGAGGTATGAGCTACAAGGAGAGACTACGGGAATTGAACCTCACTTCGTTGGAAGACAGAAGAGTTAGGGGGGGACATGATCACCACATTCAAGATCCTCAAGGGAATCGACAGGGTTGCTAAAGACAGGCTGTTTAACACAAGGGGCACACGCACTAGGGGACACAGGTGGAAACTGAGTGCCCAAATGAGCCACAGAGATATTTGAAAGAACTTTTTTAGTGTCAAGTGGTTGACAAATGGAATGCACTAGGAAGTGATGTGGTGGAGGCTAACTCCATACACAGTTTCAAGTGTAGATATGGTAGAGCCCAATAGGCTCAGGAACCTGTACACCAGTTGATTGACGGTTGAGAGGCGGGACCAAAGAGCCAGAGCTCAACCCCCGCAAGCACAACTAGGTGAGTACACACACACACCACACACACACACACACACACACACACACACACACACACACACACACACACACACACACACACACACACACACACACAATATATTAAGTTTAATTTACAATTTACCATACAATATATTAAACTTGAATTAAATGAAGTTTAATTTACAATATAAGATCATTTTACACCCGATGTTACCTCGTCCCTCATTCAGAGTTATAACTTTACAAAACTAAGCAAATATTTGACCGGAATATATCTCCGCAGTAACCTTGGTTGATGGGGTTCTGGGAGTTGTTCTACTCCCCAAGCTTTATAGCCTATTCTTATTTATAGCAGTGTTGTATTTTCCAGCATGTTTACGTCCTATGTGCTGTATGTGCGTGTTTGAGTTGGGAATGTGTGTGTTCAGGCCTTCGAGGAAAAAGTATGTGACGAGATGTCAATTTTGGAATGATTAATATTCTCGTAGGCATATGTCAAATGCTCTCGTTTAGAATAGGTTAATTCCACAACTAGTTGAGAGGACGCTCATGTGCTATTCTATGTATGACGTCGCAAGACTATGCAGAAATATTTAAGATAATGCAAGGTTATTTAAGAGTATATATATGAATATCCAATACTGTGCAAGATACTGTATCCAATACTGTACATTGTATGACTAAGATAATGCCACCATCGTCGACCCATCACCAGCACATAGGTACCACCATCATCGACCCATCACCAGCACAAAACTACCACCATTCCTTCTATCAACGTCAGTATCCACGATTACCATCATTATTAGTCAAATGTTTTCTCAGAGCTGTTTGTGTGAGTCTCCGGGTAACTCGAGGCGCGTTCGTTCATATCGTAAGTGTCTGGATCGAAAAATTTGCCTCCTCTGGACACCCAAACTTAGCCACCTGATTTTGCTATTTGCAGACGGAAGTGATCACCTTTGGCGTCTCCCCATACAGTAGTAGTTGCTTGGTCACAATGACAGCAAGATGTGCGTGAGAGAGAACAAGAGAGATAGAGATTGAGAGAGATAGAGATTGAGAGAGATAGAGATTGAGAGAGAGAGAGAACAAGAGAGAGAGAGAGAGTTAGAGATTGAGGGAAAGAGAACAAGAGAGATATATATAGAGGGAGAGAGAGAGCGACACACAGAGAGGGAGACAGAGAGAGAAAGGGAGAGAGAGGTAAGCAAGAACATGACACATACAAAAAAGTATTTCATTACACACATACTGGAAGACTCATAAGTCAGCCAAAGGGTATGCCGCGCGCCAGTTTTGTCTTGAGGTCATCTAACCTTCTTATGGTCAAGAGTATCCCGACCCAAATTGGTATTGCTGTAATTTTTGCTTCAGAGGCGGAATTTCCCGGGAAATTTGTACGTGCGTGCGTGTGTATATTTTCCTTTGAGGTCTAGACGAATGGGATGTAAGCCAAGGTGAGACGACTCCAGACTTGGACTCGTGCCACCGTTGGTGGCCCCTATGTCAGTCGGTGAGAGATAATTATTACACGGAATATATACTGTGTAGAAGGGTTGATTGAAGGAGAAAGCGAGAGAGAGAGAGACCAGAGATGTTCTCCGTATAACTATAATCTTCACTGACACTTGAGTCTTGCCCATTACAAATTTCCCAGGACACCTGGAGTTCAGCGCCCAGAGACGGAGCCGTCTCCTCGACTCTCATAAATCACCACCGGGAAGGAGGTAGCCAGCATCCGACACACGCGATACACTTCAGATAAATTTGAAGGTGCAAGAATATACAAAAAGTTAAATGAAAATGTTTCATGTTTCATTGAATACGACTGTATATTTCGTGTTGATTATTTTCTTGTTTATGGCTTCTATCCCTCTGACTAGCGCTCTGGCATCTTGGTTTAATTGAAAGAGGATTTCTCCAAAACTCAACAAGGGCATTATTGATGGTGGTCTACTTTGCTCGGTTAGAGACAGCAGTTCGTTTATGATTAATGAAAGGTTTTATTTGTAGTATTCTACGTGTCTTCTTGAGGTTATCTTGAGATGATTTCGGGGCTTTAGTGTCCCCGCGGCCCGGTCTTCGACCAGGCCTCTACCCCCAGGAAGCAGCCCGTGACAGCTGACTAACACCCACGTACCTATTTACTGCTAGGCAACAGGGGCATAGGGTGAAAGAAACTCTGCCCATTGTTTCTCGCCGGCGCCTGGGATCGAACCCAGGACCACAGGATCACAAGTCCAGTGTGCTGTCCGCTCGGCCGACCGGCTCCCTAGTGGTCTTAGTGGGCGTCTCTGGGCGCCGTCTTAGTGGATATTGCATCTCAGGTCTTCAACTGTGATCCCTGGGTACAAACCAGTGACCTGGGTTGTAATCCCTGCTCAAGACGAACCATTGCCCTGAGTTACAATGTAAACAATCTGTCCTCATACTGAGAGTTCCTGAATGTGAAACACTATCAGTGTCTCGAAGTGGAAAGTTTCCTTCGGTCACTGGACGAGGAAGGATTTATGCACTGAAGATTTCTTCCAGGCAATGTCGAGAAATGTCCTACAATGTTAACTTGTGTTTTGGGACCTAGCGAATCGCTCCATAGACCACTTATTGTTCCATGTTAAATATTGAATGTTGAATAGCTCCCTAGACCATGTTGTTAAACAAATGATTGTTTAATAGGTCCCTAGACCATGATGTTAAACGAATGATTGTTTAATAGCTCCCTAGACCATGATGTTAAACCAGTGAATATTGAATAACTGCCTAGTGTATGTTGTTAAACCAGTGAATGTTGAATAGCTTCCTAGACAATAATAAGGCTATTAAAAAGTGTATAACGTCTAGGATAAGACACTATATGTTGAGCCTTATAGTGCCTTTGTGTATGCTGTATTTCCACCATTCCTGAGGACGATTTATGCCCTAAATTGGTGTTTAACGTAGTTGTATAACTAACAGGAAACTAGAGCCATATTGTTTAATATAGTGTGCAAGAGTTATCGCTACTACTGGTCCAGATAACAAAGGGATAAACATCTTTTTAAACTTGTACAATAAGAAAACTTTTGGTGTGTAACGGGAAGCCGATAATTTGAACCCAAACTTGCGTGACCTAAATGTTAACTGCCTGGGTAATTTTTTTGTTTTTTTAGTCGTCGTGTTAGCTGCTTGCTCCCTCCTTATTGCTTCTTGGTTGGTTTGTTACAATGATATCGTTGACATCTTAGGTTGTTATCGGTTCAGCGTTACCGTCTGTATGGCAGCTGTTGATACATAATTATCCTTCGTTTTGGCAACAGTTGATTCATAATTAATATAACTTGGTAACTACCTTCTTCTTGAGGTTATCGTGAGATGATTTCGGGGCTTTAGTGTCCCCGCGGCCCGGTCCTCGACCAGGCCTCCACCCCCAGGAAGCAGCCCGTGACAGCTGACTAACACCCAGGTACCTATTTTACTGCTAGGTAACATGGGTATAGGGTGAAAGAAACTTTGCCCATTGTTTCTTGCCGGCGCCCGGGATCGAACCCGGGACCACAGGATCACAAGTCCAGCGTGCTGTCCGCTCGGCCGACCGGCTCCCTGCTGCTGCTGACTACTGAACAGCACCGGCAACATGTATCCACTCAAGTGCTCCTTTAGCTTTCTAATTTCCTGACTAACTACCACCTACCATCTGGCCTAGCTAGTAACTACATGAGTGCCTTTGCCCACTACATGGTTTTGAAAAGTGTTAACATTTAACTTTCGATTATGTATTTTAGATGTTCTTTGTTTTGCTTCTTGCTTGTTGTATCTGGAATATAATTTTATTGGTTATTCATTACCTCAACATCCAAATATGACTTTTAAGTTTTAGGGGGGGGGGCTTCTATCCTTTAATTGTTTTTATTATATCTGATAACTATTATTAGTTTTATTTTGAATGTCACATGGTGTTGTGTATTAGCTGTCAATTCTAAGTTAATTGTTAATTATTAATTAACTGTTAACTATAAATTTCCTGTAAATTTTGACTTGGTTATTAATTCTTCCCCTGATGTTAACGTTCTTGGCTATTCATTTTCACTTGTTTATTAACTTCTAACTCGACTATTTGTCTTTCTAATCTGTCAACTCTCATTTAGCTGGGGAAAGTTTAGTATTCGCTAATATCTCACAACAGCTGTCAACGTCATCAAGCTGTCATTATAATCACATCGTAAAGCATATCTCGTCTGCTCTTCATTGCATTAAATTCTTCAAACTATCACCAGATTAAAAGCCATATAAACAACAATAATGTTATCTATACATAAGGTTATATTTTCTTCATGTTTACTGCTCATTGGTTCTCTCGTGAAACAAGAGTTTTAGGAAGTTTTAAGAAAATGTGATTCCCCATGATATTAAGGTGTTATTTTGGCCTCATTTGTTTTGATGATAAAGAGTGATTTCCTAAGACTGTTGAAATGTTTCCCACCCAGACATCTTTTGTTATTTCCACTTACTGTTTTATTCCGATTTTTTTAAACTGTTCTTGCCACTTCCTATATTCTTCTTCTTATACTGAGCTTCTCCTCTTCCTCCTTCGCCACCATCAAGTTAAGTACATTTATTGAGGCAATAAGATACACCTCAAAAGGATAGAGTAGCGTAGGCTATTTCTACCCTGCTAAATTCATCATTATCAGCGTCCTCTACTTCCCATAACTTTAACAGTCTCTTCCTTCTTGCCTCCTGCCCTTCTAAGTCGCTATCAACTCCACTACCACCCAAATCACCACAACATCTACCAAAATTACCGCTACCACGCCTCCCACTATCCCCATTCCCATCGCTGTCCCAAGAACCACCATCCCCCCTACGATCACCGCCAAAATGATCACCTATATTGCCTCTTTTACCAGTATCACCACCACCACAGCTACCACCAGTATCACTATAACTGGAAACAAACACCACCACTCACAACTACCACCATCCATAGTGCCAACACCGCTTGTGCGGTCACCACCACAATTAACACCATTACTAATACTTCCTCCATTACAACTGTTAGTAGCACCATTACCACTACCATCGTTAACTCCACTTCTACCTCCTCTAGTATTTCCACTTCTATCACCACTACTACTATCCCTATCACTACTACTGCTACTATCACTACCACCACTACTACCTCAACAACCACAACCACCACCCCGCAGAGTTCCAATATCCCGACTTTGTCCAAGATCATTTGTCATTTAGTAATTTAGAAGGGCACAAAGGCTGCGTCCGGCCGCCACTCTCCGGCCTCGCCTCGTCCCACGCGCTAACACACAACTGATAGGTTCACCCTCATGTTTTGTTGGGTGACGCCAGCCTACGTTCCTCCCTCATATTCCTTGCCTCTCTCTCTCCCTCACTGACTCTCACACTCCTGGCCTCTCTCTCTCTCTCCCTCACTGACTCTCACACTCCTGGCCTCTCTCTCCCTCACTGGCCCTCACACTCCTGGCCTCTCTCCCTCACTGGTCCAGTGATAATGTCTCCCTCATTCACTCTCTTCCTCATTATACGTCACTGATTCGCTGGCTCTCAGTCTTCCTCCTTCCGTATCTTTTTCTTCTCCATTTCTCTCTTCCTCTCTTACACCTGCATGCTGGCTTTTCCTCTGATTGGACGTCCAGCGTTCTCCCCCTCTTGTATTTTTCGTATTTTTTATAACTGTGTTTCCTGTGTGTGTGTGTGTGTGTGTGTGTCTCTCTCTCTCTCTCTCTCTCTCTCTCTCTCTCTCTCTCTCTCTCTCTCTCTCTCTCTCTCTCTCTCTCTCTCTCTCTCTCTCTCTCTCTCTCTCTCTCTCTCTCTCTCGTTCTCTCGCTCTCTCTCGCTCTCTCTCTCTCTCTCTCTCTCTCTCTCTCTCTCTCTCTCTCTCTCTCTCTCTCTCTCTCTCTCTCTCTCTCTCTCTCTCTCTCTCTCTCGCCCTCTCTCTCTCGCTCTCTCGCTCTCTCGCTCTCTCGCTCTCTCGCTCTCTCGCTCTCTCGCTCTCTCTCTCTCTCGCTCTCTCTCTCTCTCTCTCTCTCTCTCTCTCTCTCTCTCTCTCTCTCTCTCTCTCTCTCTCTCTCTCTCTCTCTCTCTCTCTCTCTCTCTCTCTCTCGTTATCAGTTCTTAGACGTTGCTCATTTATCAAATACCAACCAACTTCATTGGTCACCCATCCAATCAGTCTGTTCAGCTCTCTCCCCTCCAAATTTCTCCCTTCCAGCCCTCTCTCTTCCATCTTTCTCCACTCCAACCCTCTTCTCTCCATCCTTCTCCCTTCCAGCCCTCTGCCGTCCCGCCCTCTCTCTTCCATCCCTCTTTTCCTGCCTCCTCCTTTCCAGCTTTTTCTCCTCCAGCCGGGGAGGAAGCGGTAAAAGAAAAGAGATGAAAAGCATTACAAGAGAGAGACAGAGAGAAAACGAAACAAGGAAAGGAAGGAATATAAGAGCCAGCCCATGAAAAGAATATCATATGTGTGAGAAAGAAGGAGTAGAAGAGACAAGAGGAGTAAAGAAGAGGAGACAAAAGGTAGGGAATTGAAGAGAACAAGGCTCAATTCCCAAGAACATCTGCTTGGACTAGACCAGGATTTATTAAGCAATTTACGCAACAATTTATTAAACAGTTTTCAAGCTTCGAAACTTCATAACCCACAGTTATTAATGTTATTTTAAACAGCCTTTGAGTGCATCAGAGTTCGTAAACTGTTTAATAAATATAATCAGAGCTACCATGAGTCAGGGAAGATGTACAGGTTTCGTAAGTGATTGCCTTAGTGCTTGAGGAATCCTGGTCATGGTCGGTACAGCAGCAGCAGCCTCGATTCGTGCAGTTAGCGTTCGATCCCCAATGGTCCAAGTGGTTTGGCACTGATTCTTCACTCCGTCTTCGTAACCCAGTTTCCCTTCCTCGCAGCCCTTGTGGTGTAGAGGTATTGTGGCGTAGCACTTTCTCCTTCCCTTCACTTCCCTTCATCCCCAGGAGAATGATAACGCGGTAAAATCTAGACTTAATAGACAAGTGACCAAAGGGTCACAAGGTAAAGTTTTGTTTCAACCCCTGACCTTAATCCAGAGGAAGAGCTTCACAATCACTCTCAACTGCTTGTCGGATCATCGAAGCTTTCAAGCTCCCCCGCGCCACGTTAAGGAACCGACCATCACGGGAGTTAGAGTAAATAAAACTCAGAGCTTATTTATTTCTTATATTGCAATTCTCATCTAAGATAAATATTAAAAGTCTAAAATGTTAATGTAGTGTATCACTTCACTGGTTCTGACTGTAAGATCAAATATATTGGAAACACATTTCGTAATTTACAGATTAGAATTTGTGAATATAGAGAATTATCATACAGAAATCCGCGTACTCTTGCAAAACTACCTCATTCCCTTGTTATAAAAATTGTCATCCACACTTTTGTGGAAATAAACATTCACGCGCGTGAGGCCGAAGCTCTGTCGACCGAGCTACTGAGTAGTCTTAATAAGGAAGTGTGGATGACAATTTATATGTCGTGGGGTTGGGTCACTAATTCCTCGGAGCTTCAGTAGTAGTCAGGGAAAAGTCGAAAATTCCAGTTTGGCAGCAGGATGCTGCTTCTGGAAACTTTCCTTATTTAGACTACTCAATAGCTCGGTCGATGGAGCTTCGGCCCCACACGCGTGGGGTCCGTGGTTCGAGTCACCTAGAACCCAGGTGAATGGAATTCCATCTTATGTCACATTTTCTTGTTAGGTCGTAAGTTGCATTGAGCAACTTACATTGGATTTTTCAAACTTTAGCTAAGTCAGTCAATAAAATTGATGAGTTTTTGTTGATGTTTAAGATTCAGCTACTGGGAACAAAAGTTGCAAGTAGCACGGGCTATGGTGAGCCCGTAGTGGACTTACCTGGCACAGGACTGGGCTGTAACTGTGTGATTTTGTTTTGTTGGGGGGGGGGTCAGTTTTTATGGTGGTCAGGTCAGGATTTGAGGTAATGAGGTCAGGAGTCAAGAGTTGTAGTGTCATGATTCAGGGTAACTGGATAAGGGTGATTAGGTCAAGATTTCGGGTTTGGGTTTTGAGATGGGACTCTGGAAGTGGATGAGGGTTGACTGTGGGTGGGGCGGGAGAAGCTGTTTGTGAGCCGAGAGGTGTCCTCGTGTGGTGGAACTTTGTCTCTGGTGGCAGGGTCGTAGGGCCCAACGAGGTCGTAAATAAACATGAGCGTGGAGCCATTTGTCACCGAGTCGGAAAAATTCTTTGTCAAAACTACCAAAAAGAGATTTATCGAATCGCTGGTCTCCAAATTGCAAATTTGTTTTTTTCTGAAGGAAAGTTCTTATACGAATTGAATTTAAATGTCACCACGCATTTTGCACACGTATTTGCATATTGCTTCATATGAATTTATCGTAATATGTATTTTGTTATTTCAAGTACTTTAATCATATTTTAGAGAAATGAATTATTATTCCTTATGTTGAATTTCACATACAAAGGTGTCAGGCACGTAACTTGTATATTGTTATAAGGTTATTGCATGAGATTATGAAAGCGCATGCGCGCGCGCGCGCGCACACACACACACACACACACACACACACACACACACACACACACACACACACACACACACACACACACACACACACACACACACACACACACACACATACACACACACACACACACACACACATACACACACACACACACACACATACAATTAGGTGAGTACACGCTCGCATGCAATCACACACACACACACCTGATAGCTGAGGAACAGCACTCTGGACTCGTAATCCTAGTGTCCGGGTTCGATCCCCGGTGATGGCAGAAACAAATTGGACCGAGTTTCTTTCACCCTGATGCCCCTGTTACCCAGCAGTAAATATGTACCTAAGAGTTAGACAGCTGTTGCTGAAAATTTGCTGGAAATGCAAATTTTCCAGACTCCTGGAGATTCCCGACTTACTGTCATAATATCGTTACCAAGACATCAAGAGAAGTCTATAAAACGTGGTCAGCATCGCAGCGGTGTTGACCCGCTCGTACAGAACCTGGTCGGGGATCGAGCTGGCGGGGTTGTTCTCCTTTCTGAAGCAATTTTTTTTTTTTTTTTTTTTTTTTTTTGCAATTAAGATGGGATCAGAGCCATTCCTGGCGAGATGTCATCTTGATGTTTCAGTACATTGTATTCACCTAGTTGTGCTTGCGGAGGTTGAGCTCTGCTCTTTCGGTCCGCCTCTCAACTCTTAATCAATCAACTGTTACTTTTTTACTAACTAATTTGGTTTTTCACACACACACACACACACACACACACACACACACACACACACACACACACACACACACACACACACACACACACACACACACACACACACAGGAAGCAGCCCGTAACAGCTGTCCAACTCCCAGGTACCTATTTACTGCTAGGTAACAGGAGCATCAGGGTGAAAGAAACTATCCATTTGTTTCTGCTGGTGAAGGGAATCGAACCCGGGCCACAGGATTACGAGTCCTGCGCGCTGCCCACTCAGCTACTAGAGCCCTAGCTACCAGACATTGTGGCTGTAGTTACAGGTGAATATTGGACTACAGGGAAGAGTAACTTAATGAGAAAGATTTCTTTCCAATGATAAGTTAATCAAATTAATGAAAAGGAAACAAGAACTGAAATTCCTTGGACTTCCTAAGGTGACCCTCGGACAAGGGTACTAAAAAGAGCCAACTTGTTGTACGCACACCAAGACTGTAATATTTTGTTGAATTATCTGCATGTCTCTTGCAAATTGTCTACACAGTATACCTAGGTCATATAAGTATTTGTGTGTACGTCTGATACCATACTACTTGTGAAGGAGGAAATGTATATGTTTATCTCTCAGAATGTTTGGTAATACGTTTATTGCTTGTGATGTGTGTCTATGTATGTATTAACACGATGTACTGAACGGGGTGAGAATAGCTTGAGCTACCTCATCCCTTTGTGTGTATTCTACCTCAATAAACTTGTTTCAATTTCAATTCAACTTGTTGTACGCAATATATTGGCGGACGTTACTATGTTCAGGCTAAGTTGTTTTAAATTGGTATTAAAAGCACATTTTAAGATGCAAATAGCACCTTTCTGTGTTATTTTTAAATTATAAGACTTTGGATCGTCACTTTGGAATATTAATGGAGCTTTTCACTCTTCAGTAAACACTTTTTATATTTTAAACTTATTTTCGTATACTTTTTTTTCCTTTAATGGCTGATGTTTTGTGCATTTGATAGTTATGAAGCATAATGTGAGGTATTATGTGTGATTATTATGCAAGAGCTGTATGTCTGACTCTTGCCATTTGCCTCTCTCAGTCCCCTGTTTCAATTAACTGTTCAATTCACCCCTCTAGTTCCCTGCGGTAGAATGTTCAGAGAAGCGGAATATGATGAAAGCGGACGAGGTAGAGGAAAACTTAGAGGCAAGCAGAAATTGGATGGCAGGTGAGAGGAGAAAGTTCGGAAATGAGAAAATAAATAGAGGACAGGAAGCATGGGAGATTGAAAACTAGAGGAGTTCCGGGGGTGAAGTTGATGCAAAATAAAAGGAAGATGCTTTCAGGGGAAAGAGAGGATAAATGACGGAAAACATTAATATACGGAAAGCAAAGTTGTGAGACAGACACAAGTAATGTGTATCCTAAACATTTGTTGCAATTTAAAGTGATTTGAGTTTGAAGTGATTGTGGTTTTGCTTCTAAGGTGCGAAATCCTTGAGATAGTGTCCACACTGTCAGCCTTCTCCTGTCTTTGTATAGCACCTTAGAAAATGTAGGTCTCTCGATATTAAATATTATTTTAGGATAATTTCCCCTTCACATTGAGAGCAGGACAGTCGTGTTCAACCCGATGTTATGTGGCATGTATAGTGTTTATTTATTAAGTAGAATTCCTGTCTTTCATGTGACTAAATTGTGTTTAGTTTATGAAAATATATTGATATGGTTTATTCACAAAAATAATTGTTGTTATAATAGCCTCTCGACTATTATAACATGTAACAACTACGGTGGCTGTTAATGAAACCATTAAAAAGGAGCTGCTTAAGTGTCTCCTACCTACTGGTCATTGTTGTTGGAACCATTAACAGCTACGCACCTCCTAACCGTCTTTTATCGATATTGAAACCTTTTATCATCAACTGAGATGCTCTGATACCAACCAGCGGGTCGTTATCAAAACCACTAACAGCTACAGACATTCCTCCTCTGTATCGAAACCTCTTAAAGCTGGAAGTCACATGTCATAAATTCATGTGATTTCTCATTCTTCTTTTCATACAAAAACAAAACAAAACAACGATCATCCATAAAAGTTAATTGTATTTAATTTTGCCATAAAGAAGATCCAGTGCACTATTTGTCGGGGAATTTGACTATTCTTGCATTTTAAAGTGCTTGGACCCTGATGTTTGTTCCGCTCAGACAGGCCACAATGGCCTTCCTGGATTTATAGGCTTCGGCGGGAGTTACGATCAAATCTAAAATCTCCACAATTTGAGCCTTTTGCAATTTGATAAACCCCGTTTTTCTTTATTGGAAATGGAAGAGAAAAGTGAGCTTAGAAGGAGAGGTATGGGTGATGAAAATGGGAGAGAGTGGGTTGAAAAGGATGGGGAAGAGTAGGAATGTGAATATATGCAATTATATACTGAAATATATAGACCTAGAAGTGTAACCTGCTTTTCGGTATATATTCAATTAGAGTTTACTTTTTGTCTTAAACTATGTTCAGAAAGAAGTATATATTTGTTGGTTGGTCATTTGTTCACACGCGTGCTTATCTTTCCCTACAGTTCTGTAAGTCTAATTAGCAGATTATTGTTTCTTGGAAAATGAAGGCTGCCAACAGGAAGTTTTGTTTTGACTATCAGTTTCAAGATTTGTTTCAAAGCGATTGCCACAATTTTTAAAAACATACAAGCACAATTTGACTATGTGCTTGTCTGCAGCGCTTGTCTCATGATCTGGTGTCGCTGTGCTTGTGGCGCAGTTCTGGTGTTGCTTTGTGACGGTTCTTAAGACATTGCTATGGTCCCATTGTATGATAATTAGTAGGAGAAAGCTCTAAGCCAATATTAGTACCGAGCATAAGGAAGGAATATGAAGGTAAGGAGCTGGAATATGAGGACTGAGTGTAAGAACGGTGCTCAACCACTTGAACTATCGGGGATCGAATGCCGGCATGCAAAAAGCGAAGTCGCTGTACAGACCAAGGGAGCTACAATTTTATTTGCTTAAACTTTCAACCATATTCTCAATTTCAGTGCACTAAGTGAAAGTAAAATTCGATCGTATACTACCCGAATAGTCAACAGTAATATTATCAATATCATAAAATAATATTAAAGTAACAGAATTTGCTGAAGCATTCGATAAGGTGCTAGAAGCGCCCAGAGTTCCAGTTCTGGCTGCCATAGCTGCGTTTGGTGCGCCAAAGATGATCCTTTCATAAGAAAGTTGAACCAGGAATGTAATTAAGCGGCGATGAATAAATATCACAGAGTCAGCAGGGACGCCTCTTGGATTAATTGAATTGTCTGCAACACTCTTGTTCTTGGCCCTAATGTTTGTAGATTTGTTTTCCTGCAGATGGAAATCATTATTGAAATTATTTATTATCGTGCACTCGTACTTTTAAAAGCTTGTTGCTTTAATTTCCGATTAATGAATTTGTTGAATGTTATTTCGGTGTATTTTTAATAAGTATATAAATGTATTAATGCGTTTGTAAAGTAGCTATTTATCTTACTTTTTAACACAAAAAATTATATATTCCACATGCAGAAATATGGAAATATTCCGTAAAGACTGAACCATGTATATTCGTAAGACAAAGGAAAGAATTATTTCAACCCATCATTTAAAAATGAGCGTACTTATGCAATTATTGAACGAACGTATAAAAATGCATTGTTCCCCAAAAACGTTATAGATTTGTGCTATGGAATACTCAAAATAGTGTTCCGAAACGTGAAATTATGCACTATAACATGTCGTGGGCCTAAAAAAGCAGAGAAAGATATTAAATGGGGGAAGTGGAGGAAAGAGGAAGAGACTGACAAGGCCGAGTCTAAGCATTAGAGAAGAACTCGGAACACAAACTCCATGAAGACAACACAGTGGCGGGAGCCGAAGGTAATGAAGAAGAATGTAAAGAAGAAAGAAAGCGGCGAACACCATGAAAAGAGGACACAGTCCCCAGGACGCAATCACCGTA
Source organism: Procambarus clarkii (assembly GCF_040958095.1). Lineage (NCBI taxonomy): Eukaryota > Metazoa > Arthropoda > Malacostraca > Decapoda > Cambaridae > Procambarus > Procambarus clarkii. Next base: position 22,538,639 of record NC_091158.1, read on the forward strand.
CCCAGGACGCAATCACCGTACCCAGGACGCAACCACCGTGCCCAGGACGCAATCACCGTGCCCAGGACGCAATCACCGTACCCAGGACGCAACCACCGTACCCAGGACGCAACCACCGTGCCCAGGACGCAACCACCGTACCCAGGACGCAACCACCGTGCCCAGGACGCAACCACCGTGTCCAGGACGCAACCACCGTGCCCAGGACGCAACCACCGTGCCCAGGACGCAACCACCGTGCCCAGGACGCAACCACTGTGTCCAGGACGCAACCACCGTGCCCAGGACGCAACCACCGTGCCCAGGACGCAACCACCGTGCCCAGGACGCAACCACCGTGTCCAAAATGCAGTTACCGTGGCCAGGACGTACCCAGGGCCGCGGGAGATGTTGATTCTGGACACCAATGCCAGGAAAGGTAGCTGTGCCCAAGATACAACATCCGTGTCCAAGACGCAGGCAATGTGTCCTGGACACACCTACTATGTCTAGAACACTCCCAGTGTCCTGGATACATCGTCTGTTTCTTGTATTTCTCTCTCCGTCTACAGTGCTCTCCTTCCCTCTTTCTCTCTGTTCCGTCTCCCTCCCTCATCTTTCCTCTCCTACTTTTCTGCTCCACATACTTTATTTTATGCATTGTTCTCATATATTATAATTCAAGCATTTGTTTTAATTTATTGTGTATTCAGACCAGACCTGTAATGTTGTTTTTTAAGTTTATTGTCTGGCATTTTAGTCCACACTAACTTCCGCCACGTCGTTCACTTGTCTCCAAGTTCGCTCTCGTGATAAGTCTAAAGTTAAAATCACTTTTATCCTTGACAACGCCAGAAAAAATACTTTTAGGCAATCAACTTGAAATGTTGAAGCCGTTTCTTTCAGACATTTTAAGAAATAAGTTGAGTTGTTCAGGAATGTTTGAAATCAAGACTTTAGTATGTGTTGGTTGGCGAATATCAATTTTGTTTCTTTTATCCCTTTTCTATCTGCCTCGTCCTATTTTATTCGTCTTGTTACACTTGGGTTTTTATTTTCTTATTGGTTATGTTTTCATGTCTCCCTTCTTCTTATGTCAAAGTTTTGTTGTAGGCTTCTCTGTGTGTTAACTGTATCATTTGCTTCTCCTCTCACCGTTCACTCCTGCTCCTTCTACACACACACACACACACACACAGACACACACACAGACACACACACAGACACACACACACACACACACACACACACACACACACACACACACACACACACACACACACACACACACACACACACACACACACACCTGTAACGACGCGTGAAAGAGACCTGGGGGTGGACGTAACACCTAATCTATCTCCTGAGGCACATATTAATAGGATAACGACAGCAGCGTACTCTACACTGGCAAAAGTTAGAACATCATTCAGAAACCTAAGTAAGGAGGCATTTAGGGCGCTTTACACTGCCTACGTAAGGCCAGTCTTAGAGTATGCCGCCTCATCATGGAGTCCCCATCTGAAGAAGCATATAATGAAACTGGAAAAGGTTCAGAGGTTTGCAACGAGACTCGTCCCAGAGCTACGAGGGATGGGGTATGAAGAGCGCCTGAGGGAACTGTGCCTTACGACACTAGAAAGAAGAAGGGAGAGGGGGGACATGATAGGAACGTATAAGATACTCAGAGGAATTGACAGAGTGGACATAGACGAAATGTTCACACGGAATAGTAACAGAACGAGAGGACATGGATGGAAGCTTGAAACTCAGATGAGTCACAGAGATGTAAGGAAGTTTTCTTTAAGCGTGAGAGTAGTGGGGAAATGGAATGCACTTCAGGAACAGGTTGTGGAAGCAAATACTAGTCATAATTTTAAAACCAGGTATGATAGGGAAATGGGACAGGAGTCATTGCTGTAAACAACCGATGCTCGAAAGGCGGGATCCAAGAGTCAATGCTCGATCCTGCAAGCACATATAGGTGAGTACATATAGGTGAGTACACACACACACACACACACCGGGGAGTTAGACAGGTGTTTCGGGCTGCATCCTGTGGATGTGTGCGTGTGTGTGAAAGAGAGAAATGTATACTAAATCTGATATAAGAAAATATAAGTTTTCTAAATAGGAAAATATAATGTAAAGGATTTGGGAATAATGATGTCTGACGACCAAACGTTTGGTGAGCATAACCAAGCAAATATTGCGTCAGCCAGAAAAAATGATAGGATGGATTACGAGAACTTTCAAATCCAGGGATCCCATCACAATGGTTTTATTATACAAATCACTTGTACTGTCCCGTCTTGAGTACTGCTCAGTACTCACTTCCCCCTTCAGAGCAGGAGAGATTGCTGAAATAAAGGGAATACAGAGAACATATACGGCATACATAGACGTAATAAAGCACCTAAATTATTGGGATCGTCTCAAAGCTCTCCAAATGTATTCACTAGAAAGAAGACGAGAGAGATATAAAAGAATATACACGTGGAAGATACTGGAGGGCCAAATACCAAATCTACACAGTACAATAACAACATACTGGAGTGAACGATATGGAAGAAAATGCAGAATAGAACCAGTGAAGAGCAGGGGTGCCATTGGCACAATCAGAGAATACTGTATAAACACCAGAGGTCCACGGTTGTTCAACGTCCTCCCAGCGAGCATAAGAAATAATGCCGGAACAACCGTGGACATCTTCAAGAGAAAACTAGATAATTTTCTCCAAGGAGTGCCGGACCAACCGGGCACTCCTTGGATATTTGGGCTTGCGGGCCGCTGCAAGCAACAGCCTGGTGGACCAAACTGACAGGTCAAGCTTGGTCTCGGGCCGGGCTTGGGGAGTAGAAGAACTCCCAGAACCCCATCAACCAAGTATCAACCAGGTCGGGAGTCAGAACATTGACAACCGACGGTTAGAAAGCCGGGGTTCAAGAGCTAATAGCTCAACGCTGTATAAACAAATAGTAAATACAAATAATAAACACACTCACAAGGGTAGTGAGTAAATGGAATGACTTAAAGAAGCAGACTGTAGAGGCACACTCATTTCACAACTTTAAAGCAGGTATGACTTGGGGAAAATGGTAAGGAGTCATTACATTAGACAACCAGCGGCTAAAAAAAAACGGGGTTCAAGAGCTAGAGCTCGATCCTGCAGGCACAAATAGGCGAGTACACATACACAAAACATAAAATAATATTTTTAACGTATTATATTTACATTGTGAACACCAACAAATGTTTTTTGTGCAGTTTTCCAAGCGAATGAAATAACGAAGACTTACTAAAATACTTTAAGTACATTTTTGAATATATTATGTTTCCGGATTAAGATTATTGTTAACATAGTTCGCCGAGGAAAAAATCTAAATGAAAACTGCAGAATTGCTTCATAAGTTTAATTATTATAGTCATAATAATTCATTGTGTCGGGGAACATGAAGCCAAAGTGCATTCATACACGTTAGGCTTATATAGAGGTTGTACATAGTCTCGCCGGCTTGACGCCTTCTTTTTAGTTTAGTTCATTTATTATGCACCCCATACCCATCTTGTGGGCGGTAGTGGAAAGGGTTACAGAGGCACATAATGGGCTTAGGGACTGAACTCCACAATTCATTTAGCTAAGCAAGTTACAATCTTGATGAGCTAGTCACAAAATTCACCTTCTTTTGATAATTACTTTCTTATTTCGAGCCCCCCCCCCTCAATTTCGAATTATTGACTCCGCCCACGGTGCATCCCCCCATCCCCAAGAAGCTGACTAACTCCTGAGTACCTACTTACTGCTATCTTGAGGTTATCTTGAGATGATTTCGGGGCTTAGCATCTCCGCGGCCCGGTCCTCGACCAGGCCTCCTTTTTGTTACCCATCCCCAGGAAGCCGCCCGTAGCAGCTGTCTAACTCTCAGGTACCTATTTACTGCTACGTAACAGGGGCATCAGGGCGAAAAAAATATTTTGCCCATTTGTCTCCGCCTCCACCGGGGATCGAACCCGGAACCTCAGGACTACGAATCCGAAGCGCTGTCCACCCAGCTATCAGGCGTCAGACGCTGCTAGGTGAAAACAAATGTATTAAGTGATAGGAAATACGCCCAACTGGTATGTCTTGCCCGGGATTATATCACAGTATTCTCGATTGTGAGTCGAGAATGAACCCGACTGTACTACCGGGACCCTATATACAAAAATGACTATATATAGACAGACGGTCAGACAGAAAATAGCCTTCCTCGACATATGCAGCTAATACCGTTCCTCAAGCCTTTCAGAAAATAGCCTTCATCAACATCAATAATAGCCGGTGTCGACAAATCTTAGTCAATAAAATTATCATGCTATACTAAAGACGGAAATACTCCAAGGTGCATCTCCCAACCGGTAGACGGTAGAGCCACGGGCTCGCTTCATGAAGGTTGGCGTTCAATCGCTCACAAACGAAGTGGTTGGGCATCATTCCTTCCCCCCCATCGCATCCCAAATCCTTATCCTGATCCCTCCCCAGTGCTATATAGTCGTAATGGCTTGGCGCTTTTCCCTGATTATTCTCTCTCTCTCTCTCTCTCTCTCTCTCTCCAAGGCGCATACGGCTAAATAGTTGAATGTTACAGTTTACAACAATCGATTCGTCTAAATCAAAATTGACAGATCAAATTGCGTTTCCTGCCGTCTAAATGCGAACAGTTTTCATGGTGCACTACATGCTTAGATTTATCGCAGGACCCCCTTCAGCATATTGGACTATTTGCATTTTCTTTAGTAGCTGCTGAAGAAGGGGGGGGGGGGAGGAGCATTAAACCAAGAATATTCAGCTGAAAGTTTAGTGATTTTGTTTAGTGTCTGTTCAGTTTATTGTCTCGTATATACCTGCTACTGATGCACTAAGATAATCTCCTACTTTATTTCATCGAATTTTAATATGTGTTTTCTGTTCCTTTATTGCCATCTGTTTTAAATTCAGTAGTAACAATGAACACTTGCTTAACAGATGAATATATATATTCATCTTAACAGATGAATATAAATATATATATATATATATATATATATATATATATATATATATATATATGTCGTACCTAGTAGCCAGAACTCACTTTTCAGCCTACAATGCAAGGCCCGATTTGCCTAATAAGCCAAGTTTTCATGAATTAATATATTTTCTCTAATTTTTTTCTTATGAAATGATAAAGCAACCCATTTCATTATGTAAGAGGTCAATTTTTTTTTATTGGAGTTAAAATTAACGTAGATATATGACCGAACCTAACCAACCCTACCTAACCTAACCTAACCTATCTTTATAGGTTAGGTTCGGTTAGGTAGCCGAAAAAGTTAGGTTAGGTTAGGTTAGGTAGGTTAGGTAGTCGAAAAGCAATTAATTCATGAAAACTTGGCTTATTAGGCAAATCGGGCCTTGCATAGTAGGCTCAGAAGTGAGTTCTGGCTACTAGGTACGACATATATATATATATATATATATATATATATATATATATATATATATATATATATGTCGTACCTAATAGCCAGAACGCACTTCTCAGCCTACTATGCAAGGCCCGATTTGCCTAATAAGCCAAGTTTTCATGAATTAATTGTATTTCGTCTACCTAACCTACCTAACCTAACCTAACCTAACGTTTTCGGCTACCTAACCTAACCTAACCTATAAAGATAGGTTAGGTTAGGTTAGGTAGGGTTGGTTAGGTTCGGTCATATATCTACGTTAATTTTACCTCCAATAAAAAAAAATTGACCTCATACGTAATGAAATGGGTAGCTTTATCATTGCATAAGAAAAAAATTAGAGAAAATATATTAATTCAGTAAAACTTGGCTTATTAGGCAAATCGGGCCCTGCATAGTAGGCTGAGAAGTGCTTTCTGGCTACTAGGTACGACATATATATATATATATATATATATATATATATATATATATATATATATATATATATATATATATATATATATATATATATATATATATATATATATATAATGTATATGTATACACCGAGAGTTTACTATAGTTCTGATCTGTATCATCAGACTAAACCATACAAAGACCACTGGAAAATTTAAAAAAAATTGGTAAATAAAGGGTACCGACCATAAATAGGTCTCAACTCTATACAACTACACATAGGTAATTATAAATATATAATCACATTTTCAATGCCGCTCGGCACTACCCACAGCCCACAGAGTCCAAGAGCGGCGTTGGTTCTGCGTTGGTGACATTGATAACGTTGATTCATCAACGTTATCAAGCAGATTCGACGTTGAATTGGTGTTGCTCTTGGGTATTGTGCCCACCGGTCAGTCATTCTAAATGTTACCCCGTCTGTGCCTGGGAATAATGTTGGAGATCTGTAGCTGTGACAATGGGGTTGTAAAAATGAAGTGCACGCAAGTAAGATGATATCGTGTACTTTATGACTTTTTATCATGCAAGGTAAGGTTCTGATCCCGGAAACACTTGATGCTGTTTGGTGGGTAAGTACCTACACACACACACACACACACACACACACACACACACTTACACACACACACACACACACACACACACACACACACACACACACACACACACACACACACACACACACACACACACACACACACACACACACTGCAGCATCAGCCGCATCTTCCGCTCTCTTTCAAATCATCTTACAAGATGCAAGGTTTTGTAACCTTTTAACTCCATCGACTTTTTTCTCTTGTTGTTACTTATTAAATATAAATTTGAAACGTGAATATCGCAGGTCTAGATTCTTCTTCTCGCGCTGTGAATAAAATTCATGTTATTACTCGTAAGAATGGCATGAATTCCCATCTTCTAATAATATTAAATTCCACGGCAGAGAAGGGTAATAGGTAACTTTACAAAGCCACTCCTGCGTGGCCCAGGTTGATGCAAGATCGACCATATTCTCAGACTCCCTCACCACTCGAACACACAAGAAAGGAATGAATTCCATTACAATAATAATATTAGAATTTTAATCATACTTCCGACCAGATGTACAAAAACGCCACAAAACTATAGATAATACCAAAAATAAATATATTTTTTAATCTGCAAATTGGCACCTCGTGAACGAGTTGGCAGATCGACTTTCCTGCACATGCGCCGCCACCACTGAAAATGGGAAATTTCTGCTCAGGAGAAACAGTAATGATTATAAGCTTGTAGGAAGAGGGTGTCAGACGTTTTTTTAAAAGTAAATATATAACATAAAGCCTTCATTATAATAACATTGCCTTAGTAATCTTATGTTATTGTGTATAAATTATTGATTTGCTTTAGGGATACCTGTTGAAATTAGGATTAATAGTAAGAAAACTAGTTATTTTCCATGGTTAGATGTGAACAAAGGATTTCCATCTTGAAAAATGCCAGTAGAATACTGACGAATATAAGGCTTTAAAGTCAAAAGAATGGTTAATTGACATAATTTGAAGCTAAACTGAAGAATAAATTTAAAACAATAAAACTGTTCAATGATTAAAACAACGAAGAGAAACAAGACTAAAGACAAAGGGTTAAAAGAACACACCTTAGGCTGCTGCAAACAAAGAAAAGATCTTTAAAAGTACAATATCCAAATTACAGAATCAACTGACATGTAAGTAAAGTTGTCCAATAAAGTGGTCATTACACAAGGTATCGTTATATACAGACATATAAATAAAAAGCTGCAGATGGCCTATTGGACCATACGAGGGAGTTCCTATTTACAAAATCAGTAACAATTTACAACATAAATATAATTACCTCATTAAACTATTAACAAATTTAGGTAATGTTTCAACACATCCGTGACGTCATTTGTAATGCAATGCATTAAAGCTTTTTAATTATGTACTCTTATAAACGATCGTTGAGTTGATAAAGAACAAAAGTGCATTATCTTATTGACTTACAATGCACTCTGAGTCATCTATATAATTATTACCCGAACTTTTTCATTTAAAATATTAATATTATGACTTTTAAGGTTATTTATAAATGCTAACAAATTAATAATACACAAGCACATTCATTTTAAATATTAATGTTATGATTCTAAAGGTTGTGTATAAATGCTCACGAGATAATAATATCATGTAAGCTGGATAAGCACCTCCAAAGGATACCTGATCAACCAGGCTGTGACTCATACGTCAGGCTGCGAGCAGCCGCGTTCAACAGCCTGGTTGATCAGTCCAGCAACCAGGAGGCCTGGTCGACGATCGGGCCGCGGGGACGCTAAGCCCCTGAAGCATCTCAAGGTAACCTCAAGGTAAGGTAAGCTAGAATGTAATTATTTCTTCTAACAACAAAGAGCATTTGTGGGCGTCCTCGGGGCAATGTATTTTCATCTGCGAATGTAAATGTATTGTTCACTAGTGGTGGATTTCAGACTTGAAAATATCTGAAAACAATGAAAGGGCAAACCCAAAGAAAAAAAGCCTTAATTGATCAATCAGTGCCACTCTAGCGCGCGCAGGGAAGTTGAATAAAGTAAACAAGAGTTGAACAGCGCAAACAGCCGTCCGAGCTCAGACACAGCAGGCGATTTCTGACTAAAATAAAGACAACAACACCAAAAGC